>NC_134716.1:84986785-85317857 GCF_049634645.1 Pelodiscus sinensis | reverse complement strand
AATACAAGTGTGTAAAATGCCACTTACTCCACATCTGAAAATCTTCTTGTACTTACCTTGAAATCCCAAAATGAGAGAAATACCAGAATTATTGGCCCAGTATGAATACAGATGGAAAGAAATCTTATCACCATCTGTTAGAACTATTGCATGTGTGAAGTCAGAGAAGTGATGTATTCAAGGACACTTTCAGTGAATAGGGAAACACCAAAGAAGAAGTAATGCAAGTAACTACTGCACTGAATGTTCCCTTTTCACCAGTCAACACTCTACCATTGGCTTTCAGAAGTCTGCTGAATTTTGTTTAAAATTATGTAATTGTTTTATCCTTCCTCTCTAGCATTACTGTGAAAATGCTCTGCTGGGGAAACAGGAATCACTAATTCTAAATCTATTTAGGAAAAAATGCAAAATATTTATTATACGTCAAAATGCAAACCTCTATTGCCTGCTGTGAAAGAGAAATTCAGTTACTTCTGTAGCATGCTCCACATTTTACTATGGTGTCTGATACACCTCTGTTCTCCTTTTAGTTGCAGCTACCACAATTTCATATGGAAAATGTTAGGAAAGCATTTGGAGGAAGGAGGTTTGGTTGTTTAATTGCAATTGTATAGTTAAAAAGCAGCATCACTATGTGAGCAGCCAGCCCTCCATCAACCTCCATCAAGTGTTCCATGGAGCATGGTAAGTTCTGCCTCCAACAGACAGCAGAATCACTTACTGTCGTTTTCTTCTTGAATTTGCATATTAACCATGTCAATACAGTTCTGGATATCATTCCAGCTTAAATAGTCTTGTCCTTGAGCTGAAGCCTCTGATTTAATAGACAAGAGTGTGTCAGCATAACTGTAGGAAGATATAAAATCATAAAGAGACATTACATGTATTGTCCATAATTTCCTGTATGTAGTCTATTTTTTCCTTACTGGATGAATGTAGTGCACATAAAACTGAAAAAAATGTGTGTGTTTGTGGACAGGCAGCATGTGAACAGGCAACATGCAAACTGCCTTGCTTGGCTCCACACATGCATTATGTACAGAAAGGACTTCTGATTATCCATCTGACCTCTTGCATAAGAGAGGCCACAAAATTCCCCAATGAGATTCCTAGACCATATTTCTTTTAGAAAAGCAGCCAATCTTGATGTACAATGGTAAGTGATGGAAAATCCATCACAGCTTGTGGTAAACTGTTCCAATGTTTAATTACCCTGTCAAAATGGTATGCCTTATTTAACAATTTGCTTATCTTCAGCTTCCAGTCACTGAACGGAGGCATAAATCTAGTAGAAAAAGGTAAGAGCTCATTATTAAATATTTGTTCCTTATGCAGATACTTTTAGACCATAATGAAGTCAACCCATAACCATCTCTAGCGAAATAGATTGAGCTTTCGTTCTCACTATAAAGCATGTACTCTAATTCTCAAGTCTTCTCTAAGCCCTCTCCAAACCTCTCAACTGTGGGCATCAAAACTAGACAGTATTCCAGCAGTGGCTGCACCAGTGCCAAATAGAGATAAAAACCTCTCAAGCCCTACTTGAGATTCTCTTGCTTATGCACTCAAAGATTGCATTAGCTCTTTTGACCACAGCTTTTGACCATATTGTGATCTGAAATAATTCCAGATCATGTCATGTCCAAGCACTTTTCTATAGTGGCTCCACACTAATTTTATATAAACGTTAACATTCCAAGGAGATTTAGTCTGTCACGTGTCTATTAAAAAAACCTTTCCATGCAGGACAACAGTGATGTCATCACGTCACTCAGCATCCTGCAGTCCCTTCCCCCTTAGCCACCTGGCCTCCTCCTTCCACCTCCCTGATGCTAACCCCATTAGCCCAGGACATGGCCTGAGCCACCCTAGACCTTCTCTGACCGGAGGGGGGCCCAGAGGCCCCGGGCTCACCCCCCCCAATGGCCAAGGAGGGACAAGAAGGCAGGGCTGGTGTGGCCCTGGCCCCTCCTCCCTGGTGTCTGGGGAGAGAGCTGGGCCTGTCTGCCCCCAGATATGGGGGGGAGAGGGTTGGTGAGCACAGCGAGCAAGGGGCACAGCCCTCTAGTAAATAATTTAATAGAAAACCAAAACATCATCTACAAGAAATTAGAGACATTCTTGGACATTAAAGTTCATGTTAATTCATGTAAGTAGCCATGATTTCTTCTGTTTGCTTGGTTTTTAAACTACATTATATTCCAATACATTGAGGTATATTTTATTATTTTATGTGTTTTTTTAATCATCAGATATATGTATAATTTAACATTTCCCTAGTCCCTCATACCAAAGCATGTGGTGAAATCTTCTACTTTGAGTGTTAACAGTTCATAGCAATGCTGCACATCTTAGAATTGGAAGTGAAGAACATCTCTTCCAAGTCAGACTGTAGGGAGTATGTAAGACAGGCAGGGTATAATTATCAGACGTGGAATTTGCAAGGAGTCCAGGGATAACTGAGTTTTGCCAAGACTGTTCTGAACACATCTAATGCCTCACCAGTAACCTGCTCATGTGGGTACCTTAATTTTTGTTCCTCATTCCTGCAACTCTCTTTATCCACCTGCAAAACATTAACAACTTGCTTTTGGCTACAGGGAAAGGAAGTCTAGAAAACATGATCTACAAGGGAAGATTGAAAGAGTTGGGTCTGCTTAGTGTGGAAGAGAAAAGACTTGGAGGGGACATAACAGCTTTCAGGTACCTAAAAGACTGTTACAAGAAAAAGGGAGAAAAAAAATAATTTTCCTTAACCTTTGAGAACAGGATAAGAATTGGAACAAACTACCTAAAGAGGTTGTGGAATCTCTAGCATTGGAGATGTTCAAGAGCAGGTTAGACAAACATCTGTCAAAGATGATGTAGGTAGTGCTTGATCCTGCCATGAATTCAGGGGACTGGACATGATGACCTCTCAAAGTTCCTTCCAGTTCTATACCAAGCCCATAACTTCTGTATGAGTTAGATTCTGACCATTGAAGATTTCTTATATCATTTAGTAGCAGCACATTCTGAACAGTGCCCAGGGAATTCCCTCAAGCACAACAATGGAGGAAAAAGCATCACCTAATGCCTTACCAACATTCCTTAATATAGCACTGTCAGTATTCCATTAGGTCTCCAATACACATACTGATTCAAACAAAACAAAAGCTACTCATCTCCATTCAAATGTAGACTGGAACATACTTATACCATGTTGTGCCCAGCTATTTAGCCAAGAGGGTTCTAACTACCATTTTTAAGCAACACAAGATAGGATAATCTTACATTACATCACTCACTATATTCATTCTAAGGTCCTCTTTCAAAGATTCAGAAAGACCAGCTTCCAACTATACTTAGTCCAGATATCCACGGTCACAAAAGCAACTAATCTCAGCTCACAATGTTTAGCTTCCAAAAATCCCAACTTCTATGCCCTCAAACTTTCAGTAAGGTGTGTTTTTGCAGAGAGGATACTACAGCTGAGGAGCCTTAATATCATCTCCCGTTAATACAGTGAAAATGTTTCGGTTGTAACTTTTTAAACTTCAGCTAACACACCCACTCGTTCCTCTGAGGAACCTTTGTTGCCTCTTTGGACAAGACCAAATGAATTTTTACCGTTGAAAGTTTTCTTCTTCCAGATTATTGAAGCCAACAGATGGATTTTTGAGATGATTCATTATTGTCAGGATGTCCTTGCTTCCCAAGGCCTGATTTAGTAATACAACAGCTGACAACATTTCGACAGCAATTGACAGTTCATCATGTGCCAAGTAATTCTATAAGAACATAGAATATATCAGTTATGAAGCTCAACAAGTGGGGGTAGCTAGTTTTAATTACAGCCTATAGGCCCAAAGAAGGGAGGCATGGATTTGGTTAAAAAGTGTATGAAGTAGGAGAAAATGTAATTGCTACAAATTGTAAGCTTTCTGTGCTGCAAGTAGAAGAGTTAACTCATTAGGCATGTGTTATATTTTCTCCACCTACTCAGCTTTTTCTTTGTTTGACCCACATAATATTGTCCTTCCAGTTAAACCTAATCTAACTTGAATCAGAATGTGGACTCCCCCCAGTTTGGCTGCTCACTGTCCATTTAAAAAAAAAAATTCAACGTTAAAGTGAGATACTATATGCAAAAAAAAGTGAAGGTCAGCCAACTTGCTCAGCAGGAGAGTTAGCACAGGCTAAAATCAGTCAAATTATAACCTGAATAGTCAAGCACTTCTTCTAAAATCTAGGAATATTAATGCCATCTACCTCTAGGCAAGAATTAGAGGAATCTGATGAGGTAAGTGGTCTAATTGTTCTTAGTAACAAAACTGCATCAAATGAAAATGCATTAATATTCCTCATCCTTTATGGCTTGACTGCACACTATCGAACAGCAATTCATAAGTTTTCCACTCTTACCACAGCATTCTGTTGCTGAAGGTTCAACAGTTCAGTCTGATAGACAGCAGCAGCAAAAGGGTGAACAACAGGCAACTGGGCCTCTGGTTTCATCAGTGCAGCCAGTGTTTTATTAGCATCACAGTTACGAATTGCAGTATTGATATGGTCAACCGCTACAAGCTCTGGGGGAAGTAGGGAAAAATCCTATCAATTTCTTTGCCATATAATTTTTTTTAAATGATGTGTAAACAAACACTATTCCAATATTACATCATTGCTCAAGAAATCTATAGCTGTATACCTGCAAGAGATGCAATTTTAAAACTCACTGAAACAACTTGACATTGTTGCAAAGCATGTGCCAAGCTGCTGACTTCCACAAGTCTGTGATTAATGCAAGAGACCTTCTTATCCTGAAAACAACTTGACTAGTCCAGGGGCTGCTGCACCCTCTAAGTACAGTAGACTTCCGATAATCCGGCACCTTTTGGACCTAGGTGGTGCCGGATTATCAGATTTGCTGGAGAATCAGGAGGTCTGGTACAGCTGCACGGCTTAACAGCTGGCCAGGACACAATCTCCCTCCCTCTCCCCTCCTGCATCTCTTCCATGATGTAACCTGATCCTCCTCCCCCCCTTTGCTGAAGCAAAAGGCTCTTCTCTGTCCTGTAACACCATCCCACTCCCATCCCTCCTCCCCCAACCTTATGCTCCTTCTGGTTACTGCCAGCACCTGTGCTAAGCACCAGGCTTTTTAATCAGCTGGTCAGGAGCACTTGGCATTTTGATGTTGGAGTATCAGGAGTGCCGAACAGTTGGATGCTGGACTATCGGAGGTTTTACTGTATGATCAATCCAGAGTGACCCTAGAATGTTAAATTTTACTTCCCTTCTCTATTTTATTTTTTTCTACCTCCATGAACTTCCCAATTTCTCCCCTCTGAGAGTCCAACACAGTTAGGCAGGACAAATCTACACTTGCAACACCAGTGTGTCCAACAAGACAAGCTAAAAGTAATGCTTTAACAGCCTGGCAAAGTTTGCTAAGTTCCATAATGGGTTACTTGCTGTGACTAGAATTTTCATCAGTTAAATTGTGAGAAAAACAAATAAAAGCTGCATCTTATCTTTTTGCTACTCTTCCCCCTTGTATCTGGTCTAATGTTTTTCATAAGGAAATATGACATTTCAATAACCACCACAAGCACTGCTAACTAAAATCGTATTAAGTTACTTGGGCAGAAGGGGGGGGGGAGGACGGGACGGAGAAGTCAATCTAAGACTGTTAAATAAGGAAAACAAATTACTGACATTTATGGTTTGCCTCCTCCTCCAATACATGTGAAATAGTGTCTAGGAGTGAGTTCAGACCTTGCTTCTAAATAAAAACAGTGAATCAAAACTCACACTAAAGGAAACAACAGATGATGCTCAAGACTGCTAGGTCTCGTATTGCATTTTTTAAAATTACCATTACAATCCCCGTAACTTTGAAAGAGTTGGAGGTCACAAACCTGGCTGAGGTTAGCCTTAAGGCAACTTAACATGCCCCTGACATAGGGGTCACCAAATGAAATTAATAGGAAGTATTTCTTCATGCACCACAGTCTACCTGTGAAACTCCTTGCCCGAGGAGGTTGTGAAGACCAGGACTTTTAACAGGTTCCAAAAAATAACTAGATAAATTCACCAAGAATAGATTTAGCAATGCTTATTAGCCAAGATAGTAGGACTGGTGTCCCTAGCCTCGGGTTTGTCAGGGGCTGGGAATGGGTTACAGGGGAAAGAAAAAGATGTGCTGGTTACCTATTCTGTTCATTCCCTTTGGGGCACCTGGCATTGGTCACTGTCAGAAACCAGGCTAGATGGACTTTCGGTCTGACCCAGTAAGTCCGTTATGTTCTTAAGAATTAAGCACCTGATTTAAGTCTAGAATCAAGGGGGGAAAAAACCAAAACATGGCCAAAATCCCACAGATAGGAAAACAGTTTTAAAGTCTTCTTTTGAGAAGGATAACCAGTTCTGCAAGATGGAAAAATAGGATGCCTATTCCAAGAAAGGCAAGACAGGACACTTTAGATGTGCTGCTGGTAGCTTGGGGGGAGGGGGGGGACAGAGAAAAGGAAGAAAACTGAAAAAATTTGCACCTATTCTTCCATCTTCAACACACTGACTCACCAACAGCTTCCTTTGGGTGAGAGGGCTGGAAAACTGACACTGCCAGGGGAAATTGTTATGGCCGAAATAGGATTGCAATAGGCAATTTCTTATACAACTTTTGAAGGGACAGAGTATGCAGCCCATATACTAGAGAGCTTCCAGGATACTAGGAAGAAGATTCAGACTCTTTTTATGCTCCCCACAGCTTTCAGTTTGGCCGGTGAGTTCTTCAGGTCTACAAGTCTTTACAAAAAAGATCAAGTGAAAAACAAAAAAGCTGGAGACATCAGGGCAGATGGTGAAAGGACATTCCACTGACAGATGGTCACCCAGAGGTTTGAAGAACTGAGTGTTCTGGGGTTTCTTGGTACCTTTCCAACAGGATGGACATTGGAATGTTAGACAGTGAGTCAGCATGGAGTATACACGCCTACGTAAATATAAACAGTAATCCCATTGGTTTCGGTGGGTCTCCTCTTAAGCTTAATCATGTTAATTAAGATCCTTGCTGAATTGAAGCCAGGAGGAGGAAAGATGAGATGCCAGGTTCTTGATCTTAATGGTTTTCTTACTATTTTATTAACCACATCTATATGGTCTACAGAGGATAGATTCGTTAGTTGCAGCTAGACTTCAGGTCCAGCAGTGTCCTTCACAGGGGGGAGGCTTATCAACCTTGAGGAATATTTGTATAATATACACACACGCACATACATATACATACACAAATAAATAAATAAATAAAATGAGTTTATCCCCGTTAAGTCCTTATTTCACAGGAAGCACTGATTTCTAAGAGTGCGTCTACACTGCACCATGATTTCAAGATAACTAGTGTTATTACAAAATAAAAATGTGAGCATCTACACAGCCATTCCATTATTCGGAAGGAACGGACAGCTCATGCTACAAGGAATAATGCCTATTATGAAAGAGCTATTTCAAAATAAGGTGTGCATAGATGTTCCACTGCTGCTATTTTGAAATAGCCCCTTACCAGGGCCATTCTAAGTTATTCCTCCTAGGGCCTCTGGGGACTCTAAATCGAGATAGTACCTCTACACTGCAAGGAAGTCCCAAAATTAGTCCGAGGTAGGCTTCCCTAATGTAAATGGGCTATTTCAAAATAAGTCATTTCAGAATAACTATTCAGAAAGAAGCATGCAGTACAGACATACCCTCAGAAGTCAGAGCGCCAGACACACACGATATTTAACTACGAATTCTCTGTAGATGGCCCTCATTCACCAACCCTACAATGAGAGCACTCTGGGACAATCAATGGCAATACCAGATGCAGTTTAAAATTAGTCACATGACCTCCCCAATCCAGCTACTCTTCAGACCCACCTTTCACTGGGATCTGTGTCTAAAATCAGAGCCTGCTTCCAGTACCAGCACCCCAGTCATTGCAGTTCTGTCTACCCTGTTCAGTCAGAGCTCATGGAGGAGTTCCTCTTCTGTTGTACAATAGAGAGAACCTGACTGATTAGAAGACTCAGAGCAGTTCAAACCAATGGAGCCTAAGTACATTGGTCCCAAAACACAAGAAATAAATGGGAAGGAGTCCTATTGTGTATTTTGTTCTGCATGATAAACATTTTAGTCATTCTTAAGATTAAAAAAGAAAGATGCTTGTCTTTCAGACAGTTTATAGCAGTTTCAAAGAAAAAGTCCCCAGAACCAGCAACAAAATGACATCAAAATATCCAGCCATCAACTGACTTTGCGGACTTCTATCCAAAGGAATGAGTGTGCAACTCTGACATTATGAATCAATATCCACAGTGCAGAAGTGTGTTTAACAAATTCTTGGGTATTTTTCCATGCATGTTGTAGCCACAGTAGTATCACCACACTTGGAATACAAATAAGCTGACCAAGGTGCAAACTGAGTCCTTTAATAAGCACACTCACCTGGCTCTTCTTAAAGATCCCTAGTTCTATTTAACTGCCTTCTCCTAATTAAAACTGGTGAATATGAGTTAGAAGTAAAACTGAATTTAAATTCTTCATGCCACATGAAGTTGTTGGTAGCATAATATTGTGGCTTTTTTTTTAAATCCACAGAGGAAACAAGCCCACTTTTCCTACACCAAGACACTGATGAAGTTACACTACCCTCAGAATTTTCCATTACCCAAGAGAAACTTTCTCTAAGAAATACTGTTTATTGGATCATTCTAAAATCCAAATCACTAGCTACATAAGAGACTTGGATGCTATATAAAATGTGTTTACACAAAGTATCTCACACCAAACCAGGCTTAACTATCTTTTTGCATTGCATCAGAAGAACAATTAAACTGACCGAACTAAAAATCTTAAATGACAAGAGACAAAACAGCAATTATCACATGCCGTAGACAACATAATAGGACAGCAGTTTATTCGAAGCTGAAGCTCCTAGCAGATGGATTATCATTCAAAGAATGCCAGAGTATTGCTGCAAATTTAGAACCCCCTTTAAAGATAATTTAAAAAAAAATAAAGCAACAGTAGTGTGCATGTTCTAGATCCCTTGCATCTTACATAAACTGTACTAATTCAGCAGTCTGAGAGACTAGATTCTTTTTAAAAGGGTAAATATTTTAAAATGAGATCTAGTTTCCTTTGCTACCTACTACTGCAAGCTATTCTTCAATTCGATCACTTCATTTATAACTCAAATTGGATGGAAATAATTTCCCTTAGAGAGATTAAATGTCTATCTATTCAAGCCATGCATTATGTTCAGTTTTATATATGTATGTCCATTAGTAGCTGAAAATATTCAGCCAAGAAAAGTGTTAGCTACTTTAAATAAAATGTGCCCATAGTGGCAGAGATCAGTTGCTTGGCAATTGTGATATTGAAAAGAGCAGTAGCAAAAATAAAATGCAATGAGGTTTCAACTTAAAGAAATCTTGTTTGCATGCAAACAAAAAAAAATTGGATTGAGCTCTTTAGCTTGATTTAAGAATAAATAAAATAGTGGATTGTGAAAACAAGTATTAAAATATTTACTCACTAAGCTTGAGAGCCTCAGATTCCTCATTGGCAACACTAACTTCTTTCTGTATCTCATATTTGTCGAGCAAAATTGGACCCCCTGCTAGCTAACAAAATCAGACAAAAAAAGATTATTATGCTTTTTGACTTTGCAGGAGAAGGAAAATATTCCATTATGACACTATTAACTGGCCACAATATGTTGACTGAATACCAAATAAAAAGGCTTTTTGAAGAATAGTGTTTGGTTTTCCATAAGCTTTTAACTGACTTAATTACAGATTTTCACCTTAATCAAGATGTTCTTTATAAAATGGTCTTCAGCCATCATTGTTTGTCAACAATACCATTCTTCTATACTAAATTCATAAGTTTAGTTTCCAAGGTAAGCTTTGTATTAAGGGATACATTGTATGAAATATTTCCCCTCTCCAATTTAGCAGCTTTTTGCCAACGCATCACACTCTTTACAGCAAATGCACCTACTTTTGTCTTGTTCAGAGAAAAATATTTAAAATGCTTGACAAAATTCTTTACTGTTCCATAACACAGAGTTCAGGTTGCAAAGTTCAGGACAATGTCACTTCTATTTTAATTACAGTAAAGTGCAAAACTCAAGTGTCATACATTCTATTTAATTACCTGCATTCTCTGCTCTTTATAGTCACACAATTGTGTTAGGTACCATGGGGAATTTTGCTGCAGAACTCCAGATAAGCTCAGAGCAGGATGGTTCAAACCTGCCATCAATGTCACTTCATCTTGCCTGTCAATTGCCTCATTCACTTGGACTAAAGCTACATGAACTGAAAGGAAAACAATGCTTACAAAATGCAAAAAAAAAAAATGTCCAAAAAAGGTTTCCATTACTGCTTGTATCTACCTCTCTTTATACAAGTCAGTCATTGGCAGTTTTTAAACCCAGCAGAGGTTTATATATCAAGGCTCCAATCCTACAAGAGCCTCAGAGTCCCCAGGGACTCCATGTGTGCTAAGTTCCTCCTGTACGCATCCATTTGCTGGCTCAGGGTCCAAGTCTGAATCTCAAGTCTACCTAAAAAGAGGGGTCAAAATTTACAGTATTCAGCAGCCAGTGGAAGCTGACAAACACAAGGAAACAAAGCAGGTATAACCAACTGGCTTCTGAATTGAGTCCTTAATAGCAAAAACAACAAATATAGCATTAATCTTTAGGGATAATGGAAAAAAGCAACATGATACCCCGCAAACACTGAAAGTAACTGTTTTAACACAGACAAATGTTTGCCATTTTAAAAAAGTTACTTCCATAAAATAAGTAATTGTATGTTTTTGTTTGGCATTAGGAACAAAAATACATAACTGGTAGGTGCCATGCCCCCATGTTGATGAGAAACTAGAATTACTTACTGTTGATCTTATTGATATTGCCTTGGATCTCAGCTTGTGTCAGCAATTCTTCATACACATCTCTTTCCTCTTCTGAAATTGAGCCACTCTAAAAACAAAGTCCTTACTGGTTAAAGTTGAATACAGATATTTTCAGATGATCAAATAGCCACTGTAGTACTAGTGATTAAAACTTTATATCAGCCACAAGATGAAAATGTATGCTCTTTAGGGAAAGAGTTATACTTAAAGCATTTTCTGCTTATTGTAAAGTGCCATATATATTGTGATCAAATCCTGTGAACAGTTATGCAAGTGCAATTTTGTATTAATAAAAATTGTCCAATAAATTGTTGCTTAATTATGTTATAATCCCAAAAACATTTAAAACATTTTTATAGGAAGTTGATTAGCCAAAAGTTTGTTTCTACACAGTATGTAAGAGAAAAAAAAGTGAGGATCTTTTGGATTCTACATGGAAGCATTACATAATTGTTGTACACAACTCATGAATGTATTTGAGTAAACAGAACACCTTCATATTTGCCTCCAGCTTGTTTACGTCAGATTCCAAGACCAAAGGGCCCATTGTGATCAACTTCCTACAGTGACAATTTTTCACCTAGTTTATATTGAACACACTGGCTTATTAGCACAATCCTAAAAGAATCCTTTTTAAAAGCTTGCATGCACTTTTTATACAGCAACATAAAAATTTAAGAATGTTAATTAAATCAACATATGTTTCAGTACCTTGAGTCTTGCATTCTCCTCTTTTCTCTTTTTAGCTTCCAAGAGTTCCTTCTGATATCCCTGTGCAAGATCCTCATCTACATTCATCAGCATTGCATTTGGGTTTCTCAGAGTTATAAGTGTTTGATCTGCTACTCCCTTCTCAATAGCTTCATTAATTGCAATGACTGCAGCATGCACTGGAAAGGATGGATAAGATTTAAAACTTTAAAAAAGGAGCCAATCAATGAGAGTACTTCTGGGTCAAACAAAAATTAATGTTACCAATTCTCAAAGCTTCATTTTGTTAGAATGAAGCAAGATGATACCACACAGTAACTGAGCCTCCATCATCAATCCCATTTAACTGAGTCTCCAGCATCAATCTCTCTATATTAACTGAGTCACTAGCCAGAACCACCTAGGGCAGATAATCAAAGATACAGATACACTAGAGAATGGGTCATGGGAGCTCTGGCTTTCTGATCTCGTTCCAGTGCCAACTGGACTGGATAACTGGGGTTTTACTATATGTGATAATATTTCACCATGGTTCAAGTTTTCAGGATTTTCCAACCCACAGAAGAAAAAAAACCCCACTCAGAATGCAGTTATATTCAACAGTATAGGACAGGATACAGTGTTCCCTCTAAGATGTGCTACAGCCCTGCTTCACAGGTGATTAAGCAGCCTCACCCAGTCAGCTCCATGCCTGGAGCCCTGAGCCTCTGACTGGGTGGGCCTGATTAATCACCTGTGAAGCTGTGATGTTGCACAGATTAGAGGAAACACTGGCAAGATAGTGCCTAAGTTTCCAGAAATTTGAAGAATATTGTGTCATCTTGTTTCAACATAAGAAATAGTACTTAAAAGCTCTTTGGTGAGGACAGAAATCCCGGATTTAAATCTTCCTCAAAATTATGCAGTCTAATGAAAAATTGTTTATGTACAAGTTCCAATGGTCATCTTTAGTTTTGTGGCCAGATGCCCTTCAGGATAGCAGAATAACAAACACATGGGAGACAAGGAATAATTACACAACAGTCTGAGACAAATTAATTTATTTCAGTGTTTCTTAAACTTTAAGACCAAGGAACAATTTTTTTTAAAAAACGAGGAACACCAAGGATTTTTTGTTGGGGGAGGGGAATAAAAAGGCTCGGGGTGAAGTTATTGAGCCAAAAGGTTGCTTCTCCTTTAAGGGCAGCCATTTGAACTCTGTTCTCCATGGCACACCCCTCACTGCCTCACAGCACATTGGTGGGCCACAGAACACAGTTTAAGAAACACTGGTTTATTTTGTCTCTTATGAATTGCTAATTCTCCTCTTTCCCTTATGAAACTATTGTAATTAGCAGTGCTACCTTTGTTTGAGTGTGAAAGTCAGTTAGTATGCCATATGATCTATTAGAAATTCCTCCCAACTAGGGATGTTAGGTATCAGTGAATAGAATAGTTGAGTAACCACATGAATTTTTATCTGTTACTCAACTATTCTATAGTCCCCAGGGGTGGGACTGACAGCCAGTGCATTCCAGCCCCATGTGGATTGTCAGGCAGGAGCTGGTCTGCAAAGGAAGCCAGTTTAAAAATCAACTCCCCATACAGATCAGCTGTCTGCCATCCCAGATACAGAGGCAGCAGTCCCTGTCTGCGGGTGGAGGGGGAATCCCAAGCTCTAGCCTCCATCGGTGGTTGGCCCAGGCTTGCCACAGACAGAAAGCCTGCTCCATCTCCCACAAAGCAGCCTGTCTGCAGGGAATTAAGGCCTGCCGTGGACAGACGCTGCTTCACGGCAGCCCCCTGTGCTCGCTCCCATGGCAGGGAAGGCCAGGCAGCACCATGGAATTGGTGTACGGGGGTGGGGGGATGGGGAGAGAAGATGACTGGTTTTAAGCTGGTTCCCCCCAGCATGGGCTCCTGCTTCTTCCCTTCCACTCCCAATGCCTCTAATAAGTGTAGTTGAGATTAACAAGTCTAGGCTACATATTGACATCCCTCCTTCCAAACCTAATTATCCTGAAATATATAACACAATAGATACCAAGGTAGGTCCTGTATTATGGACTCATTGCATACATCCTCTCCCCACCAGCACTGCCACTACTACTTCTGTTTAGGTAAAGCAAGGAGTGTAATTAAAACAAGGAGTGTAATTAAAAAAACATACTAAATATTTGCTAAGCAGTAGACTGCCTCGGCTCAAACCCTCTTCACTTCACATTAAAAGTGTTCATACCCAACACCAAACTGGAAATTAGATCAATAAATAAGATTCTTAGGGTTGAGGCGGGGGAGGGAGGGACAACTGACAATGTACCTGTACATACTACTGTAATAATACTTCAACAAAATATGTCTTATGAGATTTAAAAACATGGATTTGCAGATCAATAATATGGCAAAATGCACATTACAACATTATATGTGGAGTTCTAAATAACACAGATCACGACTAAAAATGTTTTTCGCAGAAGTCTGGGGAGTGACTGGACCAGCTCCTCAGAAACAAAAGAGCAAGCTAAATGACTCATCCACATATAAACAAATCTAAGCAACTATTACCTGTTGCTACATTGCAATTCTTTACCAGGAAAGGGGGCAGGGACCAAAAAAAAAAAAAAAACAAAAACAAAAAAACAAAAACACACACACCCACAAAGCTACATCTTGGCAGAAAAACATAATGGCATTCCCTTACGTACAAAATGCTTGTTGCCTTGTTCCTAGCTAGACATTTTCCTTGAAGGTGAAACAGGACTATATAAAAGAAGGGACAGACACGCCAACGCACCTCTTCCCCTCAACTGTTCCCACCCATCAGTACACTTCACCAGAAGAAGCAAAGGAAATAGCCACTGAACTAGAGAAAGGTTCTGGCCTAAGAAGTTTGGTCAGACTGATTAAAAAACCATTGCTTTGAATTTATCAGTTTGTTAAGTTAGGCAGGCATCAGTTGCATTTTCTCTCAGTCAGAAATGGTTGAGAGTGTCTCAGAACTTTTCTTTTTAGTTAATAAACATGTTATTAGTGATGTTAATGTGCAGTCGATAACCGATGAGCCAGGATTTGTCAATTAATTCTACTGACTATATGCACTCTCACTACCCTTGTTGCCACTGTATCAGAGGCAACAAGGATGGGGAGGCAGGAGCTGGTGGTGCCCATGGGGAGCCAGCTTAGCAGCCAGTTTCCCATAAGCACCTGATACCATGGAACTGCCTGAGTTCCCCCTCTCCCCCCAAGCGCTGCTGCCTCTGATAAAGAGGCAGTAGCACGGAGGGAGGGTGAGTGGGGCAGGCAGAAGCCAATACACATGGAGCTTTTAAGCCAACTCCACAGAGCTGCCTGCTCCATCCCCCCTTGCTGCCTCCCACAAAGGCAGGGGGAAGGTGGGATGCTAGAGCAGCCTCTGTCCATGTGGAGCTCAGGCCCTCCATGGACAGAGGCTGCTGCCCCACACTGTTGCCCCTGTAGCAGAGGCTAAAGCATGAGATGGCTGGGGGCTCCCCAGGAACAAGGTCAGGAGCATACTGCCTACCTACTCTGTCCCCAGACACTATCAAATAATTTTGTAATCGCTAAGTTTTTGTGCAGTTATACGATTATTGAATTAATCAATATATCCAACATCCCTAGTTTTTATCTAATCCCATGTTTTTTAATTCAAGTGCTTGGGAAACTCTAAACTTGTTGCAAGGGTAACAAGACCTGTGTGTATAATTTCTACTAATAAAATGATACACTTTATAAGCCTGTGTTGGGCAGTGCAGGACATATTTCTGGGAGTGAGCCTAGAACTTAAGAAAAGAAAAAGAGCAGAAAAA
The DNA here is from genome assembly GCF_049634645.1 of Pelodiscus sinensis. Lineage (NCBI taxonomy): Eukaryota > Metazoa > Chordata > Testudines > Trionychidae > Pelodiscus > Pelodiscus sinensis. The sequence goes on along the minus strand of NC_134716.1, from coordinate 85,302,390 downwards.
ACTTTTTCCTCCCTGAAAAGCTCAGCCCTAAATCATACAAGCCATTGACAATGTGTCACTGTACCATGAGTAGTCCTTTTAACTCTTCCTGCTGAATTGCCATTGCCTTTTACTGAATATTTAGTTAAGAAAACAAACTGAAAACGGCTAATATAGACATTTGTTAAAAAACATTAATCTCATTATCTAGGAACTATCCCAATATAAATCAAAACTATTACATCTTAAATACCAAAAAACTATATTTATACTAAAAATAAACTCGTGTGACCAAAACCCCAAGAAAAGAAAATTCAATTAAGGTACTGGTGAATTTCATATCCCTCCCTAAAAATCTCCTTTGCACAATAGCAAAAAGGTTCATTGGGAGTTTTTTTTGCAGGGGGATGGTAGAGAGTGGGAAAGAAAAAATATCCTCCAGAGTTTGTGGATTCCCTTGGACCTTTGAGGCTCCAGACTGTGGTCTTGTGCCACATTCACACAAATTCAGGCCTTACCCTGATTATTCAATAATGTCCATCTATTTGGCTTGATATGCTAAGGTAAATTGGAGACTTGACCCTGGCCCGTCCCTGCTGTGTGCAGCTCCTTCTCGCAGGCTGCTGCTGCCCATGTGTGGCATTGCATGTGGGTGGGGAGGACACCCGGGCGTGATGTGACATCACGGCCCGGGATTTTAAAACTCCTCAGAGGCTGCCTCTGGGGCCTGCGCACGGCCTCCGGCCCCGCAACGTGGAAGGTAGGGAATAGGCTTGTGTGGTGGTGGTGGCAATGGGGAGGGGAGCCTGAGGGAGAGGGGTAGAAGGAGAAGGGGCTTGGGAGGGGAAGACACCAAGGGACAGGATGCAGGAGAGACAAATGCCAGGGGGCCAAGTGCAGACAATGAGGGAAAGGGCAGGAGGGGAGCTGTCAGTGGGAGGGAGGACAGGGTGATCCTGGGAGAGGAGAGGTGAGGGGAAGGGCATTGGAGGCTGGAGGGGGAGGCGCTGGGAGAAGGCTTGAAAGAAGGGGTGGGCATGAGAAAGGTGGAGATGGAGCAAATCATGTGTGACAGCACAGAGGGGCAGGAGGGGAACGGGGTAGAGAGTACTGAGGGGGTGGGCATCAGGGAAAAAGAGGGCAAAGGGGCAGTAAGGGAAGGAGGAGGCACCAGAAGGGTACAGGGCTAAGGGAAGGTGCAGGTGCCAGGCGATTCTGGGGTGAAGCAGAAGGGCAGATACCTGCAGGGGAGGGACCGCACCAGGGGAGAGAAACAGGACAGGTGTGTAGAGGGAGGAGTTAGAAGAGGGGTAGCTCACATGATCAGAGTGGTGCTACTGGAGGGGGGCAGGAGGGCTGAGGGCAGTGAGAAGGGCAGGAGTCAGGACAGCAGAGGAGGGTGAGGAGTTGGGGGGCAGCAGGGACCCAGATTTTTTTCATCCCTATAGAATATATTTAAAAAGCAGAATCATGTGCACACTTATCACAGCATGAACCAAAACAAATAGTACTAGCCGATATGACTGTAGGAAAGAGTTTTAAATTATGGCCTGAAAATTTTAAAGCTTAAGTTTATAGTATTACTTTGCACTTAAATATTCCGAAATCTTTTTTAGTGCCTTACAAATAACTAATCTTTGCCTTAACAACATTACTTAAGCCAAAGTTTTCTATCTTGTGTGTATAAAATACAATGAAGGCTATTTACCTGTAAGCAGAGTTCTTACAGATGGCTTTGCGTATTCATACTTGTGGATACTGCACCACCTGGTGGTGTCTTGAGGTCGAGTCATCTTCTAACAGTGTCAGCTAGAGCACTCTCAGGGCAAGTCTACATATTTACATCTGTGCAGCTATATTAATGCTAGATGCAGGGCTACAGGGTAAATGGCATAATACATACACCAATTCCACAGCCTTTTATCTCTGCACACAGCAGAGTGTAGTGAATACTTCCAACTGCAACTTGGCAACGTAATGCATCACTAATGCACTGTCTGTAAAACTTGCACAACCCACCCCTGCAGGTGAGGGAAGAGAACTTGAGAGCCCAGAGGAATGCCACTTAGTCTAGTAGCATCTTAAAAACTATCTGTTGTATTTTAGAACTAACAAAATATGTAGATGGTATCATGAGCTTTTGCGGGCACAGCCCCCTTTTTCAGATGACACGAAAGCTCATGATACCATCTACATGTTTTGTTAGTCTTTAAGGTGTTACTGGACTTTTAATTGTTTAAGTTTTTCCTGTTACAGACTAACTCAGCTACCCTTCTGAAACTTAATTCTAATACAAGGCAAACCTGCAAATCAACGTAAGCAGAGCAGTGTCAAATAATTCAGATGCTTTCCCTCCCCCAGCACTTGGTTGATGCATCTGAGGTCACCAATCAGGATGGTCCTGCAGGATTTTGACTGCTTGGGGGTATGTAGTTTTCTGACTGACCACCATTTTAAGGAGGTTATGATATCCCAAGGCATAGTCATCAACAATTAAAAACTGTCATGACTTGGTGTGTAGAAGTGAAATATTCAAGTGCTGCATACATTTGATTCTCTGATGGGATCACACAGGTAGTGACTACTATGAAACCCCAAAAGAATTTTACTCTGAGTATTTAAATTAGGGTCTGAGAATTTAAGTTTATTCTGGAACATGTGATATTACTTTGCACTTAAATATTTCAAAAACTTTAGTGCCTTACAAATAACTTCCTTTTAATAGATGAAGTGCAACCTCTGAAGGGCAGGGGGTCAACTCTGAACAATTGAGAAAGCCTCTTTTCAGATCTAAGGCTCTGTCACAAAGACAATATGGTTTAATAGACAATCCCTTATGCACAAAGGAAGGATAAACATGATTCTTAATTCTGTCAAAGACAATTCACGGCCAAAAAAAGGATTACAATGCTCAGAGCCAATTTATGGAACCAAAATTTCCAAATGTACTTGAAACCACACATTTTTCTTCCTATCACAAAAACACGGAATAAAAACCTGGACCTCTCTCTCAAGAATTCATGAACCTCCTTTATCAGCCTTTATCAGCAGGTATGATGTATTTCTGTCCAGATTTGTCCCTATTACTGCAGCAGCCACCCATGAATTTAGCATGGAATGGTATGAAAGCAAGAAAAACCTTCACAAAAACCTTTCCACCTTCTTGGGGATGCATTGACCATATGCAGACAGGCAAACACTGAACTAGCAAGATGTAACAGTTCATCCAAGATAGAGAAACATATCCTACTCTTAATTATAGCACCAAAGTACATTAAATACTGAGTGGAAAGTCTCTCTCAGACTGTATATAGATTCAAGGTGGAAAATATACAGAACACCAGATTGTAGTACACCAGTGTCCTCAGATGGAGGGGACTCTGAATACACATGGTCTTCAGGTGTTAGATCTGCCTCCACCAATACCTATCTGCTCCCGTCCAAAAAGGAGAACTACTCCATCTTCTTCCTCAGACAAAAACTCAGACATAAGTGTCAGCAGATATGGAAGAATCAGTTTTGAGGACCTCTAGGCTGCTGAATCCTTAGAGGTTGAGACATGACCTCTTCATCTATGCAAAAGGTAACTGAAAATTTCCTTAGGTGACCCCCAGTAAGATCACAGGGCACAGGACTGCCTGTCTCCCCACAAGACATTCTTCCTCTATTTTCTGCTTCATGGATACATGAGTAAACCAGGAACAGCTGCGATGGGAGACCTGGCAGGGTCCTAGGAGGAGAGATCATAGCAGGATCTATGAAAGGAGACAGATGTTGCATCTCTTAGCAGTAGGTGAAAATCTTGGAATCATAGAAACATGCCTCCTCTTGGATCTGCATTTCATACATTACTCCAACATATCGGGAGGTGAACCTGTGTTGCCATGGTGATACAACTCTCCAGAATCAGTTACGTAAGTGACCTGAAGCAGAACCCCCAAGCAGGAACTGACACCAGAACTGACAACAGACAAGATCTCTGATCCAGTGTTATTCATTAAGTCCACTACTGAAGCGGAAAACAGACCAAGTTTTCATTCCAGTGCAGTAGATCCATTGTCTAGATCAGATAGCTCTAATGCAGTGGTCCCAAACCTTTTGGGGTGGCCGTGTGCCCGGGGGTGGGGCTGCTCACGCGCCGCACATCCCAGCATGTGCCGCGACCCCGGGGGCGGTGCCAGCCCAGATTGTTCCGCAGGCGCACATAAATGGCCCAGCGGGTGCCATAGCGCCCACGGGCACCGCACTGGGGACCACTGCTCTAATGCATGGAAACTAGAACTGCTAACCACGAGCTTTGTCCTTATGCCTCCATTTCTGGTGCCGACTATCACCACCAAACCCCAGTTCTGTGCTTCAAGGAAACCTATTTTCCTAGATCTGAAAGGAGATGCTGAAGCGCACACTAGTCCTGAATCTGCATAGGTTCCATCAAGGCAGGAAGTGTACTTCTTAAAATCCTGCCTTTTCTTCTTCTCAAGTTCCACTATTACACAGCTCTGAAAAAGAATCACTAAGGCTATGTCTACACTACAAATTTTCTTGGCAAAAAATATGCTAATGAGGGGCTTATTTGCATGAGTCAGAATCTCATTTGCATATTTTCTGCCTATCTGTTTGTGCTAGGGTTTTTGCGCAGAAACAGATCAGCAGAAAATATGCAAATGAGAGCACGACTCACGCTAATGAATCCCTCATTAGCATATTTTTTGCCAAAAAAGCCTCAGTGTAGACATAGCCTAACTAACCAAATTAATGCTAGCCATCCAAGAAAGAGGCGGCTCTGGTTCTAAAGAAACCAGAAGCTGATATCTGTTTATGGCACACAGTTGGAAAGGACTGTGTGGTGAGGGTGCTCCACCCCCTATATAAAATCACTCTGATGTGATACTATAGGGAAGAGCAGCAAGAGAGCATTTCAGCTGACAACTAGACAAGACAGGAAAAAGGTTGTGCACCTCCCACACAAAATTATGCAGAGCCATTTGAAGAATCTCTAGTTCTATTCTCCATTCTATCACTGGGTCACTAATATGGCTTGAGCAAGACAAATAATTTGTTTCTCTGTTCTCCATTTTGTATCTCTGAAATGGCATAGGCCAATATTTTGTAACAAGAGTCTGAAGTTAAAATAGACTTGTATTTATATCCCATATTTTTCCATTACATGTCTGATAGAAGATTTTGGCTGATACCATTTCACAAAAACTGAAATACAGAGAGATTAACCATCTTGCACTAGGTTAGGTATCTATTCCAAACACTGTATATTTGAGAGAGTTTGTGCATCTGTCTGTGTGTACGTGTTCAAGAATCCCTCCTAACCAGTAAGAGCTAGGACTATCACATTTGGTATGCAACTTCCTCTTATCTCAAAGCAAGGTAAAGGTTTGGTTGTGCCAGAACAATGAAATGCAAGTGGAATGCAATTGTTTCTCAAACAGAAAGGGAGAGCTGTGACAGTAGGGATGGTTATACTCTCCAATGACCACAGGAGTGCATCAAGCACCCCAGTCCCAGAAAGCAGCAGGCTGCCTGGATGCACAGTCCCCACCATCATGGTGCTGGACCCCACTTTCTGTCCTGACTCCTGAACGCCCCCCCATCCCATCCCCTGAACACCTCAGTAACTGCTCCAACTCCTACACCCCTCACATTCCTAGCACCGTACCCTGAAGCAAAACTGGGTAATTATTCTAGTTAAGATAATTGTAAACTTATTGTCATACTGACATAAGATAAAATTCCCTGCTTCAGAAAGACTTCTCATAATATTTTATATTACATTACTCAACACCTTACACAAAAACGGTTAATTAATGGATTAAGTGGAAAACACGGTAAATCAGACTTACATGCAGCTTCATCCACTGATAACTCATTGGCCAGAATTCCACCAATTTTACTGAAAGCTGGCATCTGTATACCATACTTCTCCAGCTCCTTTCGCATGTTACTGATTTCCTCCTCTATTTAATATTAAAAGAAGGAAAGTTGGAAATGATTAGCAGAACGAAGACCCCAGGACTTCATGAGCACTCAGCGCTAAAATGTATTTGTAATTTAAAAATCCAGAGCTTGGCTAACAGTTCTCATTCTGCTAGAAACTCAGTTTCAAACGTGCCATGTAGACTCCCTACCCCTTTTTCAAAAGGTGACAATTTAAAATAGCAGCCTCCAAATCACTTCAATGAGGTGGTGTGCAAAATGTTGGGAGAGGAGAGGGGAAACTCACATTAGAGAAAGAAGGTTGCTAGAAACAGTACTATTAGCAGTTTCATTGATGCAATAAATTATCTTCAGTATGACTAATTTAAAACAGACTTACCTGTAAAATCTACTTTTCCCAGTAAATCCTGGATCTGTGGTGCTATCCCTAGTTTGAACAGATATAAACTGCAAAGAAGAAAAATACTTAAGTCAAAGCCAGAGACTTGCATATTCAATGAAACATCTGTTTTTTGTAGAACCAAAGCCAAACCTGTATAGTAGCCAATATAATTAGAAGGTTACTGCTTTAAACTCATCTTTAATTATTGACTTTTGTGTACAGATATGGGATAAATTTCAGACTATTTTCTATGGTGCATTTAAACAGTGTGAACATAGAATGGGAGAAGTAATCTTCACAAAATGGAGATATTCCAAGGAGTTCTCTTAGGATAAGTCTACGCAGCAGTATTATTATAGTCCGCATCTACACTACCAGCCGCTTTTCTACAATGTCAAAATAAAGTTGAGCTGGAGGACTTCTTACTCCAACTCCGATAACCCACATTTTACAAGGAGCAAGGGAAGTTGGAGGACTCTCTCGGACTTCCTGCTATATAGACAGCACCAAATGCTGAATAAGCTATTTTGGCTTAAACAACGCAATTGTCACAGCTCAAGTTGCGTAGCTTATTTCGGCTTTAGCCCCACTATGTAGACGTGCCCTTAGATGGGGACAGAATACAGAGTGCAAAACTTGTTGCCTGTACAGTATTGAAATAATTCAGTAAATGGAAAGGAAAAGGTGTCCACACATTCACAAAGCACTTAAATACTAAATATTTCTAACTGCGTGGAAGGCTATTTTGCCTTTAAAAAAAAAAGGCACCTCCTCTCTACCCCATGGTATACTGAAAGATGGAAACTGAAAGATGATAATACTGGCCCATGAATTGCAGGAGGGGATAATAGTACATGTAGTTAAAAGTTGCCACAGACATGTTCTGTTCGAAAGAACACCAGGAATCACTGAGTCCAGCTCCCCTCTACTCCACCAGCGCATGGTCAGAGGAAGTACAGATTCTCCAGCAGACAGTAGGTCAACTGCAGCATTCCATCACAAGCCTCATCACATGCAAGTCTCCAGATTGCCTCAAAATTCTGAACCATTCCATTTGCCACTCAACTTTCAGGAAGATGTTAAATAAATTGAACAGAAAAAGTTCAAGTAAACCAAAAACAAGCCTCAAACCACCCAAGTTTAGCCCTTTCCTTCCTTTTACCCCGAACTGCTTCTGTGTTAGTCTTCCCTTGCAATGTTTCAAAGTGCTTTTACTGCAAGCTCTTAGGCAAGAACTGTGGGCTTTTACACACTGTCACTTACTTCGGTGTAATTTAAGCCACTGGGACTATGTCTAGACTACAAAGATAAATCAGAAAAAGAAATGCAATTTGCAGTATGCAAATTGTGTATCTTTTTTTCAATTTACTTCTGAAAGAGGCTTTTCTGAAATTTGACCCATCTACATGGGGCCAAATTTCGGGGAAAAAAAACAAACACTCTTTCGGAACATCCTTTCTTCCTCATAGAACAAGGCTTCGGGGTTGCTAACAAAATGTGTACGCTTTTCTGACTTTTTTCGGAAAGCGGACGCGTTCCTTGGATGTGGCAGAGCTTTTCTGAGACACCCGGAAAAGCTCTGCAGTCTAGACATACCCTGAGGGTGTGCCAAGAACCAAGAACCACTGCCTCAGTTATGTAAGTTACACTGATCAAAGCACTTGTGTGGACATTAGTAGGAGAAAGTCTCTCCAACCAGCATAGAGTACCTGCACTAGCAGAATTACTGTGCATCACTAGCAGCTGTGCTGCTGCAGCAATTCTGGTGTAGGCTAGCCTTCAGTCTTGCCTGTGAAATGCCCAATAAAAAAAAAGTTAGCCTTAGAAATGGCTAGAATATTTACTACAGAGGAAGAAGTGGTTTGAAGTGTGGTAGATAAACGCAAGATTTCACTCTTATGTAAACTATATAGTTATACATGGCTGAGTAATATGGCCTATTTCCTACACTTCTTGGCTTGGAGAAATCTACCACAAGGTGGTGCTGGGAGTGTGCTTTTTATTTGGTTTTTATATGAAATGTAATAGTCATCAGTAATGCAATGGACTTCATAAGGAATATTCTCACTGGAAAACATGTGTATTTAATGCATAGTCTTTGTAATAAGGCCTAGATTTTAATATGAGTATTATTAAATTCCCATCTGAACAATGGTTTAAACTGAACCACTCCCATACAGTAAGTGCTCTTTTTAGAGTCAGTTAGTTTAATAGATTATTTACTGGGAACCTTACTAGTGAATATTCCTATGCAGGAGGAATCAACACTCTTAGCTTTGGTCCTTACAGTCAGTTTCATGGCCACAAGATTTTAAAAATAAAATTTAATGGTTTCTGCTATTTAAATCTGAAATTGTCATTTTAATTGTAAGGGTCCTTCCTGACCCCCAAAAAGGAGTTGGGGTCACAAGGTTATCGTTGGAGGGGGGGGCCCTTAATACTGTGCTGCGCTAAAGGTAGCACTGCCTTCAGAGGTGGGTAGCTGGAGAGCAGTGGTTGCTGACTGGGAACCCCTGCTCTGAAGGCAGCTCCACCACCTGCAGCATGGCAGTAGTGAGGGTGACATGGTATGGTATTGCCAGCCTTACTTGTGTATCATGCTCGCAGGGCACTGCCTTCTGGCTGGGTACCCAGCCAACAGCCCCCACTCAGCTCTGAATGCAGCACAGCATTAAGGGCAGCAATACTGCAATTCCTCTCCTTCCCCCCCCCCCCAAAAAAACCCCACACACACACCAAAAAAACCCTCTACAAGTCCTTTTTTGGTCAGGACTCCCAATTTGAGAAACACTGGCCTCCCCCATGAAATCTATATAGAGTAGGGTAAAAGCACACAAGGACAATTTTCCACAGTCGATGACAAGTTTTTCATGGCCATGAATTTGGTGGGGTTCTACTCATAGCATTTAATTTAAATGAGGCAGTTTGCAACCATTTCAGGCTACAATCTGCTACCACTATCAATTACTCAATTAGCTCAAGAACAAAGGTATGAGCTATGGGTCTAAAAGTTCAAACCCAGCTGATTAGTCAGGTGAGTATAGTTCCAGGTGAAGGAATTTGTTTTTTCCAAGTTTTTTTTTTTTTTTAAATCTAGGGGTTTAGAGGGGCTAAATGTTAAGAATATTAAGGGTGCATAAGAATCTTTAATTCAGTCTTCTTGTGCATACATATTGTGGCACAGTTGAACCTCCTAAATCCGAGATTCTCTGGTCCGGCAACATCCATGGCCAGGAAAGACCATAGATGTTGCTACGCCATAGAGCCCCGGTGCCCAGGAGCGATAGCCAATTGGGAGCCCTGTCCAGGCAGGGCAGCAGTGCGACAGAAAAGCCCTGTTCTCACAGCCCCGGTGGGGTGCAGCAGAAGTGGGGCAGCAGGCGAGCCTTGTCCCTGGAGCATGGCACAAGTGGAACAGCCAGCAAGCCCCATCCCTAGGAAATGCCAGCTGGTGAAAGGCAGTGGACCAGAGCCCAAACCTAAATTCTGTGGCAGCAGGGCTGGAGCCCAGCGGCAGAGGGCCAGAGAGGAGCCCATCACAGGGAGAGGCAATGTCTGGGAGGTCTGTGACAGGGGACCTCCCCATACCCAGCAAATTCCTCATTCAGAATAGGTCAGGTCCCGAAGGTGCCAGACCAGGGAGGTCCAGCCTGTACCCTACCTTCTTCCATTTACAAATCGGATGGTACTCAATGAGCAGATACTGAACAATGAGAAGATACAATTTTGACTATGTGGCCACTGACCTTATCCATTGGGCACCAATCAAACCCTGCTCTGAATACAAGAATTCAGAGTTTCCTCATGGGCTTTTCAGCAAAGCCCATCACTAAAACAGGACTGTTCCAAAAGTATTTTGTTTTCACAATCCTGAGAGGCTATGTTAATCTGATTTTACAGACAGGGTACTGAGGCACAGAGAGATCAAAGCGAAGAATGCCCATTAATTTTGGTGCGCAATTTGAAGGGACTAAAAATACAGTGCTAAATAAATCAGGTTCTAAAGCAGTCCCATGGACTTCAAGTGCAACTGTGATTGGTCAGAACTTCTGCCCATCAAATCCCAGGATTGAACATTTGGGACTTGCATAAACGAAAAATAGTTAATAGCCACCTATTGCTAAGGGACATTAGCAAGTAGCTGACTAGAGGAGTATCGACTACTTGTTCAGGGGCAGGAAGTGGGGGGAGAGGAGCCAGTGCTGGGGGAAGCCAGCTTAAAAGCTGGTTCCCCCCCAACACTGTCACCACAGTGCCACCCTGCCCCACCTGCTGCCTCTATCAGTGACAAATTATATCGACTACATGATTAGCCAGATTACTGAAATTTAACATCCTTATGGCCACCCATGAAATGTTTAAACAACTTGACTAGCATCACATGGGACAGTTGCAGTGTGGGAAGTGACAATACAATTCTACTCCTGAGCAATGTTCAGCTGCATCAGGCAGGAGTTTCTCCGCTCTTCTGCAATCCCCTGCCTCAATCACAGCGTGCCTTCCACCTTCTGAAACAAATGACTATAGGATACTGCAGAACATAGCCTCTCTCTTTGTACAACCATCTATTGTTGTCATCTATTACAGCTTGTGCCATGCACCCTGCCTCCATGGTGGTAGGGCTCAGTCTGTCAGTTCCCCCACTATGGGGCTCCAGTTGTCATTCTTACTCTGCTGTCTGAACAAGTTCATGTCCTCCCCACGCCCCCCCATCCTACTCCAGGCTCCCATGAATTTGTTTATTGCCTGCTACTTATCAGTTATTTTTAGTACAAGTAACAGTGACAAAATCTTAACCTTAATTACGGATTTATCTCCAGACCACCATTCACCTTTTATATTGAATCCATTGGGGGTGCTGCAGAAAAAAAAATATAGGATCATGTAAATAAAGACTATAATAATGCACATACACAAGGGGGATGAATTAAGGGTACGTTGCCAACCTTAATTCTGGCATTGCTGAGCTTTAATGTAGCAAATTGAAGCATTCAAATGTTCTTTCAATGCAGCTATATGTAATGCAAGACCGACTTTGGGGATTACAGCAGAGAAATGCATCACATGGTTACAGTGCATTTTAGACAAGGACAGAGAAAAAGTAGAGTGCAGTAACTGAATATTTAGGTCTTACACATCAAGTCAAAGCACTATCCAGCACTTAAATGCAGTCAAAAGGAAGGGTGGGCAATTCATGGCACAGGGTCACAGGTGGATGGTACTATTAGGTTTAAGATTCGAGCGTTGCAATTTTGAGCTAGTACGTTACATAGCAAGGATTTAAGCGAAATGAAAGCGAATTGAGAATGAAGGCAAAGAAACCACACATTAGCTCTGATGTCTTGGCATGCATCCCGACCAGGGTCAGACTGGAGAACCGAAAATGAATCTCTCTAGAACCAAACCATTACACAATACAGTTCATGACAGATACTAGTTAAATAACCATCGCAAGCAATATGCAGCGATGAAGCAAATAATGTAAAACAGTAAATATGGGAAAAATATTAGTCTATCCCACAATTGATTAAGTCTTCAGTTTTTAGAAAATATAGGCATTTGAAAGCCTGGTTCTACTATTCCCTTTTCTGGGGAACATATTAATGAAGATCATGACATCACCAGAATGGAACTTAGCCCACCATTTCTTTATAAGCTGCTTAACATTAAGAGCCCCATGTGTCCACTTCAGGAAATCATTCCAAGCTTACACAAGATACTCGCTGACAGAAAGACCAGCTACATAGTTTTAGACTATAGCTACCCGCCTGTATTTATGTAGTTATTGTGATGCTGTCCAGTTAACATTACAACAAACGCAGTAATTTAAAAATGGCAATACTTATCACAAAATAATTACTATGACTGCTAAAGCCAAACTCCCAGCATTTTGACAGAAAAAAATATTAACTTTGAATACATCTCTTATTTACTTATATTTACTAATATTAGGCACACTTCTTACACAAGACTGCAGGAACAGCGGCAGCAACAACATTTCAGGGATTATGCTATAAATACAAGGTTTCCTAGAATGACTCAATGAGGAATGCTGACAAAACAAAATAGTTAGATTATGCCCCAAATTCATTTTTACAAGCCTGACAGTATAACAAAAGCTATGAAAGGAAAAGGCTTTAATATACAGAAAGTGAGCTAGTAGAACCAGAAAGGTATCTTGTCTGCAAAATACTACCACCACCACCACCAACTCCATCTTCCTGGGCAGAATCAGGGAGATGTCTAAATTGTAAAAGTCTAGAGCATCAGGATAAAGGATTTTTAGTGAATATAAAAAGCTTTTAATTCCACACTTCCCTGTCTATGTACTGCATTACAGCTAAGCTAGCTACGTATCTGTAAGAGAAAGTTGTCCAACACTTCAAATCCTCAGGCAAAACAGGTTAGAATGATGATGATGAAGCATGTACATACTGGTAAGTCTTCACTTTGGAAGGCAATAGTTTTAATTTGATGTCAAGACTTGGCTTCAAGAGCCTCATTTTCATTCCCCGGTCAACACAATTGCATTAGCACTGAATTAACATGGAAGCTCAGTCAAGTGTATTAGCACTTATTTGTAGAAATGGGAAATCAATATGGCGAGACCGTTTCAAGTATTTTGGCAGAGTATAATTTTAATCAGATCCTGGAGGAATTTACCATCACTTTAAAAAGCTGGTTTTTGCTTAGTGTCTCAACTTTCTAAAAAAAGATTTGAGAGATATTCATGCAAACAGACCCATGTATGTCAGTGGGCTTTAAGACTACTGCCTAGGAACAAAATCAATAAACTTAAACAACGTGAAGAGCACTGGTTACTTAAACCCATTCTGAAAGTATAAGCCTAAAATTGGTTACCAAATCTAAATTTCCTCCCACTCCATCATTAGTTACCTTAGTGCATGGATGCAATATATCATCTTGGGTATGTTTTTCCTATCATAGACATCTGTAGTCTCTGGATAAAAAATCTAAAAAATGAAGAATAGAATAGTTATTTTAACCAGTAATCTATACTCAGTAGCCCAATTGTGTCCTCTAGTTCAGGGGGTCCCAAACTTTGACACAGAGACCAGTAAATCCATTCATGAGCTTTTTGAGGACTGGTAACATTCATTTGCATATTCATTAAGCAAATGATGAATATTCAAATAAGTTGTTTCTGGTCCTCCCAAAGCTCCCAGTGCCAGAGTTAGCAAAGCTTTTGATAGAGTCACCACAATATTCTTGCCAGCAAGTTAAGGGAATATGGATAAATGGACTGTAAGATGGATAGAAAGCTGGCTAGATCAGGGTTTCCCAAACTTTTTCCTTTAGTTGGAACCTTTTCTTTTCCCCCAGTACTGTTTTTTGCAGCCCAAAAATATAAACACAAAAAAAGAATGAAAAATGAATAAATTTTCAGTGTTTCACCTGGCTGCATCCTCCACCCAGCCTTAGCCAGGGCTTGGGGGACCCGGCGACGCATGGGCACTCCAGGAGGCGGGATCAGGAGCAGATTGGGGGTAGGGTATCTGGCTAGGAGGAAGGGTGCAAGGAAGGGTAGGGTTGCCAGGTGTCTGGGTTTTACTGGACAGTCTGGTATTTGAGGGCTTTGTCCAGGAAACAAATTGAGAATTTACCAGACATATAAAATTTCCAGTATTTTCTAATTAGGTAAGTTTTATTATATTTAGGTGTATCAGTCCTTAGCTGGGAACTGCCTGGCTGGTAGATGTGTTCACGCTGCCAGAGTGTATCTACTTGAGGGAGGGTATGGGGGAGAGTGGGGGAGAAGGTGGGGATGCAAAATGGAATCCCCGACCAGATTCACTCATCTGCCAGTGTCTGTAGGGTCTGCATGTGCCCAGGTCCGTCCTGCTCCCCCTCCCCCCCATTCTCCTCCCGATCTCCCCAGTCCAGCCTTGCTGCCCCCGTCCAGCCCTGCTTCCAGCAGCCAGTTCCCCCATTCCCACCAGTCTCCCCCCGCCAGCCCCGCTCCCCCAACGATGCCCCCCGACCAGTCCCGCTGCCCCCGTCCAGCCCTGCTTCTTGCAGCTGGTTCTCCCATCCTCCTCCTGATCTATGTGGTCCAGGCCCTCCCCCCCGCCCAGCCCTGGTTCCGCTGCCTACCCTCCCCGATCTCCGCTGGACAGCCCCGCTACACCTAACTGCTTCCCAGTGGCCAGTTCCCCCCCCCCACACCTCCTCCCAGCCTGCTCTGCCCTGCTCTGCTCCCCTCCCAGCAGCCACCAGGCACGCTGAGGCCCGGTATTTCTTTCCCCCACAGCCTGGTACTGTGAAACGCTGCTCTAGAGAACTGTGATGATGCATTATAATAGCTTTAAGTTGCCATTATTAGACAAATTTGCTATCCAAAACTGCAAGCACTTCCAAGGTACTGCTTAAGTTTATCAACACTGAATATTCAACATTTGTGAACTTTATTTTGTGATCCATAGAGAATCGTTTTTAAATGAAAAAAAACACATAACATTACCTGCTTTATTTAATAATTTGTTCTTCATTCCAATGAAGTGTTGAAAAAAGCACAATGTTGTTTAGAACCTCATAAGGACAGATTTGATAAACATCAGACAGAAATCTAAATTAGTTAAGAAAATTGTTGTAACTTAAAGGGTGGGGAGCCTCAGGACCAAGGACCAGATGCAGCCCCCAGCTTGCCACATCTGGCCTTTGAGACATTATCTTCATTTTACAGGGGAGGCAGCTGACATACAGAGGTATTAAGTGACTTACCCAAGACCACATCAAGAGTTAGCATTAAAGCCAGAATCAGAACATAGTTGTTCCGGGCATTCATCTTAGCCTAGGGTTTAAAAATCACAAAACACTGCTTCTCAAATTAAGAAAGAGTGCTCTGCCAAGACAACTGGCACTAGTGGAGCAAGCTTCCATGCAGAGAGCTGGATTTCAAGGAGTTCAGTTCCATGCCCCAAGTCAGCAGAAGCTGCAAGCGCTATGAAGGCTGTGTGACCAATGCACCCATTGGTGCAACCTAGCTGAGGGCACAGAGGTTTTACAGGGATCCCCATGGTCAGATATTGAATAACCATTCAAAAGGAGGGATATGAGATCTCCTCTAAGTAACCTAATCGTCATCGTTATCATTTTTAAATATTATCTGTACATATATTTTACGAGTTATGAATCTATACTGAAAGTTTTGTTCTTACGGTCTCGGCATTATGTCAGTCACGTGGAAGTGACCTACCTAGGACATACTGCTTTCAGGCAGGAAATAACCATCTCCTTGTCTGGCCAACTGTGCATTATATGCCTCTCAATGTATGCTTATTTGCATACTGAGCCAGAGGCAAAAAGTAAGATAGTTTAATCTTGGAGAATTTGCAAATGGGAAGGAGGGTCCTGTTTATAAACACAGGCAAAGGATTCTTTGGTATATCCTGGGGTGGAAGGAAATCCACAGGAGACTTTACGCAGGAGTCAAGCGGACAGCATGCTTGTCTCATTTTTACAAGCAGCCTGGCGGAAAGCACTGCAATGACTCTGTGGGAGCAATACTCTACATAACATGAGAGTAGTTAATTAGGTTCTAGGATCCACATGATGATTTAATTTCATCTGTAGCCACGTGTTTAATACTTCTGCTTGCTACTACTTGATTTTATGCTTTAACCGACTTAGGAATGTTTATATCAAAAATAAGTAAGTGCTGAGAGTTACACAAAGCAGTGATCTGAAGTGAAATGGCTAAGCTGGGGTGTCCTGCTTCTTTGGAAATAGAAAATTGTGACTACTAAGAGTGTTCAGTTGATCCAGGGCTGGACTGGCCAAACAGACTCGTGGAGGGCTTAGGGAATGGTGTGTGCCTAATATCCTGGAGACACAGAGCAGGGCCTGGAAGGCCTAGATGGAAGTGCTTATGTCATCCATGTTCAATGGAGCTGGGGAGCTGTCCTCCCATCAAGAACAGACAAAGCTTCTTTATGCTAGAGCAGGTGATCGCAAGATTCCTCAACCCAGAGTACCCCCAGCAAGTGTCATAGGCAGCACCCTATATCCTGTAAATACTTATTGCCGACTCAGCAAGCTTTTGATCCTTCTAGGACAAGACCCTGCATAGCTCAGGGGGGTGGGGCAAGAACAGGAGGGAGTAGAAGACAGAAGAAAGAGATGGGAGATGTCTGATGAATTGACAGAGCCAGCCATGAATTAAACTGAACAAGCCTAAAACAAGTAAGTCTGAAACAAGTGTCTGTATTCTACAGATAGGAAGAAGTAAAACAGCTTTTTAAGAAATGGTGCCAGCTAACAAGCTGCCTCAGCAAATGCAGGGAGGTGCGGTAGTACCATTGGCTCTGAGTCCCTGTTCAGAGTTGCCACAAAGGCCTCCACTTGACCCTGTACTAAGTATCTTTGACCAGGAGAAACTTGATAGGCAGCACAGGAAAGGAGAGAAATGCAAAGGGAACACGTAAGATGGGGACAGACAGAGAAGGAGAGCAAGATAGGAAGCTACATGAAAGGAAACCTAAAGAAAGCAGATGGAAGAACAGCATGGAAGTCTACTTGGAAGATTCAGGAGAAACTAGAAACAGTCACTGGAAATAAATAGGAAGAAGAAAAACAGACAAAATAAACAGCAAGTAGGAAATCAAGGTGACAAGGAACAAGAGACACAAAGGAAACAGACATTTTTAAGCAATGTCGTTTAGATTTGTATCCTGAATGAGATCTTCCCAGTACTGATGTTTTCAGCAATAATTTCTTTAAACAAATTAAGGGGAAAATAATCTCACTGTTTTTATTCAACTCCATCTGCAGTAGTTATTTCATGTCATTCAAATCCTTACCTTAGGTAGGCCAATGGATTCCATTGCTCTTAGCCACTGCACTGTATTATCCGTGTGTCGAAAATGAAGGCCCGATTTCTAATTGGAAGGAGTGCAAGGGAGAGAGGGAGGGAGAGACAAGAGATGATTGAGAGATTATTTTCTTTAAGCTCTGTATCTTCCTTCACTTAATTTTGCACTTCTCCTGTGAATAAATTTCTCAACTTTATCAGTATGTGACCCTAAAGCCAGAAAGTTTCAACTGCATGCCAAATAAGGCAGTTACATGCCATGTAACTCTTCCTTTTAGGTGGACTTTGTAATCCCAATGCCTGTGCCCCAACTCCTGTTTCCATGCAAGTTTGTTCAAAGAGTCCCATTGTTAACAAGGCAAGAAACATTTCTATAGAAGCCTTCTTTATTAAGCTTCTGTTCTAGTTGGGCAAGGAAAGCCTGAAATGCAAATACGAGAGAAAGGTCTGTTACAGAAAAGAGATAGTCTTATAAAGTCTTCTGGGAAGTTCAAGTGATTTATGATTAGAGGGTATGCAACATAGAAGAGAGCACATGAAAGTCATTTTTGCCAAAAATTTGAGAAGTGGGCCCATTTAGTTGAAATATTCCACTATTTTTTCCACTAAACACAAGCCCTTTTCACTGAAATTCAATTGTTTCCAAGGTTTTGTTTATTTTGTTTTGTTGCAAGCTCATTTTGAGCATAAGCAGTCTTCAAAATCTTAAGTTGGAAATTTGGAGTATCCATTAGTTTAGTTTAAAAAAAAAAAACCCCAAAAAACCACACAACAATATTTGAAGTGAAATTTCCTGAAATACTGAAAAATTCTGAATGAAGTTGTCAATGTGTTCTCTCTCTCTCCCCCTTGCCCCTCCCCCTTCTCCCCGCATTGGAAGTAGCTTTTCAGTATTTGGCCAGTTTGCCAGGCATAGATTCAGAAATCCCTCCCTTTTCATGGGATAAGGCTATGGACAAATTTACTCTATTTTTTTTTAAACCATCTCCAAAGTAGGACAACAGAAGAAGAGGTGACGTTACATTTTGGGGGGAGGAGGGAGAAAACCCTGCTTTTAATCTTCTCTCACATATACAAGTCATATAATACAAACCAGTCACTAATTGCTACTGATAAAAGTTTCAGAACCTTTTTACCCACACTTTTATTGGTGTTTAGGGTGTGGGTGGGTATCCCTTCTCTTGCGGTGTTTTAGCAGGTTTTATGTTCTTCACCACTTTGCAGTCATGTATTTTACAATAAATAAATATTTATAAAGTGTTTAAAATTTTTTGTAAAATGCCTCAGATTTTAAATAGAGAGGTGGAGTAAAAATATTTAAATCAATCAATAAATAAATGTCATGTATGCATTTGACTGTTAAGTACTTGAGTGTTAAACATTTTGTTCAGTTCTTGAATGGTTATATAATCAAATCTGACCACAAATTCACAGAAAAAAATAAAACAGACAATTTAAAAAGCAATTTCCCGTAAAAAGCCAGAAGTTTTGTAGCAATTGTTTTCTCAGTACAAGTTCTGATTAGAATCAAATCTTCTGAGGTATATTTCCCAATGAAGGCTTCATGTCAACATATGAATGTGCACAATTCAGATATGCTCTTTTCATAGCTCACAATAGCAACACAAAAAAAGCCTCCCTAAATACCATTTATTCCTCCACCCAATTTCAGGCGACGGTGTCGAAGAACCTCCCTGCATGTGAATGCCCACCTGAGATTTCCATGCAACTACTTGATTACAACTCCGGAAGTCTGACCGCTGTAAGGCCATGTCTACACTAAAGGTAAGATTGAAGTAGCTGCAGTCGATCTTCCAGGGTCCAAATTAGCGGGTCTAGTGAAGACACGCTAATTCGAACTGAGAAGGGTACTCCAGTTGATGCCAGTTGTCCTGGTTCTACAAGGAGTAAGGGAAGTCGAAGGGAGAGTGTGCTCCCTTTGACTTCCTGCAGCGTGGATAGTGCTAAAATTCGACTTAACATGCTTTGACTTCAGCTATGTTCATTGTACAGGTTAAGTTGTGTATCTTAATTTGAACTTATCCCCTAGTGTAAACCAGGAGTAAGAAACCAACATTAAGGCTATGATTGGTCACAGAAATCATGAATTTGAAGAGTGTATGTGAAATCCTGGAAATTGCTGTAAAAATATTTGAACTGGGTCCCCAAACCAAGCAGGGTCAAGATTTGGTGCACAGATTCATAGTACCTGTTTATAAATTCCAATTCTTGGAATTTTTCCAACATGAAGCTGAAGGTGTGGACTGGTTAGTTCCTCCAATCTTCAGTCTGAAGGTAACCCCTCACTAGCACATTCCTTTGAATGAAAGCTCTTCAGGCTTGGAATAAAAGCTTTTATGCTTTAGACTAGGTCAGCTGCAACTAAAAATATCATTTGATTGCTGTCCAAAGATCTACGCAAGTTGAGTCTGGTTGCCTCCATTTCCTAGTGGGCACATAGCCACATTACAAAAATTTAGGCATCATCTGGCACAGGTTTTGTAATCTCTCAGTAGCACTATGGGAATCATGATCATAAGCATAGGGAACCTTCTACTTTGACTTTCTGGGAAAAACCCCTTTAGGTGAAAGTTGACTCAGTGTTGAAGCAGTATGGAGAATTTTGCCTTTTTACTGCTCCTGGTGGGCTTCCAAAAAGCTTGCACTTCTCTAAATCATGTGGAAAGAGAATTTCACAAGCAGGGCATGTTAATATTAGTACTAAATTCATACAAAAAGATAAGGTGATGAATACAGGAACGTGCCAGATTGTGAATTATACTAATAAAAAGTTATCCAGTCACACTTGTTGAAATGAGGCTTTTGTGTTTTATAAGAACTGGCAGTTTAACATTTTTATCTTTGAAAGTGTGATTTCAGTTACCACAATATAGTTTATCTTTGTACTGAGGAAAAAATGGTGTATGAGAATATTTGTACCGTGGACTTTCTATATTAACCATCAAAATTTAAGAGGAAGCATTTCTATAGGCCAATCTGTATTAAGATTATATACACTACCGCATACAATGGTGGCATCAAGAGTTCCTTCCACCTTAAGAACAATAGCAACAACAGTTTCTAGTGGACTTCATATTTTCTTGAATTAGTTTCATCTCCTTAAAAACAAAGTAAGGACACATCTAACCTAAAGGGCATCTTTCAAAGAGACTGAAGTTTTACATAAATTCAAAACTGAACATTCTGTGATGTCTTCTGAAATCCATATATGATTTTCAATGCTGCATGATGAACTTTCCAGATTCCAACTCACTAACAGGGCATGGATATCCACAGAAACATCTGTACATCTATAGAACTCCTGCCTATTGCACATGAGCGTGTGGACCCTGTTGCTATGCACTAACAGTTCCCAAGGTTACTTCAATGCCTCAGCACATACTTGGGAACTTTTAATGCACAGCAACAGGGTGCACACAGACACGTGTCATGAAGCACACTAGAGTGCTATGGATTTACATCACAACTAGCATGCCATACATATTTACGTAGACAAGCTTGTAAGTCAAATATTGACAAAGTCAGTTCCATCACCACTGCATTTCAAGCCTCTATTTCAGGAAACAAGGACCATCCTTCCCTATCAGCTAACAAGACCATTACTTGGGGGGAAAAAAAAAAGTTAAGACATATGCTCCTGTTTTAGGGCTACCCAAGAGACAGACGCCCTAACTCCAAATATGGTAGGTAAAGAAGGAAAATTTTTTTAAAAGCATAAGCATTATTTTAAAGTTATATCCACATTTATCACATGGGATCCTAAACAGATTCTTCATCATCACTAAGTAGCTTGTGAATACAACAGGAAAACTTCCTGTGTTTGATTTTTGTTCTTCCACGTTAAAGTGTTTGATATTAAAGCTAAATCATGCAGATCTCATTAGGAGACTATTCGCAAACAATTTTTTTAATAAATTGTCATAGGACGTGAGGCCTCTATTTCCTAATGGATTGTAATTTTACAAATGGTAATGCTTTGTGTCCTTATCAAAGCTTTCCCTGGAGATGAAAGCACTTTTTTGGTCTTAAACCTTTGGTACAGCTATCATGTTTTCTCTGTTCAGTTTTTATTGTATTGCCTCCCTGCTCTTCAGGGCTACAGTTCCCATCCCAGCTGTGACCGCAGTCCTTCAGACTATGGGGAGATCTACAGTAATTTGTGTGCATGCAACTGGTGGGAGAAAGGTAAGATTAATTTCTCTGATGATACAACACAAATGACCTTTAACAGTGAAACAAGAGGAGTAGAATTCCATATTTATTAGGACACAAAACATTATCTGCATCAGCAGCCTTGTGAACATGACAGGCACAAGTTTTTGCAGTGCTAAAACAGAGTCAGAAAGATGGAGCCAAGAGCAACAAATATTGAGGTTTTTTTTTTTTTTTAGTCAAAAGCTAAAACACCTCAGACAATGAAACCTTAGTTACCTTATATCGTATCTGTTCCACATCATAGATTTTCTTCTCAGAGACCATTTTAGGGGCAAAGAATTTTGCTAGTTTGGCAAGGTAAACTCCATTTCTTAACCCTTCTTCCAATTCAGTAGTGGGCGGCAGTTCTTCATCCAAACAAACCTCCATCCATCTACAAAACACAAGGCCAAGAATTACCCGTTGGCTCCAATTTTAACATGATACAGTATATTAGAACAGTCATCCCTTTTATATATGGTCTCACATAGTAACCTTTGCAGCAGCAAAAACTCCACACTTCTATTAAGTGTTAATAGAAGTACCAACACATGCACAGGGCAACAGAAGGGCAGCTACATGTGTGCTTTGATACAACAGATGGAAATTACCACTAACGGAGCTGTAACAGCTTATGTATCAGAGTCTAACTACCAAAATAAGGAGTCTGATAAATTTAAGTACTTCACATCCTCATGGAACAGGTATGCATCTGCACCTCCACCTACTATAGTGTTGCATTTCTTTATTAATGTTAATGAAAGCAATTGACTAAATAGCAATTTTCATGCCATTTCTATTCAAATAACATTATGCCTAGCAAATAGAGACAGTGCTATAAACATGTTCCCAAAGACCCTCAATTGTAGTGACTATATAGTTCATTGGTAAACAGGGTTAAAGTCCTTCCTCTATTAAATCAGAAGGCATGAAGGATTTGATTTGTATCTGTGAATGTTTAACTGCTAATTTCACCACATTCATGTCAACTGACACTATTTCCATTGATACAAATTCAAGTTTACAGAAATAAGAAAATCATGTGCAACATCATGCTGATATGCATCAGGAAACAGACTGCCAACTTAGTGAGCTCACAGGCAAACCATATTGTTGTTAAGACCTACTATATAACCAAGTAAAAAGCAACTCTGATAAAATTTATAAATTTCAAGAAGGCTTTTGATATTGTGTCCAGGTTGTCTTTGGAAAACAGCACTCTATAGAACACCAAAACCAATCAAGGCTATATACGATAATGCTGAATGTGCATTAAGACACTGACAAACCAAGTAAGGCAAGGGTTTATTCCCCCCCCCTATGTTTTGTACTGTTATTGACACATAAGGAAAGCAACTACAGAAGGCAACTGAGGAAAATGTTATGAGCGTAATTGGATGGCCTCATTTTTGTTGAAGATATCATCCTGCTTAGTTGAACTTACACTTTAATGAGAGACAATACAGAGCTTTTGGCAGATACAGGAAAATAAGTCTGTTTGTTCCTCCAACAAGGAGAGGGAAAGGGGAAGACAAAAAAGTAAGGGCTGTCAATGCCCCCAAAGTAACCATAGAATGGATGAAGCAACACTAAAAATAAGTCACTTTACCTTTCAAGAGAGATAACGGCAGTGTTAGTGATAGCATACTAGATATCAAACAAACATAAAAGCAGCAAACAACTTTCATAAACCTGAAAAGATTTGGAAACTAGCATGATTGGCATTTTACAAAAAACACTTAAAAGTCAGCAGCAGGGTCATGGAAATAGAAGAAACGGAAAGATCCACTCATTCCAAAGGGATGGAGGAACGTAAGAACGGCCATACTGGGTCACACCAAAGGTCCATCTAGCCCAGTATCCTGTATTCCAACAGTGGCCAATATCAGGTGCCCCAGAGGGAGCGAACAGAACAGGTAATCATCAAATGACCCCTTCTCCTGTCATCCATTTCCAGCACCGGACAGAGGCTAGGGACAACATTCCTACCCATCCTGGCTAATAGCCATTGATGGACCTAACCTTCATCAATCTATCCAGTTCTTTTTTGAACTCTGTTAAATTTCTGGTCTTTACAACATCCTCTGGCAAAGAGTTCCACAGGTTGACTGTGCACCCTGTGAAGAAAAACTTCCTTTTGTTTGTTTTAAACCTGCTGCCTATTCATTTCATTTGGTGACCCCTAGTTTTTAATATTGGGGGAATAAGTAAATAACTTCTCCTTAGATACTTTTTCAATACCAGTCATGATTT
Organism: Pelodiscus sinensis; assembly: GCF_049634645.1. NCBI lineage: Eukaryota > Metazoa > Chordata > Testudines > Trionychidae > Pelodiscus > Pelodiscus sinensis. The sequence goes on along the minus strand of NC_134716.1, from coordinate 85,278,781 downwards.
TAGAGGCCTCTATCATATGCCCCCTACGTCTCCTTTGTTCTAAGCTGAAAAGTCCAAGTCTTTTTAATCTCTTTTCATATGAGACCTGTTCCAAACCCCTAATCATTTTTGTTGCCCCTTTTTCTCATCCTTTTCCAATGACACTCTCTTTTTGAAATGAGGCGACCACATCTGTATGCAGTACTCAAGATGTGTGCAAACCATGGCTTTATATAGAGGCAATAAGATACAGTCTTATTCTCTGTTCCTTTTAAAAAAATATTCCTAACATTGTTTGCTTTTTTTAAACTGATGCTGCACATTGGATGTTTACAGAGAACTATCCACAATGACTCCAAGAGCTCTCTCCAGTGGTTACAGCTAAATTAGTCCCCATCATTTTGTATGTGTAGTTGGGATTATTTTTCCCCATATGTATTACTTTGTATTTATCAATATTAAAATTCATTTTCCATTCTGTTGCCCAATCACCTAGTTTTGCAAAAACCTTTTGAAGCTCTTCAGTCTGCTTTGTTGTTTACTATCTTGAGCAATTTAGTATCACCTGCAAATTTTGCCACCTCACTGTTTAGCCCTTTTGCCAGACAATTTATAAATAGGATTGGCCCCCGTGCAGACTCTGGAGGGACGCCACTAGCCACCTCTCTCCATTCTAAGAACGGACCATTTATTCCTGCTCTTCATTTTCTATCTTTTAAACCAATTATCAATCCATGAAAGGACCTTCCCTCTTAGGTAAATTGTCATGAATTAAGAGCCTTTGGTGAGGGACCTTGTCAAATGCTTTCTGGAAATCTAAGTACACTATATCCACTGGATCTCCCTTGTCCATATGCTTGTTGACCCACCCTACCTCCCTCTCCCCCAGCCCTCAAAGAACTCTAGTAGATTAGTAAGATTCTGTAAAGGGAAATCATACATGTTGACTTCCCAACAAATTATGTTCATCCACGTCTGACAATTTTATTCTTCACTATAGTTTCTGTATGATACTAAACTAGTCTCAGCTAGTTTTGGGAGGAGGTTTTGGAACAAATAGAAAAACTTAATGTTAACAAATCTCCGGGACCAGATGGCATTCATCCAAGGGTTCTAAAAGAACTAAAAAGGGAAATTGCTGAGCTATTATCTGTGGTTTGTAACCTATCCTTTAAATCGGCTTCCGTACCTAATGACTGGAAGGTAGCCAACGTGACACCAATATTTAAAAAGGGCTGTAGAGGCGATCCTGGCAACTACAGACCGGTAAGTCTAACTTCAGTTCCGGGCAAAATAGTAAAAACAATAGTAAAGAATAAAATTGTCAGGAATGTAGAAGAACATAATTTGTTGGACAAAAGTCAACATGGTTTCTGTAAAGGGAAATCCTGTCTTACTAATCTGTTAGAGTTCTTTGAAGGGGTAACAAACATGTGGACAAGGGGGATCCAGTAGATATAGTATACTTAGATTTTCAGAAAGCCTTTGACAAGGTCCCTCACCAAAGGCTCTTGTATAAATTACATGGCCATGGGATAAGAGGGAAGGTCCTTTCAGGGATTGAGAACTGGTTAAAAGACAGGAAATAAAGGGTAGGAATAAATGGTAAATTTTCAGAGTGGAGAGGGGTAACTAGTGGTGTACCCCAAGGGTCAGTCCTGGGACCAATCCTTTTCAACTTATTCATAAATGATCTGGAGAAAGGGGTAAGCAGTGAGGTAGTAAAGTTTGCAGATGTTACAAAACTGTTTAGGATAGTCAAGATAGAAGGACTATGGAGTGAGGGACTCCAAAAAGAGCTCACAAAACTGAGTGATTGGGCAACAAAATGGCAAATGAAATTTAATGTGGATAAGTGTAAAGTAATGCACATCGGGAAAAATAACCCCAACTATACGTACAGTATGATGGGGGCTAATTTGGCTATTATAAATCAGGAAAGATCTTGGAGTTATCGTGGACAGTTCTCTGAAAACTTCCATGCAGTGTGCAGCGGCGGTCAAAAAGACAAATAGGATGCTAGGAATTATTAAGAAAGGGATAGAAAATAAGACAGAATATCTTACTGCCCCTGTATAAAACTATGGTACGCCCACATCACATCTGTACACAGTATTCAAGGTCTCCTCACCTCAAAAATATATATTTTGGCCTTGGAAAGGGTTCAGAAAAGTGCAACTAAAATGATTAGGGGTTTGGAACGGGTCCCGTATGAGGAGAGGTTAATGCGACTGGGACTTTTCAGTTTAGAAAAGAGGAGACTGAGGGGGGATATGATAGAGGTCTATAAAATCATGATGGTGTGGAGAGGGCCGATAAAGAAAAGTTATTTATTAGTTCCCTAAATAGAAGAACTAGAGGACACCAACTGAAATTAATGGGGAGCAGGTTTAAAACTAATAAAAGAAAGTTCTTCTTCACACAGCGTGTAGTCAACCTGTGGAACTCCTTGCCAGAGGAGGCTGTGAAGGCTAGGACTATAATAGAGTTTAAAGAGAACTAGATAATTTCATGGAGGTTAGGTCCATAAAAGGCTATTAGCCAGGGGATAAAATGGTGTCCTTGGCCTCTGTTTGTCAGAGGCTGGAGAGGGATGGCAGGAGACAAATCGCTTGATCATTGTCTTCAGTCCACTCTCTCTGGGGCACCTGGTGCTGGCCACTGTCGGTGGACAGGATACTGGGCTAGATGGACCTTGGTCTGACCCAGTACGACTGTTCTTATGTTCTTAGCTATTTAATCATTAATACACAGTAATTATGGTTGATTTGTAGTATCCCTTAAAATGCTAAAAAGAACTTAGAGTTTTGTAAGTTGAAAGTCAGTGCTCAGATTAAACCAGAGGATCTCAAAACCGTGTTCCATTCAGCATTGCTGGTCCACATCAAAGTGGCTGGCCCTGTGATACTGGGTTCCCTGATAAAACATTAAAAGGAGCTACAAATACAGTTATTATTTTCCCTGATATTTTTCCACTGAAGCAACTCCCGTTACCATAGAGATGTTAACATGATTACAGATGGGAGGAGAGGATGCTGTAAACCTTGCAGACAGCCATTTTCTGAAAAAAACCCTAGAAGTGGTTTCTCTCAGGCAAAGACTATCTAAATAGTTCAGAAAATTACAAACAATAGATATAGGGTAACCAGATAGTCATAAAAAGTAAAATACTGGACACACTTCATGGGGGGAGGGGGGTTAAGGTTGGGAGGGAGGGAAAGGGGAGGGGTGCTGGCCAGGAGGAAGGTGGAGGAAGGAAACAGAGCTAACAGAGGTGGGGGGGGGGGGGGAACAGGGCTGGCCGGGAGAGGTGGGGGGAGCGGCCGGCACAGGCGGAGCTGGCCAAGGGAGCTCGCTGGGGGTGGGGGAGGGAGGAGAACTGGCCGCCAGACGCAGGGCTGGTGGGGGGGTACAGTGGGGTTGGCCGGGGAAGATCCAGAGCAGGAACCAGCCAGCGGGAGGCAGAGCTGACATGGGGGGGGGACTGGCCGGGGAAGACTGGGAGGAAAAGTCAGGGAAAATCAACCAACCAGCCAGCTAGGAGGTGGCAGGGGAGTGAATCAGCTGGCAGGGAGCAGGACTGACCCGGGCTGTGCAGTTCTCAAGGCGCTCCCATCCCATGCAAGTCAGTCCGGCTGCGGGTCCACCACACGCTTGACCGGCGTGCAGGAGCATGGACTGGGCTGCCCCTCCTCCTACTCACACACAACCAGGGCTCCCAATGCTGATCGCGCCCCGCCTCCCAGTCACTCCCCCCACCTGGCTTGTGTCCAGCTCCCAGCCGGAAAACCAGGAAATACCAGACATTGCACGTGTCCGGTATTTTCTGGATTTTTACTGGGCAGAGGGCCCAAAAACCGGACTGTCTAGTGGAAAACTGGACACCTGGCAACCCTAAAAATAGATCTTAGACTGTATCAGACAAAAACTGTATGGAACCAGTGTCATTAAGAAGCACCTTGGCCTGCGGTGCAGAGACTGAGTGAAAAGTATGGGTTCACTGACATGTTTCCTCTGTTCTACCCAAGGGCTACATCTAGACTGGCCACAAATTCCGGAAAAGGGATGCAGATCAGGTAAGTCAGCATAGGGAAATCCGCGGGGGATTTAAATATCCCCCGCGGATTTAAATAAACATGTCTGCCGCTTTTTTCCCGGCTTGGAGAAAAGCCAGAAAAAAAGCATCTGGACTGGCGCGATCCTCCGGAATAAAGCCCTTTTCCAGAGGATCTGTTATTCCTACTTTCATGTCAGCTCAGTAAGTTCTCAGGACAAATACCGTACATTTTATTACTTTAATATTTTTGCCCGTTGCTGTTTGGCTGTTTACTTCCAGATGTTGCTAGTCTTTTGCAATCCGGGAGATCATTGAAGGCAGGATCCTGACCTCCTACAAGCTCATACTCATATGGGATGTGGCCTTGTCATAATCCCCTGTATAGCATCCCTCTTGGCTGGTAATAGCCATAAGGCTGCCATCTTTTGTTTACTGTATACTCCAGCACACAATTGCATAGTGCCTTTGCTCCTTTTGATCTTTACATTTGTATAAGTGTACAAATTTCTTTCACATCACTAACTTACAATTAAATTATTCTTTCCAATCAAGTCAGATACATAAACTTCTGTAAAATAATGTCAGTGTTAAAGACATTGTATGCATAAATCAGGGTGTTTGGGGAAGAATACGTTATGGAGGAGAAAAAACTGATGCTTGTGTGTGTGGTGGTGCATTTGTAGCCTTGTCAAAGTGCAGCAAGAGCTGCTTGATAGGAAACTAATGTTCAAGTTCAGCCTTGTATTCTTATTCCTCATATGATCATTCTGTGGTGGTTGCTTATCCTTCCCTTTTTGTTGCTATTGGAGTGCATAGTTGTATGCAAATTTGATTGTCATTAAATGCAAATGTATGTTCTGAGAGTGGCAATAAATAGAAATGATACACAATTTTGACATTGATTATTTCTCTAGGTAGCTTTGAAGTTTAGAAAGTAATTTATTCATGCAGTTGAGAAATCTAAGACTTCTTGGTGGGGAGCTCTCAAATTGTTTTTTCCTTTAGCACACAACAGCATAACATAAGCATTTATTTTTGGAGGCGGACTATTACATGAGTTACAAACACAAAGACTAAGCAAGTGCAGAGAATGTAAGAACACTGGACAGCATAGAAAAAGCAGGATAGCCTTTTGGCTATCAACAATCAATGAAGAGCTTGCCACTTTAGGCTGTCAGCAAAACCAGAATTCTCGCATATGAAATTAAGAGTACATTTACATTATTTCTGCTATAGAGCATCATAATCCAATCCGACACCGTGGCCTTAACTGACCTGAAACTACTGCTAGTATAGAGAAAGGCAGAGGCTGTTGGATTATTTGTATTTCTCTGAGACTACAATAGAGATGTCCAGCCCAAACAAAACTTGGCATGGAGCTTCTATACCAGGCCTGGGAAAATTACAGCCCATGGGCCAGATCTGGCCCGCCAAGCTACCAGATCTGGCCCACAGATGCCTTGGGCAGCCCCAGGCAAGCTCCCTGCTTGCCTCACCCCAGTCTCACACTGCTCAGAAATGCAGCTGTGGGGTGTTTTCTCTTTAAAAACTCTTGTGCCTAGAGGGGAGGAGAAAGGATTCAAGTGCTGCTCCTGACCCCAGCACAACCCCATTGGACAGTTTCTAGCCAGTTTCTAGTGTGAGCTGCCTGTTTGAGTAACAGGCAGCCATGAAGCACCAGTCCCCCTCCATTCCTTGGCTCAGTTATTCAAAAAGCACATGGCTACAGCCTGGGAAGGGCAGGTCAGGCTCCTTGTCTGCATGCCTGAGAAACTGCTGGGCTGCTGTCTTGCAAGACTCCTGGCCAGAGCCTGCCTCTGGCACTGCAGCCCCTCCCTTCCCCAACCCTCTGACCCCCTCCCCCCCATACCCTGCCCCAGATCACAATCCCTTCCTGCCCTAGCTCACAACCCAATTGCCTGCATCCCCTCCTATACCCCAATTACCAGCCCTAGCTCTAACTCACCCCCCTGCACCCTAATCCAGTGTCCCAGGTCACAATTCTCTCCTTCACCCAAACTTCCTCCCAGACCCCACACTCCCTCCTGCACCCTAATCCCTTACCCCAAACTCTTTTGTACCTAACCTCTATCCCAGACCTCCCCTCCTCCCCCCACCTCCTCCATTAATATCATGGAAGAGTGCAGCCCTCAATCACTTTCCAAATTCATGGAGTGACCCCCCAACCAAAAATTATTGCTCACCCCTGCCTTGTACTTTCCCTAAAAACAGTTCTTAATTTGTGCCAGAGCTAAGCCCTAATACTACTAGACTTAGCAGTTCATAGCCCCAACACCTCTGGGGTTGCCACCTCAGTTAAGTTAAAAAAATAATTCAAAGTGAAATCATTCAGGGAAGTCCTCTGGCCAGGGTTATGCGGGAACTTGAATCAAATGTTCATTGTGACCCCTTCTGGCCTTTGTATCTACTATGGTCACCCTAATTTCACATTTATTTCAAGTGTAATGAATGTTACAGTGACCAACAACAACAAAAAAAGAGAAGAGAGCATGAAGGCAAGATTCTGTGTCCCCTGCATGCTAAATAAAGCAGCTGGGATAGCAGAAGAGGCTCTTCATGCCCCTGCACCTACCAAAGAGAACCTACCTGTTGCAGGAACAGAAAACAACAGCCCCAAGAACCCCTGGCAAAGGCTGATGTAGGGGTGTTCCATGGCAGGAGATGATGTCGAGACAGACAGGGCTTTGGCATTTAACTACTGAGATTCTCAGCAGCGCTGCTGAAGTCTGGCATAACCAACATTCCTTCAGGGCTGTCTAAGTTACCACATTGGCTCCTGAATCAAATTAACATAAGGAAGGCACAAAAAGTTGGTTTAATCTTAATAGTTCTCTATCCAGACAAGATATCCTAAGCTGAGGCAAAGTATTTCCCCCTGCAAACCCATGCCCAGTCATTATCGAGGTAACTATCACATATAGCTCGGAATTAAACAAATAAAATGGTGCACAAGACACCTATTTCTCTGACAAGGTAAGTGTTCAACGATGTTTTGCCTCCAGACAACTGATGTCATTAACATCAAATGCGGAGGAAAGGTTGTCATCTTTACACCACTTGAGCAGCAGGGATGCGACGAACTATAACAGGAAACAATATGAAGGGCTTCAATTCTAATTTTGGCATACAAGTGAGGTGGGATTCAGTTCTCACATTTCAAAAATATTTCTAACAGCTTGGTCTTTATTTAAATGAAATCATTTTGGTAGTTCTTTAAAACATGCTATGGTATGGCAGAGAACATATTCCTGATTGATCTATCTAAACCAGGTGTGAAAAAGATGAACAACTAGGTTTATTAATTTTGCCTGGTGAACTTCAATGCAAGTGTATCTTTAAGGAACGTCATATTTCCCATAAAGTGTATATTTTAGGAAACGAAGCTGTCCTTGGAATGCAAAGGAATCTTATATTCTGCTACTGCAGTACTTGTCAGCTCAGAGAGAGAAGATTCTGCCTTTTAAAATATGCTACCTCAAGATGAAAGGCTCCAAAAATGCAACCGATACAAAGCAACCTAGAGCCAGCTGGAACTGAGTACTGAGCTATAGTTTCTATCTACAGTACAATGCTTTTTATTTGTAGCAACATAAATCAAAAGACATCAAAAAGTTAGTGAATTCCTGGCACAGTAACAGTGATTACCTGTATGACAGACCTTGAGTGCCACACAGCAAAAGATTCTGGTTTCACTGTGCAATATAGTAGTAACGAGAGATCATACTTAAACTTGGAAAAGGTAGGGGTTTTTTTTTATTAAAGTAACAAGAGGAGAGTTGAAGTAGTAACTGGAAGCATTTACACTTCACCACAAACTTAACGGATAAAGAAAATGCTGTTAATTTGTGCGGTTAAATAAAAAAGTACTGCTGACAAAAGCATTTGAATTGTTATAGCTAACATTCAGCACAGAAGACTAGAGAAGTGCTGAACGCAAGCTCAAAATAACTTGTTTAATATTGCTACACTATTATCTGAACTGTCTTGTATTTGAAAAACAAATACACTTATTTAAGAATAAATTCAAAATGCATGTAACAAAGGCCATAAATATGTTCATGAGTTTGAGAAGGCAGGTTCAATGAAGCCTGAAGAGGACAAAGATCACAAGCCAAATACTGAGGCGTTACTTAGAAGCATTACTAAAATGCTCAGAAAGTTTAGTTACTAAAAGGGAATTGAGGGTGGTATGTTCATATCTGAGAACCACTACCCTTTTTGCTCTGTTCTCATGAGACCAGCACACACATTGTAATGAAGTAAAAACGTGCCTAACCTGGAGGTAAGCTAGTTATTTTATTTGGAGTCACCAATCTATTTAAAATCCTCTTAGTAGAAAACAAGAAGCAGTTAATAGATGTTAGTATGCGAAACTATTTTTCCCCCTTTTCCAACGCACATGGATTTCCACATACACATCAGCCACACCCAGAGCGGATATTCACATCTTGGACTCCATGCAGTTAGTTACATACCTTGCAACTGAATTTCGTTCTATTAAGACAAGGAAGGAAGGGAAACAAGGTGTACAGGTGACACCTCCCTTCTTCATTATACCTGTCCTGCCACTTTCCAAAAACGTAATCCAAAAGTACCGAACCCCTCAATTTAATTCCTGTAGCATCCCCATATAGGGTACTGCCAATAAACTTGAAATAAACTTAAGATAACACTTTAGGACAAGAAGGGCATAGTTATGCTGCATTGCCAGCATTACAGAATCTATCGGAACACTAACTCAGTTTTTATACACAGGATACAGAATAGGGCCTTATTAGGTTTGCCAATTTTGGTTGGACATAATCCTGGAAGTTTCATCAAGTGACAATTTTAATTGAAGACTAATTTTCAATTCCTGGTGACTCCAGAACAATCCCAGAGAGTGTTGGCAAACCCATGCCTTATGAAAGGCACCGTTATATTTCATTCTTGGGCAGTGGAACAGAGAATGTTGTGACTTATGCCTACCGATACAAAAGAAGTTTTAAAAAAGCGTGTAACTGTTAAAAATCCTAGTGGTTACATGTGCTGCAGGCTCTGTAGTATATACTGCACAGCCTGCAGTGCAGCTGGCTCCCCAGGAGTGGGCTTACGCATAATGGCTCCTGGCAGCTGTCCCCACTCCTGGAGAGCTGGCTGCTCTGCGGTCTCTGCAGTATAAGGCTTATACTGCAGAGCCCACAGCTGGCACCCAGGAGCAAGGCCAGAAGCCAGTGCCGGCTGTCAGAAGAGTTGAATTACAACTAGAATCTCTAAGATGATGCTTATCAGTAAAATAGTTAAACTCTTACAACCCTACTTATGACTTACAGAAGCCTTGTTTTAATATAGGATAAGTTGAGAACAGGACTTTGTACCTTACCTATCTGAATCTTCAGCAAGAGTAAAACTAGACTTTTTGTTTAGCAAATCCCCAACATTGTACTAGTAAGAAAGTTTTGGATTTTAAAATATTGTTTTAAACTATTGTAAATTGTTAAAGAATCTATTAGTAAGGTGTGGGTGTGGGTACACACACACACACACACACACACACACACACACACAGAGAGTGACTGCTTTCACATGCACAATTATGGGCTGTATTCTTCATTACTAGGCATCTTGTTTATCCATCACACCTACACAATGTTGCCTAACAGTATGGTTCTCTCATGGTAGCCTTTTTTATGCACTTTGTGTTTACCATGTAAAGGTATAGGGACTACATAAAAGACACAAAACAGTGGAGAATTAGGATCTTGTGTGCAGTATGTTAAAGTGACAAATGTATATGCTTTTTTCCCATGCCAGGCTTTCCTGCCACATCTACAAATAGAATTCTGTAGATACTCTTACAAAATCCAAGTTCACAAGGTGGCAGCATAGAAACTATTAGCTATTTTAATCTGTTTTATCCCACTGTGCTTCTATGTGGGTTAATTAGTGATTAGAAGTCCAGAATGTCAACTGCCACACAGAAAGCGATTTTAAAGTTTAGGATCGCCCGTCCAGGCTGGTGTTTGCTGTCTCAGACAAGCCAGGTGACAAAGCCAAGCCTTGTTTACTCAGCATTTCTAATTTCTAGCATAGGCAGTCACCATTCCAATATATAGCAAAATGCACGTAGTGAAATGTGTAAGTGCAGACCTCTTTCTCCAGTCCCTAAAATTGAACAGGCACTTTGTGCAAGTCTTGAAAAAGATTTTATTTTGCTATGTCTGAAGATATATTTTATCACCAGCTAATATCAAGTACATCAAATTCAGTAATAGTTTTCCAAGGTAATATATTGACCTGGGTCCAATACTAACAAAGCTTGAGTCTATCATCATGAGGGAGGCCCATCTTACCTTCCTGTTCTTGGCTTGCTTCCAAGCTACCAAGAAGGGCTAGGAAGAAATGCTAGCAAAACAGCAAACACCATGGGAAGGAAGTAAAGGAACGAGGGAGGGGAAGTGGAGGGGAGTTAGCAGTGAAGCAGCAGATAAAGAAGCCACAATGATCAGCTCCAGAGGAAATCTAATCTAATTCTTTCTAGCTGCAAGCATGATGGCCAGCCAGGTCAGCTGATCAGGCATGAACGAATAAGTAGTATTAATGAAATGATATTAAGATGCCATAGCAACATTTTAGAAGGGGAATTAAGCAATTTCTCTTAAAAATCTGGGGTGGTTTCTGGGAGGTAACTGGGGAGATGGTTATAATTTTTTTAATATTACCTTAAGAACAAATAGGAGACCTAGACTAAGGCCACAATCCCAGTATGCTAAGCATAGAGAGACAAAACAACAACGACACAAATAGCTGACAATCTAAGCACAAGACAAGTCAGATGATAGAGATAGGGGAGAGCAACAAAAACAATAAGACCATATTGGTCAGCATATTAAGCAGTGGAATCAGCCCATCGCTGCCCTAACTGTTAAATTCTTTGGAAGCATCATAGGAGGATTTCAAAATGGGATGTGAAGAGGACATGCAAGTGCCTGCTGGACAGAAGCTAAAGGCATGGGCTAATCACAGGCAAGAGCTGATAGAAAAATGAGAGATTACATGTACAATGAGAACCTTAAGTAACAGTTTTACACTATGAAGGACAATCTGTGGAGAGATGCAAAAGGAAGGGTGACAGTAAAGCAAAGGCCTAGGAAAAATCATCTCTGCACCAGGACTCTGAATGGATTAAACCTGTAAAATAAAATTGCAGCTGTCAAGGCCAAGGAATAGGGTTTTGCAGTAGCATGGATGTGATATCATGTACATGTACATGTAGGTACAAGGATCGATTGGAAAGCCCATGTCTTATGCAGAAACAATTTTTAAGATTTATACATAGCCTTGATGCAAGGACCTACAGAGAGGCCCAAAGCCAAAGATGGTGGTCTTGAATGACAGGAAGGATGGCAGCGTTATTACAGTAATCAAGAAAGGTGGTGGTAGGGAGGGCCTAGTATTGGAAAATTCAGAGCTTTGTTTTAGCCATGTTGGGGTTGGCCTTAGGGTTAGCTATACACCGGATTGAGAGCCAGAGACAAGGCTGACATTTTAGTTTGGCAAGAAGAAAGGCATGGAGAAGATGTCCCAAACAACATATACTGTATATTGGTGAAACCCACTACAGAAACCAAACCTGCCCATAAGGAAATTTGCTATTCAGAAAAAATAGCTTTTGGCATTCAGAGCATTACTAGCGTTAGCAGAGAACTTCAGTCTACATAGAAGCAGAGTTGTTTGAGCTGAAACATTATAACCAGACGTGGGAGACCAAATGTTAATTGAAGAGGTTTTTGTTTTAATTTCAAAATGATTTTTAAAAGGTCCTTGCATGCAGGCATAGAATAAATAAAGGTGTGTTTAATTTATTAGTTGTCCATATTTCTCAGGTTGCTAAAGGAATGTGGTCTCTAGCTTATCTCTACAGATCCAGGATATACAAACATACAAGCTACTGTTGAATCTTATGGTAACTTAAGCAATATTGCTCATATACACACAGACCAGGTCAGAAGGGACCATCATGATCTAGTCTAATGTTCCGCACACTGCTGGACACAGAATCACCCCTACCCACTCCTTTAGTAGGCCACAACCACTGAGTTACTGAAGTCCTCAAACCATGATTTAACGATTTAACACTTTCAAGTTAGAGAAAATCCACCACTCACTAATTTACACTTGCAAGTGACACTGAGCCCCAATTTGCAGAGGAAGGCAGGGAAGATGGTCTCTGCCAATCTGTCGTAGGGGAAATTCCTTTCCAACCCCATCTGCTAGATCCTGACCATATCAGCCTACTAGAAATTTTCTCAATGTGTTAAGAGAATGGATACAGTTTGACAGAGGCCTTGTGTCAGTCTAAGTCCCTCAAGAGGTTAAGGAAACTAGAATAATCATGAAATGAGGTTTGAAAACAGTCAGTCATGGTTCAGAAGCTAGGTTAAAATAGGGAAAAAAAGCAGAAATAAGTAGTCAGTTTTCAGTGTGGCAAAGTAACAGTGGAGTACCCATCACCACCTTACGGTGCCAAGCAGTTAATGCATTTAGGATAGTACCTCAAGCTCTTATTTGGGGCCTCCAGGCCCACCATATTAAACAATGTGCTCACAAAAAGGACTGTCCTGCCCAGAGAGACTGCAATCTATTTCTCAATATTTGTTGAAAAAGCTGGCAAAATCTGCTAAGTATACCCTATTTAGGTTACCAAAGGTTAGAGAAGACAGGAATTCCAGAAGGACTTAAAACAACCAGAGACCACAGTGCAAGAAACTCAGTGTTTACAAATACAAGGTAGCTCACATGAGTAAAATAATGAGCTATTCATACTTCGCTGTACTACTAAATAGCTACTGCTAATTTTGGTATTGTTGATAGTTCAATGGAAGCACTCTGCATATTCTAACCTTTTGTTGTTGTAGCGAAAAGAACGCAACCTGGATACACAATTGCCTTATATAACAAGATGTTTTATTTTCCCTCAAATGTTGTATTCATTTATGGTTATCTGGAAAAGTATAGCAGAAACAAATTGAAAACCTAATAAAAAACAGGTCCAAAGAGTCAAAACCTATAGGCTTAGAAACATATCAAAATAAGTTTGAAGATATTAAGAAAGCAGACCTTAGTGGTTTACATAAAGTAATGAATCGTGTGGCAAAAATCAAAGTCAAGCACTCTGTCCTCCTGTCTCAATTCAAGAGCAAGAAAACTGAAAAGCAATTGTTCACCTGAAAAAAAAGCAAGCTTTCTTCACAAAAAATCAGTGACGTCGTCTTCACAAATAAAACATACAAGAAGAAGTGACACTAACTTAAGCCTTTTTCTGGGGAAGTCTCCTGCAATTCTCCTACAGCTTCTTTCCAGGATCTCACAAGCACTTTACCAACAACCTAATTAGAAATAGGTAAATATTTCCCCCCATTTTACAATGAAGAGATGAAGGTACATAGTTTAATTGCCTTGTCTAAGGTCACACAGCAAACCCATGGCAGACTCAAGACTGAAACTTCAATATCCTGATCACCAGTGCTGCATTTTAATAATAAAAACCAACCTTCTTTAGGGGAATAAATTCACTATTTGGCAGTTTAATAAACTTCACTATAATGCACACACAAAGTTAGTCTCATCACCAATAAGAAGATGCTACAGTGATAAGTTACAAGAGTTCAGTTAGCAAAAGTAGTCTAAATAGGGACATATGCCTTTCAATAATAGGTAGTGTCACAGGGCTCCTCCAGCCCCAGGGGCTGTCTCCTCCCTTTTGCTAGAATGAACCTCTGACTAACGGCCAAATAGCTTGGATCCCAGGGGTTTGTTACAGTAAGGGTTTAGGAACTGTTTTGGGTTGGGGGGCTGCTCACCACAGAAAAACGTCAGTTGAGAGCCACACACAAATGAAAAGAAAAAAATCCAAACCCCTCACTGACAGTCCACAATCCTAACACTCCCCACATTTCCCTCGCACAGAGCCTTGGGACGTAGGCTAGTATGTTTTGTGTGCACTAGCCCTGTGGTGGGGGCAGTGGGCTCCCCTCAGGAGCCGGATCCAAGCAAGCTGGGGGCCACATCTGGCTCCTGTGCCTCAGGTTCCCCACCCCTTGTTTAGTGTATTACCTCATAACATATACTGAACATGACCCTTCAAAAGCAGTCAGATTTAAATTCATCCACATGCCCCAAGTAGTCAGTGAACTAACCAGAATGTAGCACATCACTAGTCTGATTTAAAAATTAAGCGCTCAAAAAAAAAAAAATCCCATAAATCCTACAGCTATAAACTTGAAGCAAAAACAGTCCACTAGGTTAGGGTTGGCTGTGATATAAACTATTAACAAGCTAGACACTTTGATCATGTTAATTAGTGTAACATCAGAGCTCATTAATTTCTATCACTGTACAAAAGGCTTAAATGACTTAAGTTGCTATTTTGATGAGAGAAGCTGCTCTTACATCTCTCTTCCCTGCCTCCCTACCAGTTAACTTAAACATTTAAATGCTGAGGTCTCTGGGGGCAGGTGCTGTTTTACTGCACCTCTATGCAGGATCTAGCAAAATGAGCTGGAATCTGCTACCATAATACTAATAAGATAATTAAAACACCACAAGAACTGTAATCCACTGTTCTATATCATCTGAGAGTCAAAATATATTTTTTCTCTTTAATAGACTCCATCAACATGACCTTAGATCCTTTAGGGATTTGCAGGAAAGGGGTTCAGAGCATTGCCTGGATGTTTCAAATCATGAGAAATAGTAATAAAGGGTACGTCTCAACTGCAGTGTAATCCCAGCATCACTACTCTAGTTAGCAGACCCTGAGTTGGTTAACCTGGCATTGCAAGCTAGTGCAGACCCTCAAGGCTTAGGTTAGGGATTGTTGAAACCCAGGAATCCTGTATCCAAACTGCATTTTGCAGGTATGAGTCCAACAGCCAATATTCCAGACTTCCTAGCGTCCTCCCAAAACATGGCTGCTCTAGCCTTTTGTTCATGGTGGTAAATAGACTGTCCAGTTGACAAAGTCAGTTTGCCTACAGGATGTCCTAGACACCATCAGGTAGGAAGACTTAAGCTAACCTTCTGTGTTCTTTTCGCACTGATTGGCTACATAACATTTTGACTAAATCAGGAACTTATGCCCAATGCTAAGCCCATTTAAGAACTCTAACCTCAACTATGACAAGGTCTACACTAGACTTGGAAGATCTAAGAGTCCAACAAAGTACAAGTCCAGTGGGACTGTGTCTATTCTGCAAGCCAACAGGGCTTGAAGCCCAGGTTCTGGCTTGATTCAGGCTTAAACCCTCCACCCTTCTGCAGTCCTGTGAGCCTGGGATAGCATAATTCGTGTGTAGACAGAAGAGTAGGGTTAGGCTCAAGCCTGAGTTTGAACCCTGATCTTATACTGTAGATATGCCCAAAGGGAAGGGAGCCCCTGCTGTAAATGGTAGAGTAGCTAGCTTTAGTACGTGTGATCTCAGAGACACTAAATCAAACCCATCAATTTCCAAAAGTGTGAAGTACTGTATAAAAAGGTAGTGACAGTGATGGCATGGGGATGCCCACACCTCCACTGGGTGCTGGGGAGGAGGAATAGCAGGCTGCAAGAACCAGCCACTGGTGCCAAAAGGAAGAGATGTCTAACTACCACCAACCACACAAATGAAAGAAAGAGCAGGAAGGACAAACCACACCCAGGAGGTGAACTGTCATAAGGATATAAAATTATATTGAACAATATAAGAATGGCCATATTGGGTCAGACCAAAGGTCCATCCAACCCAGTACCCTATCTGCCAACAGTGGCTAATACCAGATGCTCCAGAGGGAGGGAACACCAGGTAATCCTCACATGATCCCTCTCCTTTAATCCATTTCCTGACAAACAGAAGCTAGGGACACCATTCCTACACATCCTGGCTAGTAGTCATTGATGGACCTAACCTCCATGAATCTACCTAGCTCTTTTTTGAACCCTGTTAAAATTCTAGACTTCAAACATCCTCCAGAAAGGAGTTCCACAGGTTGATGCACTGCATGAAGAAAAGGTACCTTTTGTTTGTTTTAAACCTGCTGCTTATTAGTTTCGTTTGGTGACCCCTAGTTCTTATATTGTGGGAATAAACTACTTTTCCACACCAGTCATGATTGTATAGACCTCTATCATATCCCCCCCCCGTAGACTCCTCTTTTCTAAGATGAAGAGACCCAGTCTTTTTAATCTCTTTATATGGGACCAATTCCAAACCCCTAATCATTTTTGTTGCCTCTTTCTGAACCTATTCCAATGCCAATTTATCTTTTTCTGAGATGGTGACAAAATCTGTACACAGTACTCAAGATGTGGGCGTACCATGGTTTTATATCGAGGCAATAAGATGTTCTGTTTTATTCTCTATATCCCATGGGTTCCCAAACTTTTTGATACCTGGACCAGTAAATCCATTCACGAACTTTTGGAGGACCAGTAATGTTCATTTGCATATTCATTAACCAAATGATGAATATTCAAATAAGTTGTTTCTGGTCCTCCCAAATCTCCCAGTGCCAGCTTTAGCAAAACTTTTGATATGGTCACCCACAATATTCTTGTCAGCAAGTTAAGGAATATGGATTGGATAAATGGGCTGTGAGACAGAAAGAAAGCTGGTTAGACCAGGGTTTCCCAAACTTTTTACTTTAATTGGAACCCTTTCACCCCCCCCCCCCCCCCACTTCTGCTTTTTGCAGCCCAAAAATATAAACACATGAAAAAAACTGAGAAAATACCAGACATGTTATATGTCTGGTATTTTCTCTCAGTAGGTAACTTGTATTATTACTAGATGTATCACAGTTTGTAGTTTTGAACTGCCTGGCTGGTAAATGTGCTCAGGCTGCATGAGTGTGTCTACCAGCCAGATTGCCCCAAGTAGTTGCGAACTGTCTCTGCCCCATTCCCCTCCTGCCTCTGTGCCCTCACACATGATTTGCTCCATCCTGACCTTCCTCATGCCCCACCCTTCTTTCAAGCCTTCTCCCAGAACCTCCCCCTCCAGGGCCCTTCCCCTCTCCCAGCATCACCCTGTCCCCCATCCCACTGACACCTCCCCTCCTGCCCTTTCCCTCATGGTCTGCACTTGGTCCCCTGGCATTTGTCTCTCCCAAACCCTTGTCCCTTGGTGCCTTCTCCCCCCCCCCCCCTCGCCTCCACCGCTGCACGAGCCGGTCCCCCACCTTTTCCTTCCACATTGCGGGACCGGGGTCCGCACTCAGGCCCCGGAGGCTGAACCTGGAGCCAGCCAGGCCCCGCAACGTGACTCCCGCGGGTTTCAAAACCCCGGGCCGTGACGTCACGCCATGCCCAGGCGTCCTCTTCCCCCCCCCCCCCCATGTGCAACACCGCACATGGGCGGCAGGCGGCGAGGAGGAGCTGCATGCGGCAGAGACGTCCGGGGCCGAGGGGAACGCTATGGGGGCGGAGAGGGAGGACGCGTGGGGGGGGGGGGAATCTGGGGCCCACTCCAGGCAGAACCAGGGAGAGGCCCAGCTCCACATAGTGCTGGAGCAGGGCCCTGGCTCTTAACTCGCTGGCACTTCCGGGTACAGGGGTGTGGGGCCCGATTCGACCGAATGGGTCAAATTGGCCTAAAGGCCAGCAGCCACCAGGCACGCTGAGGCCCGGCATTTTTCTTCCGCGGTCCGTTATCGGGCCACGGACCATAGTTTGGGAAACGCTGCTCTATCGCTTTAATGATTCCCAACATTCTATTTGCTTTTGACTGCCACTGCAGATTGAAAGGATGTTTTCAGAGAACTATCCACAATGACTCCAAAAATCTCTCTTGAGTAGCAGTAGCTAAATTAGTCCCCATCATATTGTATGTATAGTTGGAATTATTTTTTTCCAATGTGCATTACTTTACATTTATCAACATGAAATTTAATTTGCCATTTTGTTGCCCAGTCACTTAGCATACGTCTACACTTGCTCCCTAGTTCAACCTAGGGATGCAAATGTAGCCAACCGAAATTGCTAATGAAGCAGCAATTTAAATATCCTGCTCTTGATTAGCATAATCTTGCCTGCGCGTTATTCCGCTCAACAGCTCATTCGAACCAGGAAGTGCGCTCCGGGACACGTTAGTTTGAATCTAATGCATCCCACAGTGCACTTCCTGGTTCGAATCAGCTGTTGAGCGGAATAATGCGCAGGCGAGATTATGCTAATCAAGAGCAGGATATTTAAATTGCCGCTTCATTAGCAATTTCCGTCGGCTACATTTGCATCCCTAGCTTGAACTAGGGAGCAAGTGTAGACATACCCTTAGTTCAGTGAGATCTTTTTGAAGCACTTCACAGTCTACTTTGGTGTTGAGCAGTTGGAATCATTTTCCACCTTACTGTTTACCCCTTTCTCCAGATCATTTATAAATAAATTGAATAAGATGGGTCCCAGGACAGACCCTTAGGGGACTCCACTAGTTACCACCCTCCACCCAGAAAACTTACCATTTATTCCTACCCTTTGTTTCTGGTCTTTTAACCAGTTATGAATCCACGAAAGGACCTTCCCTCTTATCCCATGACAACTTACTTTTAGAGCCTTTTATGAGACCCCTTGTCAAAGGCTTTGGGGAAAATTGAAGTACACTATACCCACTGGATCCACCTTGTCCACGTTTGTTGACCCTCTCAAAGAGCTCTAATAGATTAGCAAGGCATATTTCCCTTTACAGAAACCATGTTGACTTCCCTCCCCTCCCCCCAACTAATTATGTCAATCTAGGTGTCTGACAAAAAGCTTTCTTGCTCAAGTCAGGAGTTTGAAGGGGGCCTCAGTAGGTGAGAAACAAGGTAGGCCAGTGAGCTGGACTTGAGGAATGAATACATGCAGCACTAGCTTTAAAGAGAATGTTTCTGCAACACTGACTGGCAAGTAGCTGCTGTAATTACAGTTCAGGAGCAGCAGTCTGAGGGCCACAGTCAGCTCACTGAGGTTCTGTGTGTCTAATGAGACATTTTGTTTACCATTGCCCATGCACCGAGTTGCCAGGTTCTACTGGTTTTCATCAATGTACTTTTCCTTCTGTTGGTATTTCAGAGGTGACATGTACTTAAAGCAAGGGCAAGTCAAGTGAGGTGTGTCCTGAGGGCACTCATTGTAAGAACCGGGTGCTCTCCTTTGCATTCAAAGTTCAATTGGCACACCTATCACAAGACTACCCTAGCCCAGGAGACAGTCTTAGTTCACACAGTCTGGCGCACACAGATATGAAGGAAGCCACTCATGCAGCCCACTCACTAGCCTAGTTTGCCCCTCACTGGTCAGGAGTTTATGTCAAGAGGGCACAGAACATCTGCACATCTAAACAGGATATTTGAGGTCCATGCTGAGTTTTCTGAATCAGTTTTGGAAAGTAGAACAAGATCTTAACCCTTCTTTAGCAGAGCACATGCAGATATAATCAATAGCCAACAAAATTAACTCAAAGCTAAAGAATACATATTTAATGCATCCTTAAATAGTCTATCTTGTTAAACATAGACCTCCTTAGAAGGGCTAAAAAAGCAAGCCTTACATGCCTGAGATGCAGCTTGATAACCCATTTCTTCACCAGGCCAAAATCAGATGATGTTTTATTAAAGATCTTACATCCTGTTCACATGGCAAGCTGAAGCCTAATCAGAGTGGGTTGCTTTAATAGCTTTGTTTGGATACACATTTGTTTTAAATATTTAGTTTTCCCTAATTTTGAACACAAGAAATGTTTTGTAATTCGATTTAACTAGATTTTACAACAACTGATTTTGTTGTGATTACTACATGCTGTGTACTACACCATGAAGAAACAATTCAAATGGGGAGAGGAAGAACATACCTGTTCAAAAAGCTAGCATCTACAAAGATACACCTGTTTGCTATGGAAAAGGCTTAATGTAATCCATTGCTAATTACTTTGCCCTTTTCACAGAATCCCACAACACAGGCAGAGAAAAGAGAAGTTTTGGAGTGGAAAAACAAAATGACTTCTCTTCCACTGGCTATGCTGCAATTCAGAGTAAAAAGAACAGTGGTCTCCAAAGCACTGGATTCTGTGTGCCACTACTGGAGGCAGAACAAAATGACAGTGTAAGCCTGTGGTAGGCTACCTGCTTGACCTGCCCCTGCATGCTGCTCAAAGCAGCCAGCTTGGGGGGGGAGGGGGGGAAGAGGACGGACCCATGTGCGTTTAAGCACTGTAAGCCCAGGAGGAAGAGGGGATGGGAAGACACTTCATGTGCTGGGGCCAGAAGCAGCACAATCTCACAGCTCCCATTGGCTGGAAACAAACCAATGGGAGCTGCCTAGGTTGTGATTGCAGTCTAGATAGCACATGACATACCCTTCCCCCACCCAGGGCTCACAATGGTCCGAAGCAGCCCATCCATGGTGGGCCTGGGTGTGCTGCGCGCAGGAGCTGCTCTGGGCAGGCTGGAGCAGCCCTGCCTGTAGCAGGGGGAGGGAGGGGACACACTAGCCCTGCTGGGCCGGAGCAGCCTCCCCCCCTCCCCTTTAATCTATGAACCGGTTAAATGAGATCTTACATCCCCCTCTCACACCACTATTCCATGTAAACCAAACTCTCTGCTCCCCATCCCACACAGCTATGAGCAATGAGCAAGCCTTACATTTTGGCTCTAATTTAAGGCATTACAACAACATGAGCATTAAGCCACAATCAAGTTGTACCCAATGCACTAAACATGCTACCAACACAACAGTCTCTGGCCTGCAGAGCTTATACATCATTTAAATAGACCAAAGGACGGATGAGCTAAACAAAAGTTGACTGGAGAGGGGTAGACTGGATAACATAAGAACTACAGAATTCTTAGCCTGTCAGTACTGGAGACCAGTAAGTTACTGATGAACTGGCTTGATAGCTACTGAAAAATGCTGGAGTCAAAATATTTAATAGCACTTATTTTTTCATCAGTAACTGATTGCATTTGAATAGTGACAGAAGCATACTTTTATATGCAGTAATACAGCAAACATACATCAAAAGAATTCCCAGACAGCAAAGTCTTTTGTCTATCAACTGCTTGTTACAAGAATATCACCATCATTTCTTCCAATTCCATTGCAAGAATGTATCTTATAGATGTACAATACTTTACACAGATATCCTCTCACACAGGCATGAGAAGCCTGACATATTCTTTTTTGGATTTCAGCACAAAAGTGCTTTGTGTACTGGGGACAGAAGACAGCTCAAGTATCTATCCTACGCAAATCAGTTATTCCTCTCTCAATTTTTTTGCCAACAGCACAGAAAACAGCTCATCTTTTACTTAACAGTGCTGCTGTAACTGAATCCAATCTTAAAACTCAACATGAACAAGCTGAATTTGTATGGGAAAATCCTGCCTCACTTAATGCTGTGTATATGAAAGATTTATATTATACTATGGCATTCTACCTTCATGGAATGTGCAGCTATTGCGGGATAAGGAATCCACTAACTCATAGCACTTACAGATAGCACATCTCTTCACAGATCAGACGGAGGAAACTTGAAGCCCTCGTGCACTTTGCAATGGCAACAAAAACTTGTGATTACTTCCTAAAGGGCTTTGTGTGTTCTCTGTAAACAGTGAGTGCTCTACAGACCTCCAAGTGTTGCCCAACACTGATATGTGACTTAGGCTAGGATATCTTCCTCCCCCTTGATCTACCCTAAGTGAAACACACACCTTAGGAAGGAAAGCCAAGTGAGGCCTGAGTTGCATCTTCCCCTTATGGAAAACTGTAATAGGGTGGCTCGGCCCCTTGTCTTCGTGGAAACTGTATAAGGTGGCTCTGATGTGAATGCCCGCAGCTCAGAGGCCCTTCTTGTGGATGTAGCCACCACCCAAAGGCCACCTTCCACGAGAGGTAGACAAGTAAGCAAGGACCTAGTGGCTCAAGAGGTACATCAACATGGAGAAGATCAAATTAAGGTCCCACATTGGCAGCAGCTGCCTCACCTGAGGGAAGGATCTATCTAGTCCCTTAGGAAACACCCCATCAGGAGATTTACAAAAACCAAGTGACTTCTTTCCCCAAGGGTGGAATGCTGAAATATCAGTGATGGGCAATAATTTTTACCAGGGGGCCACACCAAGATTTTGGAAGGTGGTCGAGGACCACACTCTTTCATGATATTAATGGAGGAGATGTGGGGTCTGGGATGGAGGTTGGGTGCAGAAGGGAGCTTGGGGTAAGGGAGACTGGAAGGGAGTTGAGATGAAGCAGGCAGTTGTGATCTAGGGCAGGGAATTAGAGTGCAGGGGTTTGGGAAGTGACCTGTAGGGTTGCCAGGTGTCTGGTTTTGAACCAGACAGTCTGGTATTTGAGGGTTCTGTCTGGGAAGCAAATTGAGAAAATACTGGACATATAAAATGTCCGATTTTCTAATTAGGTAAGTTTTATTATCAGTACGTAATTGCATACTGCCTGGCTGGTAGACACACATGCTGCGTGAGCCTGTTTACCAGCCGGGCAGTATGTGAGGGGAAGGGGGGCAGAGGCGGACTCGTTCGTGCTTTGCCAGGACCGTGCACAGGATGGGCAGCAACTCAGGATCTGCATGCACCTCAGGCCAACCGCACTCCCCCCGCCCCTTGCTTCCCAGATGGTTCCCCCCAGATCTCCTCCAGCCAGCCACACTGCCTCCCACAAGCCGGTTCCTCTCCCTCCTCCCAATCTCCCCTTCAGCTCTGCTCCCCCCGAATCCCTCCTGACCAGCCCTGCTTCCCACCAGCCAGGTCTCCTCCCCCAATCAGCCCTGCTTCCCACCAGCCTGTCTCCCCCTGCCCAGATCTCCCCCAGCCAGCCCTGCTGTCCCCAACCCCCTCCCTGCCAGCCAGCCCCCCCAGCCCACACACCCCTCCTCCCAGCCAGCCCTGCTCCCCCTCCCAGCCACACACACCTGAGATCAAGTGTGTCCGGTATTTTTTTTTCAAGCCGCCTGGTAACCCTAGTAACCTAGGGTAGGAGGACACTGATCTAGGGCAGGAGATTGGGGTGCCAGATCTGGGAGAGGGCATGGGTGTAAGAGGAGGACACAGGGTTTGGACATGTTGCGGGGGGAGGGGGGGAGAGAAGAGGCAGAGAGTTGGGACAGGAAGGGCTGGGGTGCCAGAAGCAGGCTGTGGTCAAGAGACTGACTTGCCAACTGCCAAACTAGCCTGCCTGTCTGCCTAGCTTAAAATGTTCCCCAGCCAGCCTGCCTGTGCGCTTCATGAATAATTAAGCCAGGAGATGGGGCATGATTCTTCTTAGCTGCCCGTTATTCCAACAAGCAGCTCCCATTGGCTGGTTTCTGCCAGAAACTGGCCAATGGAAATATGCTAGGGGTGGGGCAGCTCCTAAATCTTCCTCCCTCCCCTCCAGTTTTAAAACAAATGGAACCCTGCCAGCCATGTTTCTGCATGGCACGCGAGGCAAGATGGGGAGCCTGCCTGGGGGTCACGGCTGCCTCCACAGGCTGGATCTGGTGGCTTGACAAGCCATATTTTGCCCCAGCTTGCGCAAGATGGACTCTAACCAAAGAAAAGGCAAGGCCCTGCACCTTGAGGTGGAGCAGGTAGTCAAGAATGAATGATGGAAACCAAGAATGAATGATTGGCCCACTAGCACACTAGCATGAGAACTTCTTCCTCTTCACCTGACCCCCAGGAGATAAACCTCCATGTTTAAGGAGTGGGCTACACAGAACTCCCATAAGAGGAGAGCCTCCTGGTATGGGGAGGAGAGGGAAGACGTCACATCACCCTGCCTGTGATATAAAAAAATATGGCAGTCACGTAATGTCAGAACTGCTACCTTGTGACATTCCACAATGGCATGAATGCCCCAGGCACTGCCTTGTCTAAAGAAGAGGGTCATCCTGTTCCTCACACCATTCAGATTCATGCAGGTTACCCTGGAGACTGTCTGGTGAAGGTGGATATGCAGGCCCTTGTGGGAGTGTGGCCGAATGTGGAGCTTTATGGGTCAACTAGTATGTACGGTGAGATATTTTCCTGGTTGCCCTAGAGCGAGTGGACTCATCTGTGGATGATGATGAGGAGGAGGAGGGTGAAGACCAGTGGGACCGATTAACTCTGAACCAGGGGCCGATACCGAGGAGATTATGTGAATGGTGCCAGGGACCTATCGGCACTCTTCAGACCTAGATCTCTGATCATGGGATGCTGGTGCCAATGATTGGTTCTGTGATCCCAGCCCTGAGGAGAGCTGGCACCATGGCCTCATGTGGGGAGATAAGGCCTCTTGCCAGTCGATGGTACGGCTCCAGGAGGAGGGCACAGGGTGTCACATTACCGAATTGGAGGGAAGCAGCCAGATCGCTGCTGCACCCCTAGGTGGGGGTGTTGGCCCCAGAAATCTGTATGAAAGGGAGCCATGTGGGGTATTGAATGGGAGCTTGTTGTTTTCTGATCCTGTGTACACTGTTTATGTGAGTATATAATGTCTGTGTGGGTACATCTGTAATCTGTGTGGAAACTGAAGATTTCCCTGCATGTGGTTAAGCATTGGGCAGGGCAGAGTCTGGGGAGCCTGTGGACATGCTAATTACCTGTGGAACAATGGTTCTCAATGGGCCAAAGACACACCCAAAGAATGGGGGCGGTCCTGAGAGCAGCCAGCAGGGAACACAGAGAGGCTGAGGACCAGGTGACCTGCTACATACTAGAAGAGGCCAGGAAGGAGTATAAAGAGGCCATGTGGTCGATGCCATTTTGTTCTCAGCTCAGCACTTCATCCCAGAGGCAGCACTGCAGGGATTGAAGAGCCTGGAAGACCGGTGAACCCATCCTGATCGTAGGATGTGCAATAAGGACTTTTAAACCAGCAGCTGCAACATCTCTGCTAGAGCCTGCATCGAGGACTGGGAGATTCGGTGCATGTAACGTACTGTACTTTAATAACCTTACTCTGATGCTTTTCTTTCTTGTGATAATAAACCTTTAGATATAGATTCTAAAGGATTGGCCCAGCGTGATTTGTGGGTAAGATCCAGAGGGTAAATTGACCAGGGTTCTGTGGCTGGTTTCTTGGAACCAGACAGGACTTGTTCGGGGTGGGTGATATTGGGTGCTAGGACCCCCCACCTGTGTATAGGCCCGGGGCCTTCTGGGGCACGGATATTGCTGGGGTGTCGGAGGGGTTTTGCTCGGGAGGCTTCAGGCAGGCTGCTTAAGCGCTCTGTGAGACTGGTTTGTGGCCTGTTTGGAGAGGTCACCAGTCAGGGGGACTGTAAGGAGCCCCGGATTTGAGCAATTCGCCCTGAGCGGATGCCCTCAGCTGTGCCCAGACCCGGCCTGGTCTGTCACACAGGGGTATCCAGGAGCAGGCTTCCTAGGACAGCACTAAGCAAGCACAGTTTGAAGTCTGTGCCAGAGAGCTGTGGCAGCCCTCTAGTGATTTGGGCGGGTGCATGGTGTGGTGCCAGGCAAGTTAGGAGACTGCCTAATCATAGCTCACTTCCCTGTCAACACTGGGTACCCTCAGCATCACAGGCTTCAACTCCTCTGGCAAATCCTGCAGTGCCGCAATCTCAATGAGGTCTCTGGCTGCCTCAAATACATCTAATGTACATGGCCCAACCAGGGCCACCACTTTGTGATCAGTGGGGGAGCTGCTTGATGCCAGGCTGAATTATACTTGTGGTGCCGGAGCTGGCAGTGCAGTCTCCCTCAGCCATGAGGTTCTATGACCTGAAGGGGGCTAAGCAGACTGAAGAGCAGATCACCCTTTACTCATCTTCTTATGCCTCTTTGGCACTGGGGAATTAGATCAGTGCCGAGGCAAAGAATCCCACTGGGTACGGGTGATCTTCGGTGCTGGGTCTCTTTAGTGGCTTCTTTATCAGTGCCAGATACTGCACCACCTGTCTGGGCACTGCACATTAATGAACTGGGGTCTGGTTGATTTGGTGTCGTTGGCAGGAGAGCTGCTTCCATCAGGAGCTGCCACAAACACAAGTCCTTCTTGTGCACGGCTTGAAGAATCTGCAGATCTTACAGTGGTCTGCTTGGTGAGATCCCCTCAGACAACGCAGACAGAATTTGGGGGTGGGTGGGGGGAAGAAGAGGGAGCTGGTCACTATTCGACAGAAAGTTTGGCAAGAACAGCAAGCCTTGAAGCCTTGGGCTCGTGGCATAGCACATGGCCCGAGACAGGCCGTAGCTGTTACCTACGACTTAATGACTAACAAAATTAACACTGAAGTGAGAACAACCAGCTGTTAATGAATACAAAATAAACTAGGAACTGGCATACTTGTAGAGCAAGCAAGCCATGTTCCAACTAGGGATGTAATCAGGTAGCCAGTTAAAGAATTAACCGATAAACAGATGCTTATTGGTTAATTCTACCAGCTACACACAGCCCCACCCTCCCCCAGTTCTGGAAGTAAACTTTTTGGCAGGCTGGCAGCAGCTTGGCTAAGGCCCTGGCTCGTGCCCAGTCCCAAGAGCGGTATCTGTTGCAGCTCTGCAATAACTTAATCCATAGCCAAGGGATAGCTCCCAGGACCCAGCAAGAACCAGGACTGCAGTGCGAACCCTTGTCACTTGTATGGACAAAATTTGTGTCAACACAATTAACAAATTACATGCTTCGTAACATCCCAACTTCCAACATTGTCACAGGAAGG
This sequence comes from Pelodiscus sinensis, assembly GCF_049634645.1. Lineage (NCBI taxonomy): Eukaryota > Metazoa > Chordata > Testudines > Trionychidae > Pelodiscus > Pelodiscus sinensis. The sequence continues at coordinate 85,252,072 of NC_134716.1, read as the reverse complement.
AGCAACTGAAGGAGGGGCAGGTCAGCAGGGTCATATTTAGCTCTGTATACTGGGGTCACTCCAGGGGGTTCCCTGGCTGATCCTATGGAGACCGCAGGGCAAAGTCTCTAGCTGCATGCGATGTGCACACACCTACATTGGAATTGACATGAAGAAGCACTCTAAGAACTTCATATTTTCCTAAGGCAAACCATCACCACCCACAAAATATACATTTGCAGAATGTGGTTATAAAGATATTTTAAATACATCTAATGTATACCTTTGACATGTAACAACTTTTCCTTTTGTCCATGTGAGCCTGATTGCTATATAAACCACGTACAAAACCAAGGATAAAGTATCACACTTATCCAAGTTAGATCATTTTCTGGCAATTAACTGGCAAGCATAGCCTGTGAGTCACTTTCCAGAACTAGGGAGAATATAATTACACCAAAAAAGAATGTGTGACTCAAAGATTTCTATTGTTCAAACGGACAACTGGGTCCTCTTAAGTTCAGTTTGCTTCTCTGTACTGAAGAGTTACTAAAATGTCAATGGCAGCTTACCAAAAGGGGAGGAGGTGGAGGCACTACATAGCAGCAGCAAGCAGAAGTAAGTGATGGGATGAAGCCACAGATTCTAACATTAACGACAGGCCACTATGATGAAACTGGTATGTTTGACTCATGACAATTGCATAATAAAGTGCTACCAACATTAACCTCACGTATTTCAATTGCACAGTCATGGGAGTAGACTGGAAGTCTACATACTGAAAATAGTTCCCTCTAATCAGGTGCACAAGCCAGGAACTTGTACCATTATATTGCTACATTTAGTCTTTATGCAGACCCTTTCTGGTACTTTAAAGATATGCCTGCTCAATGCCCCAAAAGGCCACAGAAGTAGCCTCTTGCTAGATGGTTTTGGGAATACTAATGAATATCAAATATTTCCTAGCCATCTCTGAGCCAAGGAAGTCTGTACTGAGAAGGATGCTCCCTAATTAACGAGGGCACATGCCTTGAATGAGAATCCAATTGGAAATTAAGCTGAATTTGCTTGCAAAACAGCCTACAACACACTTTGCAACTATGAGCACTGTTGACTGATCAATGGATGGAGACAAAGTGCTGGATGAGTGGTTCACAAGACTGACAGATCAGTAATTGCCACAAGTGAGATGGGGTGAGGCTCTAGTCAAGTTTGTTACCCAAACTACAAGTAGAAATGAAAAGGTAAGACTCCCTACTATTGCTTGTCCAGAGATGGTAGAATCACTGAATCCTACAAAGTTGCAATGATTTACAGCCTCATTTCCTTATGGCAAGCCAGGAACAGCTAGCAATACAGTCACCCTGACATCGTTATACATACTATATTACCAATGTGGGACTTCTCAGTTGCCCAAGTTTCACTAACATTCTTGAAGAAAACTTAACATTAGATTTTTTTTCCTTTTTACACGAGTAAACATTACTCATGCAACAGGAAGGATTTTTCCTCTTACAACCGAGAGGAGTTCTCTCCCTCAAAATAAGCAGCAGAGAACATGCTATGGCTCAATTTGTGGCCACCATAGCACGTTTCAGTAGTGAGAGAAAGCAATAACTATTCATTCAATCAACTTGCCACTTTTCCTAGTCAAATATTTATACTAAAGTTTTTCCCCCACCTCTTGGCATCCCAACCCAACTCCCATTCCACTTAAATTCTCACATCAGCTGCATCTCCTGCCCAGGTTTCCATTCAAGCCACTCTGTCATGTTACAGCTACACCACACTAAGTTTCTTCTATCCACAAAAGCTGAAGTCAACTGTTACCAAGGCAGTGAGTAGAGTGTTAAAAAAAAATGCTCAATTTTGTGATTTATGTCCCTTTCTTACAAGGACACATTAACCTGGTAAAACAAAGAAAAAATAAGTTGACCATTAAAGTGAGAACTCCCTTTATTATATAATATTCTGCATTTTTGCTTACTTCCTGCATCATCTTTTTTACTTTATGTCAAAATGAGACAAAACAAAAACTGCTCCATCCTTTCTACTCCAGGCCACTGCACAGCATGCTTTTAAAATGTTTTGGACTACAGCAGCAGCACCTCTGGATGTCTCCCAAACAAAAACATTAGGTTAGAATTAGGCCATTTAATATACAGGCAGTCCCCGGGTTACATGGATCCGACTTGCATCGGATACCTACTTACAAACGGGGTGAGGCAACCCCGCACTAGCTGCTTCCCCCCAGCAGACCAGGGAGATGCGAAGCTAGCACCCCTCCACCCCAGCAGACCAGGGAGACGCGGAGCGGCTTTTCGCAGCAGACACCTCAGCTTGAGAATAAAGGACTGAGAGAAGTGAGGTGTGGGAGAATAAAACTGAGCTCTGGAGAAATGTTTGGCTAGAGTTTCCCCTACAATATGTACCAGTTCCGACTTGCATACAAATTCAACTTAAGAACAAACCTACAGTCCCTATCTTGTACGTAACGCGGGGACTGCCTGTACATTAGCCATATTCTGTGCCAAACTTAGATGCACTCAGACAATGGCTGAAGGCCACCTGTACTATGCCCACTGACGCACCTATCCTGTGCCAGCTCCATTCTCATTTAAGTTGGAGCATTCTGAAAGAGAAACTCAGCTATTCACAATTCCTAGGACTACTCAGGCAGCAAAAAACTGCTAGCAGTACAAATGCCTCAGCCATGGCCCCTCCCCCAGGGAAACAGAGCTACTATACCTTCAGTGCCACCCAGTAATTCTTCATTTAACAATTCAATGTATTCACTGAAGTTAATTCTATGCTATAAGCCACACCTATATTGGATGGTAGACAGGTAATCAAAATATGGACAACAGAATGGGGGGGGGGAATAGGAGACAGGTGCTCACTCTTTCTGCAAGGTAGAAAGAAGCAGGGGATAGCATAAGGTCTCTAACAGATAAATGGGGAAGAGAGTGGTGTGTGTGTGTTTCATTGAACTTAGATGATGTAATCAATGTGTTGCAGTCATCTCAAAGATTCCATTAAAGTTACTAAATTAGAACAAACCTGTCTTGAAATGTGAAGTTATTGCTAGATTGGCGACATGCAGCAAGGAAAGAGCACTTCTGCTATGTTAAAGTCTCATGCAGGGACCATTTCAAAAGTTACAAGCCAGATTGGGGTAACTAGTGACAGATTCCTAAACCCACCTCAACCAATAACTCATGTTGAGTAGAAAAGCACTAGAAATGAGGAGATAGATATGAACTGCATTCAGGAGTTAATTTAATGAATCTCTGCCAGAAGCAAACACATGACACAACTTTATTTCTTGATTAACAACTGACTCGTTTGCCTGAATCTATTGCTAGAGCAGCAATAGTATCTGCTTGGCAGAAAATAATGAACAACTGTACTGATGCCAAACTGATTCTCTTCCTTTTCAGGGATAAACAATGTCAGTCAGCTGTGAGCAGAGAACCCTCACTGCAGTAATGCCATAGCAACCATTTAATTCCACAGGCTCTTGTAGTGCAAAGTTTCAATAAGGGGCTTGGGAAAAGTAAGTCTCTCCCAGGTTACATCACAATTGTGGAAGTACAACTCTGAAAGGGAAGAAAAGCTATTCATGGCAAAAGCTGAGACTGTACCCTCAGATTTGCATAAAAAAGACCACATGCAAAAACCTACAAGGTGTGAGAGCTGTTCGAATGAGGTTAATCTCAATGTCTAAATCACATAAGGCTATGTCTACAGTGGGAAGGTTTGGCGATGCAAGTGCTGTCCAAATGCTAACCTTGCCCAAGTGAAAACCAGTCAAACTTTTTTCTGCCTCCCTCTATCAACATTTCACGGCCAGACGGCTAGCTACCTGTCAACAGAGCACAAGCATTCAGGATGTAAACTCTCATTTAATTAGCTAACTGGTTAAACATTGTTTAACTGATTAAAGGAGGGTTGGGTGAGGGGGCTGTGCCAGCCCTGGAACAGCCCATCACCCAGCCGCTGGGGTGGAGCACCCCATCACCTGGTGATCCCTGCAATTCTTGTGAGTCCCTCAGAATTCTCCCACAGCATTTTCAGCTGCTGGGAACAGTACCACGAGTAGCTTTGTGAACTCTCCATGTTGAGGAATGTCAAAGCAGCCTAGAGAATAGTAATAGAGATGTAGCCTTGTTAGTTTGGTCTAGCTGAAACAAAAGACAGGAGTATGCAGCACTTTGAATAAGTGGTCATTATGAATAAGTCCGACTATAGCCAGGAGGCAACCAGACAACTCTCCAACACCACATATTACAGACCTCTCTCCTCTGATCCCACTTCAGAATACCAAAAGAAACTACATTGTCTCCTTAAAGAACTCCCTACATCTACTCAGGACCAAATCCACACAAAAACATCTTCTGAGCCCCAACCAGGATTGTTCTATCTGCTTCCCAAAAATCCATAAATGTGGACACCCCATCATCTCAGGTATCGGCACGCTCACTACTGGATTATCCAGCTATGTAGACTCTCCTCAAACCCTATGCAACCAACACTTCCAGCTATCTCCGAGATACTATGGACTTCCTGAGAAAACTACAAAACTAACACCATCCTTGCTACTATGGATGCAGAAGCTCTATACACCAACATCCCACATGAAGAAGGATTACAAGCAATTAGAACCACTATCCAAGAAGACACCACTGTCAATCTGGTAGCAGACCTATGTAACTTGGTTCTCACCCACAATTATTTCCAATTTAAAGATAACTTATACCTCCAGATAAGCTGCACAGCCACGGGTACCCACATGGACCCATAGTACGCTAATATCTTGTTCTAAGTCAGCCATAAACATTTCCTCAGATCCTGTTCCCTTTTACCCCTTTTCTACTTACGCTAGATCAATGACATCTTTATGATCTGGACCCATAGCCAAGAAACACTGGATGCATTCCACAGAGACTTTAACTTACAACCCACCATCAACCTCAGCCTGGACCATTCTACATGAGCGATCCATTTCCTGGACACCACAGTACAAATCAGCAATGGTAAATTAGACACCACTCCACAGAAAACCCACTGACTCATAGTTACCTACATGCCTCCAGCTCCCATCCAGAACACACCATATGATCCATCATCTATAGCCAAGCCCTTCGATACAACCGCATCTGCTCTAATCCCACTGACAGAGACCAGAAACTTCAAGATCTCTACCAAGCATTTATAAACCTCATTACCCACCCAGAGAAATAAAGAAAGCAAACTGAAAGAACCAGACGAATACCCAGAAACCATCTACTTCAAGACAAACCCAAGAAAACCAACAATAGAACACCACTTGTCATCACCTATAGCCCCCAACTTAAACCTGTCCAATACATTATCCATAAACTACAACCCGTACTGGAACAGGATACTACACTCCGAGAGGCTCTGGGAGACAGACCCATAGTCTCCTATAGACAGCCACCTAACCTCAGGATAATTCTTACCAACCACCACAGGACATACCACACTCATACCAACCCTGGAACTTTCCCTTGCAACAAACCCCGTTGCCAGCTTTTTCCACATATTCACTCTGCTGACACCATTATTGGACCTAACCAATTCAGTTAAAAGATCAAGAATACGTACTCCTACCCATCCAGAAATATAATTTATGCCATCATGTGCCAACAGTGTCCGTCTGCTATGTACATTGGACAAACGTCTCAGACACTTGGCCAAAGAATCAATGCCCACAAAACAGATATCAGACAGCATCACAAAGAAAAAACAGTTTCTTGCCATTTCAACCAGAAAGGGCATTGTCTCAACTTGACTACCTGCATCCTGCTTCAAAGACATTTTAACACAAGACTTCAAAGAGAAACCTCTGAACTGTCATTCATGCTTAAATTTGACACTTTATGACCGGGTCTCAAAGATGCTAATTACCTTACCCATTAGCTCACAGACATTAACCTCTCCCACTCCGTTCTGAAATTTGTTCTTTATGTGTGTTCACTTTTTTTATTGTATCCCTTTGGTATATCAGGGGTGTCCAAACTTTTTTCAAAAAGGGCCAGATTTGATTAAGTGAACATGCGTGAGGGCCGACCATTTTGCCTGACATTCTTTGAACCATTAAAATTAAATGCAAATTAACTATTTTATGCAAAGTTTATTGCAAACGGCATACTTTTCATTTAGTCACATGGATGACAAATCTAAACAGGTGTTAAATCACTCTGCCTTTCATATCTGAAGGCCAGATGAAAAAAAATCCAGGAAGCTGAAATATATGTCAGGAACATTGTAAAGTACATTACATATTATTGGTAATAAAGGTTGTCTGTCAACTTTTAAGTTCAAAAAATATGAACAGGAACATAACACCAAGATACATGTTGTGTCCAAATATATTTCTAACTGATTTAGACCAACTGACATTAACTGAGATTTTACAATGTATTCATCTCAATACATATGGATTCATTGGGGGCCATAAAAGATAGATATTGCCAAATTACCTGTGGGGCCGTATTAAACCAGAACACGGGCCGCAATTGGCCCGCGGGCTGGACTTTGGACATGCCTGGTATATATGGTCATGCCAATTTTCTTCCACAATTTGATCTGAGGAAGTGGATCTGGCCCACGAAGGCTCATCACCTAATAAACCATCTTGTTAGTCTTTAAAAGTACTGCATAGTCCTGTCTTTTGTTAAAGCAGCATAGCACTCTCTCCAGCCCTCCCCCTGCAGCAACAGTCAACCTGCCACTGTTTCTAGTGCAGGACAGATCAGTATTCCAATGATTTGTTCCCCCCCCCTCCCCCCCGAATTGCAGCAGCTCACAACTATCAGATATTTCCCAGAGCTTTGAAGGGGAAGGGAGGGGAGAAGAAATGCATGCTTGCAGGGTAGCAGGCAGCAGAGATCATAACACACTGAGAAAAGCTATCAGAACAGGCATTGTGTGATACTGCAGAAGGATGCCGGTTCTCTTGACAAAAACAGACAGCAGAGTCCGCACTGGATCGGTCAACAATAAAGGGAGGAGGAAAAAAAGTCTCTTGCTGTTTGTTGCCAAAACTGGGTGTCCCCTCCCCCCCAACAAAAGTCATATTTGTCAAGCAGCAGTGTCAAGGCTCACTGGTTTGTCACCAAAAGGCAGTTTTTGGTGACAAAATGTGTGACTGGTAGACAAGGCCTAAGTAAATCTTGCAACCTACTTGTGCTTAGTGCACAAGAAATTAAGTTAACTTCAAACTGAATTTAGTACTTAGCAGTGAATATAGGCAGATTAACTTTTTATGGCTATTCTGTATGCTCTAAAATAGCCCCATCCTGTACCTGATGTACTGGTGGGGTGTCTTAATGAAACAAGTACTATACTGTGTTTATGCCCTGCTTGCTAGGTATTGATAAATGCCAGTAAGTGATTAGGGGATCTACTTCAAATTCTGTATAACTTAAAGTTAAAGGGTAACATTTCTAGCCCTTAATGTTAAAGATAGCCTTCCAAATATGAACCAAGCATAAGCCAAATGTACTACCAGCATCCTGAATCTACGGTCTCTCTCTGCTTGTGGTAGTGACACAAAAGGCTGGTCCATTACACCACTAATATTCAAAGCAAGTGTTAAATTTGAGAATGGTATGTTTCATACCACAGCATGTTTGTTTACCATCAGTTGGAAGGCAACAATCCCCAGACCTTCCCCAAGAGAAGTTAAGGGCAGGTATAACTGAGTGAGCTAGCAATAGCCAAGCAGCTCTGGAATAGGAAAAGTAAGCTCTGGAATAGGAAAAGTAGACAACACAAATCTCACTCCCCAGGCCCTGATTCTGAAAGGCAGAGTAAGGAAAGGAAAAATGTGGGGTTTTTTTGGGGGGGGGGAGGCGGGGGAGGCAAAAGGAGAAGGGGTTAACAGCTACTAGCTAGAGCCAGTTATGCGACAGACACCCAAAAGCAGACAGCAACACCAGGACCTTAGCAGAAATCAAACTCCCTCCCTTCCAGCAGCTGAGGGGGAATGCATTTTCCCAGGATGTTGTCCCAAATCTTCCAAGTGAGAATCACAAGCGCGCACACACACACACACACACACACACACACACACACCAGTTAGCAAGACCAAAAATAAGATTCAAGTTATTAATCTTGAGTTTCACAAAGTCAATAAGGCCCAAAAGGCCAAGTTAAAGAGGTAGAAAGGAAAGCCTAAAGAATGGGGGGGGGGGGGGGGGGTAGGAATCTAAGTCTAGATTCAGGATTGTTATTTCAACCCGCACTCCCCTTCACACAAGGTACCATTAAATGATGCTGTATGCTGCAGATCAAACACAGGAGGAAAGTACTCCATGTTAAAGGGGTATATAGAGCTTGAAGAAAGAGCAGAAATATTAATGTAAAAATATTTAGCAAATGCTCTTTTACAAACAATAGCAATTTTATTCTAAATGTTTTGTTCACCTTACAATATTTTAGTCTGTTTCCCATACACAAATTCAGATTTCCTATAATTGTTCACAGGAGAGTTTACTCAAGTTTGCACTAATTTAATCTGCAACATGGCGTGTTTAATTTCTCTGTCCTGTAAGGGAACTAAAAACAAAGGACACTTAAGACAAGCGGCTGCAAGAAGAACAGGACACAAACTTAAAGGGAGATTATATTCATTCTCACAAACAGCATGTCAGTAGGAAAGTAGAAGTCTAAACAGGATTTATTGGAAGATTAACTGTTACATTGTATCATGGCTCACACAGGCTGACAGGATACATCTAGTTTTTAATGGCTCATTAAGCAGACTTCACTGGGATATATGCTACAAATAGTGGTAATATCTAGAGAGAAGAACAGCGGGAATAAAATTACAATTCCATCTTGCCGTCTCTGTAAGGTTCCAATGGTACCAAACTCCTCTGGGGAAAGTCCCATTACCACATTGACTTCCTTCAGTCAAAAGTTATTTCTCTCCTCCTTTCCTTCTGCCACTGTCCTCCAGTAGTATTACTCTTCCCTCCCTTAGGCTACGTCTACACTGGCCACAATTTCCGGAAAAGCCATGCAAATCAAGTCAGTCAGGACAGGGAAATCCGCAGGGGATTTAAATATCCCCTGCGGATTTAAATAAACATGTCCGCCGCTTTTTTCCCAGCTTGGGGAAAAGCCGGAAAAAAGTGTCTAGACTGGCACGATCCTTCGGAATAAAGCCCTTTTCCGGAGGATCTCTTATTCCTACTTCAAAGTAGGAAGTAGGATTTGCATGGCTTTTCCGGAAATTGTGGCCAGTGTAGACGTAGCCTTACTGATTACCAAGCTGCTCTGGCTGGAATTGCCATCAGTACAGTCTCACCAGTTTTGGGTCTTGGCAAATCCTCCCTTCCATCCCCAAATACCACCATGCTCTCCTTTCTCTCCATGCAGGGTCAGCTCAATTTCCTACACACCCCCTTCCACCCTCCGCCTTTTTTTTTTTTTTTTTTAGAAACAGTCACTAATATCAGCATTGCCTCCAATGCAACTTCCTCCCTTTCCTCTGAAAAGACTGTTCAAGGTCTCAAATAGTTTCCTCTGGGCCAAATCTCAGGTTCACTATTCCATCACTATGTCTTGGACCTCTTAGTTAACTTCTGACAGCTTCTCAAAAAAAAAACAAAACACCTTGTCCTCCTTTGGCTCTGGCAACTGTCCTCCTCTGATCCCTCAAACTGCTCCTTCAGTGCCTCGGTTGGCAATTCCCACTGAACTTCTGGGGGAAGAAGAGATTCAGGTTGAGCATTCCTGCTCTTCTGCATTCATCCAGGTGCTAGTCACGCAGAGGAGTGCAATGTCTCTCCAGGTTCAGGTGCAGAAGACTACTGTAGTCCTTCAAGTGCTGTGCCCATGGATTGGTATATCAGGCGCTGCCAACCCTCTCCCCCCTCTTAGCTCCTTCTTGCCAGCAACTCCAACAGGGAGGGCAGGTAATGGAATACACATGAGCTATACATCTTGAAGTACAGTTACAAAAAGGAAGGTAATATGTTCTTTTCCTCCAAGTACTTGTGTAATCCCCATACCTACTGGGTGTGGACCACTGTCTCATTTAGTGGCCTCAGCCAAGAGCCAACTAGCTTTAAAGCTCTAGCTGTAGAGGCTCACACATTAAGCCTGAGAAGTCCCAAGTTCAGTTCCGCCCATGAACATTACACTTGCTCACATCAATTCTATTCTAGGTGTCTCACAAGCAGTGCCAATGAAGGTGGGCTAGGAATTCATAGTCTTGCAGCCTGCATCACTCTGTTGAAGGCAGCATGGGCTCTTATGCCTGCTGCAGATATAAGTGTGTGGAAAGAACCAGGGAACAGCACTCCATAGCTCTTGGGTCAGCAACTGAGCTAAGAAGGCTGCTGAGGATACCCGCACTCTGAGGAAGTCTTGATTATAGCCACTGGATATTGCTATGAGTGTGCCTCTGAGGCAGGCTGTGATCCAGGACAAAATCCTTTGAGCAAGCACTGGGTGACCTTTTATCCTGTCTGCCACAGCAACAAACAGCTGTGTCAACTTGCGAAACAATATTACCCTGTCCACATAGAAAGCCAGAACCCTCCTGACATCCAGAGCATGTGACTTGTATTCCACTTCAGATTTATGGGCCTTTCAGAAGACTATCAATAAGTGTGCGTCCTGGCCAGCATGAAACTGGAAAGGCTACCTTGGGCAGGAATGCTGGATGCAGCCATGACTAGACCCTACCCTTTTAGAATACCTTAGAGAGCAGTTCGGAAGTAAACGCCTTGATTTCAGACACACTGTAGGTAGATGTAACTGCAAAGAAATCTTCCAGAAGGGACAGAAGAGAGCAGGAATCCAGAGGTTCGGAGGAAAGCCCCATGAGCCTTGATAGTATGAGACATCTCAGGGAGTGGCAGGGTACCAGACATGAGGGTAAAGACACTCAAGAACATGGACCCTCATCTATGACTGAGACAAGCCTTACAGTTTGAGGTGCTAAAGACAATCCAGGATCACCTGCAGCAAGGCCTGCTCAGGCCAGATATATCATTCCAAAGCCCAGCACAAACCTTTTCTACCTGGCCAGGTAAGTCACTCCAGTGGATGGCTTTCTGCTTCCCAGTAAAACCTGCTGAATCCAGGCTGAAAATTCCTGCTTGTCTGCATTCAGCCAGGTGCTAGTCATGCTGACAAGAGCAAGGTCTCTCCAGGTTCCGGTGCAGAAGACTAGTCCTGGGACAGCAGGTCATTGTTGGCAAGGCCTCTCAGGGACTATCAGGATAAGGTTTATCCTGTCCAGTTTGATCCACAGTACTTAATATCAAATGAAGTGATGGGAAGGAAAGGGATGCTTTGCTGCTCTAGAGGTCAGGATCAACAGGGAACCCATATCAATCCCCCACAGCAAACTACGCTAGTTTGTGGGCTGCATGAGTGGCCTTAGTTCATCCCCGTGCGCTGCAAGATTGTTCTAACCAAGACAATCTTCTAGGATAGGTAGTTTTGCTAATTGCACTTGTGTACCTAGAATTTGCAGAGTGTACCAAATGATTGGAGAGCCACACGCTCCTTCTACATATAGTGTTATGCAGAATCAGCACCCAACTCAATATTAGGGATGTTAAATTGCATTTACTCAGCTAATCAAGTAATCAATGGGAATATCCATCGACTACTTGATTAGACAATAAGGGGGGGGGGGGAAACAGTAGAGCCACAGTAGGGTTAGCTAACCCTGCTGCAGCTCTGCCTTTTAAATGTATTAAGGGCCACCAGGAGGCTGGCAGCTCTTAATACATTTAAAAAGCAGAGGTGCAGCGTCTGGGGCCAGGTGCTAGCTGGGAATCAGCTGATTCTCAGGTCACGTCCAGTCCCCCCTCTGCCACCCCTGCCCCCCAACACCATGTCCAATAAGCATGTGCTTATCAGGTTATCAACAAGTCGCTTACTTCCCTACTTCACATGCCCTTGCTTTAAGGATGCCAGGGAAAAACAACAGAATCTGGGAACTCTGTGCACGGGCAATGGTAAACAAAGTGTCTCATTGGCCACACACAGAACCTCAACGGGCTGCATGCAGCTCTCTACTGACCTAGGTTTGGAGAATCAAGATGCTCTTTCCTTTTCACTTCTGCCAATTGTCAAAGGCTTCTGAAGACAAAAAGTAGACTCTTGGCATTACACAGGCAGTGCTATGACATTGCCATCTATAGGCTTACACAGGTGTAATTCTAGAAATGTATTGACATTGATGCCCAGAAATAGAATCCAGCTCACACTTCTTCAGTGTGCTGGTTCTGCTGCATTAACAGCAATGAAACAATTTTTTAAAAATCATTAGCACAAATATTTGTGACTAAACACATCTGTGGGACATGTTGCATACAGAGATGCTTTTGTTTCTCTGCCAAGTCACAGGTTTTGTTTAAGTTTTAGCCATCTTAACAGGCACAAAATTAGGATTCTACATAAGATTCTACACATGCTGAGGAAGAACAATTAAACACATTCTAACCAATGCACTGGGAAGAATAAATGCCTGAGGTTAGTAGATTCTTTGGCTCCTGTGTCAGCAAGACTCCTTAGAGTAATATAGTCATCTTGAAAATATTCAAGAAACACTGATTCAATGATACTCAAATGTCTAAGCATCAGACTAGAATAAAGGAAGTATTCTGTAGAAAATAAACCGACTTTAGACATGATTTATTGGCTATTACCAAGGCTGTTCCGTTAAACAATGAAGCAATTTTAGAACTTTTACTTGAATGTTTTAATATACTCCAGATCAAGAGTTAGGAGACATTCAAGATGTAAAAGTTCAGTTTAAACTGAGGGCAAACTTTAAAAATGTCTCTCTGCTTGTCTGAGTGTTTTGATCGCAGGATGACACTGCATTTGGAAAGGTATGAGTAGCCATGTAAACACTCTCCATTTCTGGAAATCTATGCCCAACCATCTTGCTATCAGCAGGAGCCCCACTTCAATCATGGGACAAGAGAAAGCCCAGCCACAATTCCCTTCCTTTTACCCCTACAGATGTAGACCATTAATGCCCAAGAGACCAGAAGCATTCCTAAAATGAGCACATCTGTGCAGAAAACCATGTACTGCCTGGGTCTCAACATGCTTCCCACTGGGCTGCAAGTACTACATCTTGATTTAAAAAAAAAAAAAAGATACCAGCAAAGTGAAAGGCTATTTAAAGCCAGGAATACATAAACTAAAGGGAAAACACCCTGAATGGGAAGTTTAACATGTCAGTTAAACTCCCAAGTCCAATGTACCATTTATTAACCATCTGCTACAGCTCAAAAGAGTATTACAGACTCTCCAGAGCACAGAACCCTGTGGATCAGTCACAGCTGGCTTTGTAGTTCACTCCTGCTCACTTCTTCACAACTTACCACTTTCCTGTTGGGCCTCCCAGCTGCACAACTGTCATGTTCTAGAGTGCAGTCGGGGGAAATGGGGGGGGGGGGGGGGGGGGAGGAGAGAACGGGACAACGGCAGGGACTATGCCACTACCTGCTCTACATCCCTAGGTACTGTCAATGATTGGCTGCTGTGGCACACAGCCCAGACATCAACAGCCCACAGACAAGCATGCAGTTCCCTGAATGTTGTTAGTGCTGTGCAGCCCTAGTTCACTGCCCTGACCTCAGCAGTCTGCCTACAACATAACCACCCACCCTGGCTTCCACTAGCCTGGGTTAGCACTCACACCATAAACTGTTTTTGAGGTCTATGGCTGGGTGAGACTAGGGAAGGAAGGATGGTGAGGTGTGCCCCTGCAGTTCCCCAAGGAGCAGGACTGGCTGCGCAGTGGGAGTTTAACCATAACAGAAACCAATCAACTGATGTTTATTGATTAACTGGTTAAACTCTTACATCCCTACACTAGAGCCAAATAGCCACAGAACTGTCTGCCCTGCAACGTACAGCCCCTCTCCTGGAACATTCAGGAGGTACATTAAAAGCTGTGCTACTCCTTTGAGGAGACAAAGACACAGAAGCTTGCAGCTTTAACTGGCGTTAACAAGAACTTCAGTTTTCACAGAACCAGGATAATTTCGATTAAGAAAAAAAGATTGCATTTGAATGAGTTTAAAACCCCAGGGTAATGACCAAATGGCTACAAGCAAATAAAAGCAAAATACTCTTTAGCGGATAAGACTAACAAGACAGCCTTGGTTTAAGTTTGATTTCTTACCAAACTTTCTCCCAACCATGGCTAATGTTCTCACTCAGGACCCTCCACAGAAGTACAAAGTGCTGGTTTTCCTTCATCTTCCAAAAGGAAGCAGGTTTCTCATCTATATTCAGTTCCCAGAGACCTTCAACCCCCTTGGCTTGAAAGGCCAATCTCTCTGAGCTTGCCAAGGCACAGATCTCTTTTTTCTGGCCAGTGATGGATGACAAGATGGATTCTCTCTTCCTCTATCTAGACAAACTCACTGTTTCGTCCCCATACTCAGGATGGCTTCGTGTTTCTTCCTTTCCTATGGCTTTCTCCTCTCACTGCAGATTCACATGTAAATGAGGCTTCCAATGTTTTTGGACACAGCTTGACTAATTTAAATAGAAAACAAATAGCTGCCTTCTTGCCTGTCTGGGAGAAATCTGTTTCGCTCCATGTTTGGTCACAGACTTAAGCATAGTATCTGTGAGTATTCATAATGCCTCCTATAATGCGAATACATACACACAGGTGATTAAATAGTGAAATGTATTAGCAATTAAAAATCTTACTTGATACACAATTACTGTATTATCAAAGTGCAACATCAGCTAATTCAATGACTTATACATTGGGTTTGAACATCAACAGGTTTGGGGTTCAAACCCATTGCCTTTATAGTTAAGAGCATGAGTTGATAGTTTTGCTTGCCCTTTCATGTAAACGTACCTTTTCCCCCCCTCTGCCTGATCATCAAGCTGGTCAGACAAATATACATTAATTTTGTCTAAGGCAGACTGGGTTTAATTGCTTGCACAAACATTATTTCTTTGCAGCTCCCACTTGCAACCTATAAGAATATTCATGATTATACAATAATTAGAAAACTAACAACTCACTATACACACCCAAAAGGTGGTATGTAATGGCATTTTCCATGCATTAGGTGTAGTGACTATGTCAGGCAAAGTTGTTAGAGTAGCAAACCACCAATGGGCCATTGTGTTACACTTAACTAAACTGCACCACTACACTGCTGTGAAGATGGAGACTGGAGAGGCAGTTAGATGCTGACGGCTTTTAGAGTTAGTATCAAATTATAGTATCTTATCCCTGAACATGTCAGAAAACATCTCATGTCATTAACAGAAATACTGCACTGTAAAGTTGGCAGTGTAGCTCAAGCCTCAGTGTCTTCATTCTCCTACAGCTGCTACAGTTTCTCTGGCAGAGGTGATTCATACAAGAATTAGATTTCTGGCATAAACACAATAAGTTACCATATTGAAAATAGCTTCTCAGGTTGAGAGAGTTAGTAGAGAGGGAGAAGTACTGTAGTATATTGTAAAAGCATTAAAGCTTCAAGGAACTATTAACACCCTATAGATTAATAATGGCCCTTCATAATCAAAGTAGAATGACTACACACAGAAAGGATATCAGGAACGTAGTTCTTTTTTCTTGTACTAAGAGGTGACTAATGAAACTGCAAAGTGGTAAATTTGAAGAGGGGAAGGTGAATTCCTACGTATAATGCTCAGACAGATTGAGTTCCCATCTAAGAGCTTAGTAAGATTTGAAAAAATTAGAAAATATTTTCATGTCCAACAAGAATACAAATGACTACAACAACAATTATTTTAAAACCGTTTTGGAAAGTATATAAATCCTCATGCTTCTGGGTATACACTCATCTCTAATTTCTGGAGATGGAGGGAAAAAGCATTTCCCCCTTTCTGCTGAAACACCTAGTACTAGCAACTGTCATCAACAGATTACTGCACTAGATGAGCCCATAGTGTGACCCACTTTGGCTATATCTTTGTTTCCTACTCAAACATCCTCTTTTGTGCCTGAAAATTATATTTGGCTTTTCCTACTTCAAGGTTCTCTTGGGAAGGGCTGATGTTACTGTACAATGTGCTTCCCCTCCTCCCCCGCAATCCAGATGAACTATTAGCTCATTCTGAGAAAGCAGAAAATGCACACCAGTTTTAACTTGAAAGAAGATTACAAATGATCAAAAACTCTGCAACCATATGAAAGGCTGGTAAGAAGCATAAGCCAATGTGGCACATGCATGCACTCATACCTACCCAGATAACATTTCATTGAACTATAAAATAAGAAGGTAGGATTTACCAACCCTAAAGTTCTTTATCTATATTCCCCCCTCCCCACCCACACCCAAGGGAAAACAAAACAAAAAAAAAACACCTCTAAAAGGTTCTTATAAATAGTATGACTTTGTAATCAGTTATCTATTTGTGAACATTCTTCTGAATTAATAGAATCATATCATGGACCTACCCAGCCATAAATAATTAACAGTCTTCTAATAATCAGGTTATAAAAGTACTTGCTATGCAATGCTTTCAAAAAAAATCATAGGGTCTAGATGAAAAGAGACTAGCCTACTACAAGGACATACAGGAATAATCAATACAAAATTCCACTTCAGAAAATTCCATTTCAAGTGAAATATGGATCTTTCACAGACATTAGTAATGGTGAGAAGTATTGAATGCCCTTTGTCTGGTAGTTTAATATTAATGACTCAGAAGTTGAGTTTGTTGTTTGTTTGGTTTTTTTTAATACAATTTATTCCTGAACTTGTCAGAAACCAACTGCTGTCATTAATGGCAAAGTTGCATTGTAATTTTAGGATTTTTATATTTATTTAAAGTTGATCAAAAAATTGATATCACTTTCAAGCAATGCCTTTTTGAACAATGGAAGCCCTCTGCATTCTTTGGTTGATGGGGTGAAACTTCAAATTATAGGATCATCCCTGGAGCTTTACATCTCACCACAATAAAAAATTGCATTAAATGGAAAACCCTTTAGTAACTGAAGGCAGGTTTTTTTGTGGTGAATATAAACACAGTGCAGAACAGTCACATTTAACAGCTAAGGCTAGACTTCAATCTCAATTCAGGAAGGTATTTAAACATGTGAGTAGTCTCACTGCAGTCCATGGGGCTCTCAGTAGTGTTTTGTGAATCAAGTGGTCATTAATGAAGTCAAAATGTTATTGTCACTTCATAATGCATGTGGGTATTGTGAATACCTATGCATGTTTTATTATATTATTTTATTTATAAGGTCATGCCCAATATTTGCCTATATGCCATCTGACAGCAGTGTACACCTTTAAAATCATGTGCTCATACTAATTAGCGTACAACTTATTCTCTTTTCTGGTTCTTACATCTTAGCCAATCAATACTTGGCTAAATAATCATCATGTGATATCACTTTGACCTCGAGGAGCTGGAAATAAATATTGAAAGGAAATGCTACACACATGTATATTTAGAGACAGCAGATCAAAGTCTGTTTTCTGAGGACACGCAGCAACAAGTTTTTTTTTTTTAAATCAATTTAGTTATGAGACATTCGACATACAAGAAACATGCAGATACTACACAACATTTGATTTCAAGTTAGCAAGGCTGCAGCAAAAGCTGTACATTTCCTAGAGAAGTGTCAGTGCCTTTTCACTTCACAGTGCTTGATATGAGGTTTACAATAAAATTGAAACTTGATACTGTACTACTAGCTGGTTCACCTCAGCAGCAGAGGATACAGTGAAGTGTAAGTGCCATAAAAGTTTCACTACTTAAAATTCATAAAATTGATATGTTTTGATCCCTTTTTAGAAGGCCCATCATGTTCTGAGAGCGGTCATGTTTATTTTTGTTATCAATTGAGGAAATTATTGAGGTTTGCATTTCTCTTTTCACATTTTCTGCTTTAGAAATGGACAGAACTAAGAAAGGGCAAAACTCAGATTAATGGTTTCATGAAGACACTTTCCTAAATTGTGGATTTCCTGTTTTCAGGACTAAAATCCACAAATTCCTATCATGGATCTAGCCCCATTTAACTAAAAAACACAGCCTAAGAAGAACAGAGGCTGACAAATGGCACTCTCTCCCACCAAACACTCAAAAATACATTTATATATAATAGATTGGCTACGTCTACACTGGCCCCTTTTTCGGAAGGGGCATGCTAATTTTGGAAGTGGGAATATGGAAATCCGCGGGGGATTTAAATATCCCCACGGATTTAAATAAACATGTCCGCCGCTTTTTTTCTGGCTTGGGGAAAAGCCGGAAAAAAAGCGTCTAGACTGGCCCGATCCTCCGGAATAAAGCCCTATTCCGGAGGATCTCTTATTCCTACTTCAAAGTACTTCTCTACAATGCTGCCTAACACAGGAGTTCTTCCCTTGTGTTATATTTAATACCTTTTATTTTCAGCTTATTGATTTTTAATTAACATTCCTGCATTTTACTAAAGCTACATATGGTTTTTTGAGGTGCATCCAAATTTTGGGCCACTCAAATATAAGAATACAGAGTAGATTAAGAAAAGGTAATAGATCAGGTAGAGGCACGCATGTTCAAGTTGCCTTGCATTTACACTCTCTCAAAGTCATAATGGAATCGGCACTTGTGCATTTACTATTAGTTTCATGAAACAGCATTAAACTGCTTCTAGATCTGAATACTTTTAGTTGTTTTTATTTGCTGCTTTCTTCCTGTCCTCTTTCCCAAATGATCATTTCTGCGCAGATTTTCACCTGTTTAATTTTTGTAACAAACTGTAAATTCCTGAAAAAAAACCCACAACAAATGGTCTGATAGCACTTTATAGACTAACAAAACATGTAGATGGTATTGTGAGCGCTTTTGTGGGCATAGCCCACTTCTGAAGAAATTAGAGGAGTACTTCTCTACAATGCTGCCTAACAGAGGAGTTCTTTCCTTGCGTTGTATTTAAACGCCTTTTCTTTTCATCTTACTGATTTTTAAATGAACATTCCTGCATTTTACTAAAGCTATATTCTGTTTTTACTGAGATGAATCCAAATTTTGGGCAACTCAAATATAAGAGAATACAAGAGAAGTGGGCTATGCCCACGAAAATGCTCATGATGCCATCTATGTGTTTTGTTAGTCTATCAAGTGCTACCAGACCATTTGTTGTTTTTTCCTGTAACAGACTAACTCGGCTACCCCCTGAAGCTTCCGTAAATTCCTGGAAAATGTTAAGCAAAATGAAGATACAGGGTCTTCAAATTCATCATTTTATCACTATTCTTTCCTTCTCTCCCCCTCCTTACTTAACCCATCTCCTCTTTTCCTACATTCTGTTCTCTGCATTCTCCCATACAGCCTCACTTCCCCTCCCCCAGAAAAATGTGTTCCTTGTATACTTTACCCTTTTGTATTCTTCCTCCTACTCCTTTCTAGACACCAAGCCATTCACCTCTTGTACAAGTCTGGTAAATTTTATCCAATGGATATTAAATTTAGTCATCTTGTCATTCAATAATGGCAAGTGTGAAGAGTGGAGGACACCTACTGCATTACGCAGATGAGAAGCTCAACACCAATGCAATGCCTATAGACTTTGCTCAATAGCTGATTTGTATTAGCCTCTTTAACTGGTGCCAGAGCTAAGGTACCTTCCCCCCCCCAACCTTTTTATGAACATGATATCTCCTCCCTTTCCACATTGCACCCACAGCTTCCTTACTATTCAGAAGGACGGAAGCAGAGAAGGCAAGTGCTAAAATCTGTTGTTCTACCTCTTGCTCAGTTTCTACTTTTGGTTCCGCCTTTCTGTGCGTACTTCCAACCCTACTACCCATCATCAATAGCAGGTTAGTGCTACTTGAGTGCCAGTTTCACTAGTGTGCCAACTTTTGTAATGCTCCAATGAAAATTGAAATTGCTGAGATATAATATATATATGCATCAATCACAGGCTGGCAAAACTACACAGAGTAGCAACACCAGTGCTATCTGCAAATATCACTGCATTGGTTTACACTTGATTCACATTTGGATTATTTTTAAAGACATCAAAAGCTTACATGCTGCAGCTAGTGCCTGAGGTCACCGAAGAGGAACACTCAATATGGGGGAGTTATTTCTCAACCAGGGTTTCAAAAATATCTGCACTGACCTTCACACTGTACTCATCCTGAGAAGGGGGTAACTGCTGGTTAGAAATAGGTTATGAACAAACACTTCACCCTCTTTGCTCAGACCTACATTTCCCCACCCCACACACCTCTATCCCCAAACAAGAGTACACACAATTACCTAGCAAGTCAGAAGGAGCAATGAAAACCAACAGCTAAATCCAGGTCTTCCAAATTACAGTACAAAACACTACAACTGGACCACTGAGGCATGACAAGACATACTATTTGGACCTACTGTTGTCTTCTATCTGCAAACCATATAGTAAAGATCTAAGACTTCCCACAGAAGGGTATGTTAGTTATTTTTAGATATTGAGCTGAAGTACTTTGACTTTCCATGTACTGTAGAATGAACCTATAAGTGGTTCAATAGTAAAGTCTCATTTTTCAGTACTCCTAGTTACAAATTGGCCTATGTAAGAAGTCATTCCTCCAGCTTGTTACGAATACATTAATAGGTGGAAGTCTGCTCGTAAGTCAGTGGCAATACCTGCTATTATAAAATGTGAAGTCCTTAAATCAAGATGCAGCAAGTACTGTTTTTGGAATAAAAAAGTATCCTTTAAGATTACTTTAAGCTGTTCTTTTGTTCTATAACACATCTTCTAGAGTGGAAAAGAGAGAGTTTAACTTTGAATCCTTATAAAACTATCCAAGGTTAAAGCTGCTCAAATGAACTTTGTATAGGATATACTCACACCAATAAGCAAAGGTCAAACATCATAAAGAATAAATGTTAGGGACTGCTCCAGAAACCTTCTCCCACACAAACACTGTACTGTATATAGTTAGCCTTAATTGCTCTTATTTTCTAGTGAACTGATTAAGGGCCAAATGCCAATTCCCAGTGCAAAATGCAGATAAGTAGGCTTTCCAGAGGTATCTACATGTAGGGACAAGGAAATCGTATCCTACCTCAGATTTGGAAAGAAGCAACATACAGGGCACTCCATAAGTGTCAATAAAATCAAAAGTATGAACTCTCCACTCTGGAGACCTAGGAAAGAAAGTAAGGATTTGCTAGTCTTCTATCCATATCTGAGCCCTTATCTCAGCATCCAAATCAGTCTCTCATGGTTGCTCAGAGCCAATGCAGAACCTTTGCTCCATGATGTATTCGGACCTCCAGATGAATCGTTACTAGGCTGCCTCAGTTACACCCAACATTAAAATAGGATCTATTCGTTACACAAAACCAAATGTCATACTTGGATAGACAACAAAGTAAACTTATGGAGGAGGAACAATGGTACACTACCTTTCTAGTTTTGCCGAGATAATCTACATATTTTAGAAATATGCATCTGTCCGTCCATCCAGCCATCCAAGAAAGCCTCCTAAACAGTTAGAGCTAAGACCACTAAATGAGGTGTGCAGCTTCCTCACGTAACTTAAAGGAAGGTCAGGGTTTGATTGCGCAAAAAAGGGGGGGCAGCATACCAGGAATGGGATTTTTCCCCTAACACAATAGAGGGGGCAGAGGAGGCATGTGAAAGGGATAGGCACTGAGAGAAGAGATGCAACACAGAGTGGGCAGTGAGCACAGAGGAGAGCTATATGAAGAGTGACCACTGGCAGCAGCTGCACTACCAAGAGAGTGACCAGCTGGGCTCGGGCTCCGCCACTTTGTCTGCAACCAGACCAGCTAAGTCGCACCCCTTGCCCCAAACCTTTCTAGCCCTTGGCATCAGCTCCAGAAATGGGGGAGCCAGGAGGAGACAGAAGGCTTGTGGCAGGCAGAGTGGTGGAGGTGTTCAGGGGAGGATGGGGGAAACACAAGGCCTGCTGGATGGGACCCCAGCCCTGAGTCCCTTCTCACTCCAACCCTCACTCTTGCACCCCTAGTCTGCTACAACACTCCCCACCTACTGCCTGCCTTCTGCCCTGAAGGGCCCGGCAATGCTGGTTAAGTCTTCTAGTCATTAACTGGGATTGTTTTAGAATATTCCACCATACAGCCAGAAATCCAGTCAAGGAAGACTGCACTAGTACAACAAAACTCTTTCACTATCTTAGAGACAAAAGTAACAGCTATAATCCCATATTTTCATTTATATAAAAACTAACAAATGGAAGAAAGAAACTGACAGCCATGATAAATCAGAAACTAGAAATTTTAGACAATTGACAAAGAAAAAAAGACAAGTAACTATCTCCAAGAAAGCTGGAGACAATAAGGGTTTTTTAAAGTGGTATTGGTCCATTACTAGATGGAAGAGGCAGAACTGCCAATAATGCAGAAGAGGCAAGAATGTTTGAGACATTTTGGTTTTGTACTCTGGGAAAGACTATTTAATCAAGTCATGGAGTGAAATCCTTACTATTCCAATAGCAACACAGAAGAATGTTAAAGAGCAGCTACTGAAAGTTAGACATTTTAACTTGCATTCAAGAGATTTACAAGAGCTGTCATGTAGATCACTAGACTTATTGAAAAATCAACATTAATTCTTGGAAAGAGAGGGAAGTTCCAAAAGGCGAAAAAAAGCTAATGGGTCAATATTTAAGAATCGTAAATGGAATGACCCAGATAAATGATAGACATGTCAATTTGACAATCTCAATCAAATTCAAGGGGTTGACATGCAATTATGAAAGAATTAAAAGGTAATAATTAATGTCAATCAATATGGGCTTGTGGAAAATAGATTCTAACTTGAGAGTTTTTTAAAGTGGGATTACAAGCTTCATTTATAAAGGTAATAGTGTTGACATACTAAAATCACTTATGTTCACTGCAAAGCATTAGACTTGACACTGCCTGATATTTTGATGAAAATCTAGAATGATATATTTAATGTGCCATATCAATATTTTGCATTAAAATTTGGCTAAAGTTAAAGTCTCAAAACGCAATTACAGATGGTCATTCATCTTCAAGCAGGTGTATTTATAGTGGGCTCCTGCAGGCATTGAGTCTTGGCCCTCCACTATCTAACTTAACAAAACTGGAAGAAAGTCAAACAATCACTGAAAAGTATGCAAATAAAAACAATTGGAGGAATGGTAAATAACCAAGAGGACATGTCAACTGACAGAGCAATCAAACATCTGGTCAATTGGGTGGAAGCAAACCATCTGTATTTCAGCACTATCAAATGTTAAGACAAATCAAGGAAAAATACAGGCCATACATATGGGATGGAAGACTATCATCAGAAGTAATGACTAAAAAGAGACATCCTGGTTAGGCAGTTGAGCATGAGCACCTGTTATGATGCGATAACCAAAAGGGTCACCATAAAACTCACAGATTAAGGCTATTTCCCTTCTATTCTAGCAACTGCTGCTAGAATCCTAGATCTAGTTCTAGCATCCACAATTCAAGACTGTTGATAATCAGAGAGGGTGCAGAGAAGAGTCATGAGAACAACTCAAGGATTAGAAAGGATGCTTTATAATGATCAATTGAATACATTAAGAGAAGATGAAGGGATAACTTAATCAGTTTGTGGGGGGGTAATTTGACAATGGGTTCCTCTGCCTGCTACACTGAGGTATAACAAGGTGCAATATCTAGAAGGAAGACACATTTGGATGGCAAAAGGTGGCACACAAAAATTAAGAGCTAGCAGAAGTGACATACCAGCAGGAGGTTGTGATGGATTCTATCACCAAGAATTTTTAAATAGTTTTTCCCCCTCTGAAAAGATAGATACTTTAATTCAGAATTTCTGTGAACCAATTCCTATCTGAGGTCCTTCATAACAAACCAGATAACCACACACCATTAGCTTATACCTAACCAGTTAAAAGGTTAAGCACTGAAGCATATTAAACTATGTACATTTTTACACTGCTGCCTCACTTACTGTGATCCAACTCACTGACTGTGATCCAGCCAATGTCAAATAACTATTTCTTACTCAACTTAAAGCTACACTATGCATGCAAGTTGAGAGCAACACAAAAAGACTCAAGTTTAAACAGGAGAGGAAGCAAAACAAACCAACCAACCAACAATACCTCACTTAGTTCTGAGGTGTTTCTATTCAATGTATTTTCCTACGCTTACAAAACTCCGGGGGGAAGGGGGGGGGGGGGGAAGTCTGCCTATCCCATAGGGAACAGTAACTCACAGGAATATCTTGTTCCTTTCAACATGGAAAGAGAAGGTGGCAAAACACAAAGGCTTAAAGTTGTAATCAGGGATCCATTTTCACCATGTAATTATAACATACACCTCCATAATGAGGTGTTAGTTTGACAGGGAAGGAGCAATTGTAATTAAACAAACATGCTATCGTTCAAATTCAGTCCTCATGTAAGTGGGTATAATTTCCAACAAGTGAATTGGAGCTGTGCCAGTTTATTCCCTTCACAAATTTATCCCCACAGACAGCCGTGGTAGCATACATTGAGCTTAATAAGCAGCTAGTGTACCACTAATCCAGATTGTTACTGCGCATTATGAGACAGTTATTGCACACCGCTCTGTGGAAACAAACAAAAAAAATGGAACCCAAGTTCATGGGGATGCCTATGGAATTCTAGGTATTACAAGATAAGACCATTAAATCTTTTGACAGTTTTTTCCACTATTTCAACTAACTTCATCCCATTAACAAGTGTAAAGCACAATCATAGAATCAGAGAGCTGGAAGAGACCTCAGGAGGTCATCAAATCCAGCCCCCTTCCCAAGGTAGGACCAATCCCAACTAAATCAACCCAGTCAGGGCTGTATCAAGCTGAGACTTAACACCTCTAGGGATGGAGATTCCACCACCTCCCTAGCTAACCCATTCCAGTGCTTCACCACCCTCCTAGTGGTATAATTTTTCCTAATATCCAACCTAGACCTCCCCCACTGTAACTTGAGACCATTGCTCTTTGTTCTGCCATCCGTCACTACTGTGAACAGCCTCTCCCCATCCTCTTTGGAACCTCCCTTCAGGAAGTTGAAGGCTGCTATCAAATCCCCCCCTTCCCCTCACTCCTCTTCTGGAGACTAAAACCCAAATCCCTTAGTCTCTCCTCATAGGTCATGTGCTCCAACCCCCTAATCATTTTGGTCGCCCTCCGCTGCATCCACTCCAATGCATCCACATCCTTCCTGTAGTTGGGGGCCTAGAATGGGACACAATACTCCAGATATGGCCTCAGAGCCGAATAAGGGGGAATCATCACTTCTCTAGATCTGCTGGCAGTGGTCCTCCTAATGCACCCTAATATGCCATTAGCCTTCTTGGCTACAAGGGCACACTGTTGACTCATATCCAGCTTCTCATCCACTATAATCCCCAGGTCCTTTTCTGCTGAACTGCTACTTAGCCAGTCAGTCCCCAGCCTGTAACAATGCTTCGAATTCTTCCGTCCCAAGTGCAGGACTCTGCACTTGTCCTTGTTGAACCTCAACAGATTTCTTTTGGCCCAATCCTCTAATCTGTCCAGGTCACTCTGAGCCCTATCCTTGCCCTCCAGCATATCTACCTCTCACCCTAGCTTAGGGTCATCTGCAATCTTGCTGAGGGTGCACATGTGGTGAATAGGGGCAGGAAGGGGAGTTGATGTCCAATTTTCTGGACAATCCCACCATTCATATAGCTAAAATCTTCTCACTAGTTAACTCTTTAGACCCAAACTGAATTGTCTTGCCTGTAAGCGTTAGAACACTAAACAGTGGGTTCTAGAGAGCCCCCAAGAATACTAGGGAAGCTGGAGGTGAGTTGGCAGGAAGCCAGGAGAGCTAATGGAAAAAGAGCATGGACATTTTAATTGGAAGTAGAGGCTTCCTGGTCCTCTGTGTGGCCAGCGCAGAGCCCCTGGAATGACTGAAAAAGGAGACAGGCATGAATGTTTCTGGATTCTCCATGCCTGGCTCCCTAGGGAATGATTAAATCTTGAACTACAAATATGTGAGTGGAGGAGGGAATGTTTAGACAGACGTGATGGGGTTATTTTCAGGTTTGTGGTACTTGTCTATGCTCAACATCTGTAACTACCCTTTTACACTAACTTTCCATGCTGAACCCCTGAGAAGCAATTGTGTTTAATCCTTCTCCCCTCCGCCTCAGTTGCTGTAGCACCTCACAACCAAGTAATGTTTAAGTGTGTGTTTAAAACACACAAAAATCTCTCTTTTAAGACCATGATCTGCTTCCTGGCTTCTAGAAGGTGAGAGGTAGTGTGTGCGCATGCCCAAGACTGCACAATTAAATGAAGAAAAATTAAAGTACCACTTTCAGCTGGCTTTTAAGATCTCTTCAGAGGAAGGCTAGATGTGACCCTGGCAATTACAGATCTGAAAGTAATGTCAGTACCTAGTTTAATATAAAGAATCAAACTAATTTGCTATCAGACACACAGATGAACGTAATTTGTTGTGAAAGTCAACGAGGAGGGATAGTTCAGTGGTTTGAGCATTGGCCTGCTAAACCCAGGGTTGTGAGTTCAATCCTTGCGGAGGCCATTTAGGGGTTTGGGGCAAAAATTAGTCAGGGATAGTACTTGGTCCTGCTGTGAAGGCATGGGACTGGACTAGATGACCTTTCAAGGTCCCTTCCAGTTCTAGGAGATAGGCAATCTCCATTATATAAATAAAAATAATCTCCATTTTACTGCTTTGGAAAACTTAAGACTCTTGAGAATATTAATTTTTCAACAGTGTAGAAAAAAATGTTTCCCATAAAGGAGTTTGATACTGTAGACATTTCTAAATGGTTCAGTTCGCAACTTTCATGATTTATATTTGTCATCAGCAGGCAGCAGCTTTTTTTTTTTTTTTTTTTTTTAAGAATAACGCAATGGAACAAATGTTTGAATATCAAATGCAACACCCTATTCCAACTCTGCTGATTGCTGTAGATATTCCAACTCTGCTGATTGTATTTAAAAAGCAATTTCCTATTTTATTTCTCCTGTAGCATAGGGACCCTGTACTTAGTACAGAAGGCATTTGCAGAAATGAAGCAACCAACACCACAAGATTCCTCTTTCAAGTTCAACACAGGAGGATTTCTCTTAAAGCTGTGGAACAGGAAGTAAGTGTGCAAACAAGGATTCTGAAAATGTGTGTCTGACCATACACATTCTAGACCTTTTAACTAACGGGATTTTGAAATACACATCTGCTACAATACAATATATTGATTATGAACTGGGGAAAAAAAAAAAAGATTGGCCCACATTGCCAGTCAAGAAAAATACATAAAGAGTACTGGAGCACTGTATCGGCCATACTGTGCCCAAATGTTTTATGGCACTGATACCTTTACTATGTCTTTCACAACAGGCCAAAATAGCCCATGTTATATTTGCACAATATCACTCCTCCATTGCAGCAAACTATAGTTTCTGGCACTGAAGAGAAAAAGCAATATAGTGGTCCTCCTGGCATTCATGCAGGAGTCCCTCTTTCCTCGCCCACAGAGGACTCCCCTATTGTGCTATTCTGAGGATAAAGAGACCTTCATGGAATTATCAGAAAGAGCCTCTTGGATATCAATTATGATGTGAAGAGCAGTCATTAAGTGTAAAATGCTTTTATATAAAGCATTAAGTACCACATAATGCTACTTCATCAGCAGGTGATTTTTGCCATTCTCCCCCTAGTCTAATAATCATGAGAATCATCTACTACAAGTTTAAGAATTAAGCACAATTACATGCAAACAGAGTGCAGTAATAAAACCCTTTGCCCTATGCAGGCAGTATTCCACCATTAGATGTTAGTGTCCATTGCTTGTATTCATTTAAAATGACCACAACAGCTTATTTTAAGATTTTTATTATTTCTACTTCACAAAAAAGCCCTATTATATGGCTGAACTATAAAACCCAATGACCCATCACCACAAGATTCTTGGTACTGTTTAAGATGCTATAAACATGTCAAAGTCAGTGACTAAATGACCTGAGTCATTCAGGAAATGTTTTCAGAGCTATGATCATGAGATTGCAACAAATTAAAATTCAGTATTGGAGATGGAGTGTATTTTATTTACCTTTTTGCTTCTTCTAGGTGGCATAAGTACTCATAAGCAATGTTCTGACGCCTCCTCTCATCCATTTCTTCTGCTGAAAGCCTTTCATCATCCACAATAGCTGCAGAAAGAAAAACTAATGTCAAGTTACATATTAGGAGGTAACCTTCAAAGCAATTTTACTGAAAAAACCCCCACAACACAAAATTGTTGCTCTTGGGAAAATGCTCTTTATAGGACTTCACTAAGGAACATTTGCCAAATAAAAAGTACTATCAGAACACAAAATAAAGATTAACAGTGTTAAAGCATAACCGTAAGATCTAAGTTTTATAAAAGTCTTCGAAAATTTCATCCAAAGCTATTTTCCATGCACCACATTCAGTATTCTAACCTTCTCATTAGTCTTCAGATAAATATGAAGGTGCATGCAGGGTTTAATAATTTTTCCTGCCTTTCTTTAAAAGATAGCAAAGAAGCTTCTCAGCAAACACTTTCAGACAAACACTAAGATAACAGATAATAGGCTTTCCACTCCAGTTCTCCTTATTCCATTCCTCATCAGTAGCCTCCCTCTTTTGTAAAAATTCAAGTCCTTACCATGAAAGGATGACTTTTCCTGCATAAGTTTGGTAACATATACTGGAGGTTGTCTATGCAATCTTCTGACAATTTAGGCCTGAAGATACTACAATGCTAACCAGTCTCCTGGACAAATTATACGTCCTGCACTGATACTCTAATTTATTGGAGGGGGGGGGGGGGGGAAAAACACACAACCACACCCCCGCACCACCTATAATTAACAAAACTGTGCCAGTCACCAGGATTATTTGTTTGCATGTTATTACTCCTCACCAAACTTAGATCTATTCATGTATTTTGGATTGTAAGGCCACGAGACAGACACTTGCATTCATACAATACCCAGCACAATTAGGGTTGACAACCCCCCCAGTTTTAACCGGAGCGTCCTGGTGGTTACGAAAGCCAAACTGACAGATTTTAGGCTGCTAAAAGTCTGGCACTGAAGTAGGGGTAAGGCAGGCTCCATTAGTCCTCGGGCCCCATGCTGCTCCTGGAAGTGCTTTGCACATCCTTTGAGCCCCACGGGCATGGGTGCAGGAAGAAAGGGGGGGACCCACACAGTTCCTGGCCCAAACTCCAATTCTGCAACTCCAATTGGCTGGGAATTGCAGCTAATGGGAACTGTGGGGGTGGTGCCTGAGACAAGGGCAGCACAGAGTCCCCAGCCCCTTCTCTGTAGGCCACCAGAACATCCTATTCACACCTTGGAGCTGCTCTGGGCCAGGGCAGGCAGCATGCCTGCCTTCATCCTGCAACACTGCCAAGTGGGAGCCCCCTCCTGATGTTCACACCCTGAGTCACTACCCCAGGCTCAACACCCCCTAACACACTCCAAACCCCTCTGCCCCATCCCAGAGCTCACTTGCCATCCTGCACAACCATGACCTTCTTATCAATAAACTAGGGAAAGACAACCTAGATGGAGATACTATAAAGTGGGTGCGTAACTGGCTGGATAACTATCATGCTGGAAGGGCATAACATGACTGAGAGGGGACATGATAGGTACTTGAAAATTGCTAACGGGATGTCACAAGGAGGAGGGAGACAGATTGTTCTCCTTGGCCTCCGAGGATAGAACAAGAAGCAATGGGCTTAAACTGCAGCAAGGGGGGTTTAGGCTGGACATTAGGAAAAACTTCCTGTCAGGGTGGTTAAACACTGGAATAAATTGCCTAAGGAGACTGTGGAAGTTCCATCAATGGAGAGACTTAAGAGCAGGTCAGATAGACATCTGTCAGGGATGATCTAGATTATGCTTGGTCCTCCCATGAAGGCAGGGGACTGGACAACCTTAAAGTCCCTTCCAGCTGTAGTATTCCATGATTCTATCAATGTATCAGCCTCAAGTAAGTCAGGTTATACAAATAACACTGATTACTTCCTGCCTGACCTTCCTAATAGACCTAGGATGATGATGTGATGCACAGAAAAAAAAAATCTCCAAAAATCAAGAATGATTAAAGCTTCTGGGCCAATATCTACTCTAGAGCAAGAGGGGGCCTTTACTTATCTTGGTGGCAAACAGGTCTACCACAGGCCCTTTCTAACCCCCACCTGTATCTGTGGAATGAAGTCTTAAGAGTCCTTCAGCAACCACTTGTGCTTGGCTGAGTATCATCTGCAGAGATCCCTTACCAGGGTGGGAAAACCCTGATAGGTTAAGGGCCATGCAAGTTGTTCTGTAATTACAAGAGTGCATTGCTTGGGAAATCCCTTTGAAGGAGAGAGGTGGATGGTTGGATGTCTAGAGAAAGATCTCTGCTAGGACTCTAAGAGAAGACTACGTGAGCAAACAAACAAAAACAAAAGCCACTCACCCTCCCACAAATCCCGTTTGCTGCCCTCAGTGGTAGAATAGGTCACTATCTTTTTCTATGCTACAGGGTTTTTGCACAAGCAGCTTTTGCAGAATCTCTCTTCCTCAAAAAACTTATTGCGCAAAAGCACGTCCCCACCTCAAAATCAACATTGCAAAAGTAAGCGTCCACACTGCAGGGACACTCTTTTGCAAGAAAGTGCTGATTTCCTAACTGTCTTGCCAGCTGTCTACACTGGCCGCTTGAATTTGAGCAAGAGCACTGACGTTCTAATGTAAGAATTCAGTGCTTCTTGCGCAAATACTTTGACGCTCCTGCTCAGGGATAAGCCCTCTTGTGCAAGAATACTTGCGCAAGAGGGCCAGTGTAGATAGGCACCTTAATTTCTTGCACAAAAAAGCCCGATGGCTAAAATGGCCAACAAAGCTTTCTTGCGCAAAAGCGCGTCTATACTGGGCATGGATGCTTTTGCGCAAGAGCACTTTTGGCGCAAAAGCATCCGTGCCAATCTAGACGCTCTTTTGAGGAAATACTTTTAACGGAAAAACTTTCCCATTAAAAGTATTTCCCCAAAATCATGCCAATCTAGATGCAGCCTAGCTGTTTCTATCAATTAATGGAATATGTCCACATCATAATGGGCACAGCTTGAACCCAGAGTGGTTAAACTTGGCTCTTATACAGGAAGGCAATTTGCAGTAGTGAGACTGCCAACAAGTAGTCAGAAGAAAGGGTATTTAAATAGGCATAATTTGTCTTAGAGCTAAACTAATCCAAAAATTCGCAAACTGGTTTGATGAAAGGGTCCACTGACATGGCAGTGAGGGAGCACACTTGCTATGAAATTATAATAGGGAACAGACAAGTATGGGCTGCTCTGCCTTTTATGTCATTAGGTGAGGGCATCATGCGCATCCTCACTGATCAAAGATTCCAATCTCACATGCATAAGCTATACAGATACTGTGCAGCTTCCACATATGGTGCAAGTTAACTTAAAGCATGATATCAAGTGAGTTTTAGCAGCTAGGTTGTGGGTTTAAAAAAGGATTCTAAAAGTAACCCAAAATCCTATGAATAGAACTGTACAAACACTACTTGTAAATGAAGAACTGTTCAAAAGCATGTTAAATAGTTCAAATTAAAAAAAGATTGTATATAAAGTTATTCATTCCAGCAATTATGTATATACGCGCGCGCACACACACACACACACACACACACACACACACGATTAATATATGCTAACTTTAGTGAAGGAGTTGGACAAGGGAATTTGTAAGGTAGTAAAATGTACAGAAAGTAACAAAATATGAGAAAAGTTAGAAGTGGCATTAAAATTTGAAAGCTCAAAATCTTATACTGAAATTTAAACTAATACACTAAATTATTTGTTGCATCACATGGCATCAGAACACTAGCCTACCTAACTTCACGATATGTCTGATGCTCTCTCAAGAAACAATTACACTCTTTATTTTTGCTTTTGTTGTATTAAACTCCATAGGCCTTTTCCTGCAAATCTTTAAACTCTATGGCTGTGTCTAGACTGGCCAGTTTTTCCGGAAAATCAGCCGCTTTTCCAGAAAAACTTGCCAGCTGTCTACACTGGCCGCTTGAATTTCCGCAAAAGCACTGACTTCCTACTGTAAGAAATCAGTGCTTCTTGGGAAATACTATTCTGCTCCCGTTCAGGCAAATATCCCTTTTGCGCAAAGCTTTTGCGCAAAAGGGCTAGTGTAGACAGCTCAGATTTGTTTTCCGCAAAACAAAAAAAAGCCCCAATCGCGCGTCTAGATTGGCACGGAGGCTTTTCCGCAAAAAGTGTTTTTGGGGAAAAGCGTCCGTGCCAATCTAGACACTCTGTTCCAAAAATGCTTTTAACAGAAAACTTTTCCATTAAAAGCATTTCCGGAAAATCATGCCAATCTAGACGCAGCCTATGACTTCAAAGGGAGTTTTGCCTAAAGACAAAAGAATTAGGCACTAAATTAGTACGTAACTGGTTTTTTTTACTATTTTATATACTAGCCAATTAGCCCATCATAATATGGGATTTTCAAGTCTCTTCTCCATGTCCATCTTCTCTCCTGAGCCTCTGGTCTCCTGCTCTCTCTCCCCCTTGCTCCTGCGTCCCCCGTCCCCCTCAGCTCTCCTGCCTCGCCCTCAGGGGAGCGCAGGGTTCAAACCGTCACTTGCGCCACTTGCTCCTGGCTGAGCGTGTACATCAGCACCCCACCCCACTTCGCCTCCCACAGCCGGGCCCCACCCCCTGGCCATGTACGTCACCACTCCGCCCCCCCCCCCCCCCCGGCGCTCAGCTGACTTCTGCACCGCTCAGCCGGGCCGCCACGGGGAAGCAAGCAGAGCAAGCGGCCGTTTGGGCCCCACGCTCCCCATGCAGTACTCCCGTGCCGCATGGGGACCGCGGCGTCCAAACGGCCGCTTGCTCTCCCGCGGCAGCCCAGCTGAGCAGCGCAGAAGTCAGCCGAGCACCATGGCAGGAGAAGGATGGGACTCAGGCAACCGCACTGCCTAGAGGGAACAGCCAGCATTTCAGCCTTAGAGTCAGACACTGGGCTACTATATATGATGTTCACATATTTGAGGCCTACAGTCTCCCCTGCAAGGGGGCATCTGAATTATGATGAGCTGTGACCTTTCAGCTGAGACATGACGCTAAACTATGCCTATCTTTTCTAGGGGGAAGAATCTCTTGCCACTGTAGCTGCTATCACAGGCACAGGAACACTAATACAGAAAAGATAGCAACCGGAGAGTAGGTGTTTTTTGTTTAAAGCATTTAGACATGCTCACTGCAAAGATCTGAACTCCAAACACTAGCAGCTGCCTGCAGCTCTGTCAACTTGAACTCTGACCATGACTACAACTCTCAAGTGAGCTAGTGAAAAACTTTCAGACTATAGAGTAGACACAGACTAAATGTGGTTGCAAATGCAACTGTTTTCTACAAAGTTAGACTCAGTCATTTAATCCCAGTGAATTTGAAGTAGAAGATCAGAAACAATACTGATGGTCATAAAATTGCAGTAAAATTAGTAAAAAAACTAGACCTTATCACAAAGGTTTTTCAGGAGTTTGTAAAAAAACACGGATCTAAAGCCAAAGTAGTACTGGATTTAACACTTCTTTGGCATACAGTTACATAGTAAAAATCACCATTCATGTGGAAGATTAACAATCTTCTAGATTAACACAAGTATAACATCAGAATCTGACCGAGAAAGATTCAGTGTATACATGTGCTATAAAAGTGTCACATTTTCTAAACATTCAGTTCTTCATAAGTTCATATTAAACAAAGTAATTTTCACCATGTTCTGGCCCTCCTATCAAGAGGAAATCAATTTTGACAGATAGACTTAAAATAGCTGGCCCAACCCCACTGTACAGCATAGGGAGTAGAGGGAAGTTACTATTACAGAAAATGTTACTGTTACTAAGTACCTATTTCTCATCAGCTAAGTATTTGAAGTACTGGTTTCCACTCTGAAAAGTGATTTCAAAAAACCAAGTAACATGCATGGTATTCCATATCAAAACGTGTTCATCCTACAGGAGTTAACTAAATATAAGTTAAATGCAAGTACCAATCCTGTAAACTCAGCCTAGGCCAAGAGTTAAGGCAGTTACTTCCTTTTCACATGCCATCACAATTACAAACTATTTGCAAGTCAAGTGATATCGCACATGGTAACTGACAGCACTACTGGATGGGCACAATCTTTATCACTGGTCATAACATGCAAGAAAATTCTCTCACTATCCAGGTGGACTGTGTCAACAGCCATGAAGTCTTTTTACTTGAAAGCCAAATGAATTGGATATAGAAGTAGTGACTTTTACAACACACAATTGTATGGTCTCACTTTGATAGTGAAACTAAACTTAAATATGTATAATATAGAACTGAAGAGGATGAATGAAAAATAGAAGTCAAGTTTATTTCCATTTTGTGTTTCAGTTATGGGACCATTGAAGGAATAGGGTTAAGTCATCCTGGGATAAAATCCACAATACAGCTAACATGCATTTTAAGTATGTTTTAAATCCTACTGCTAAAAATTAGTCTTCTTACAACCAGAGTGTGTGCACAGGCACATAACATGTGATTTCAAGAACTGAGCCTCTGCCTTCCAGAAGCAACTTACATTGAATTTTAGATCTTGAACCCTCTTCTGGGCAGCTACCTGGTTGTGTTGAGAAGTGGGTGGACAGAGAAGGGAAAGAGCACGTGATAATTTAGAAGAGCATATCCCTCAGAGCCCCTTCTGCTGTTTAAGGTGGGTTTTTTTTTCTGGCATACTCAGGAGAGGGTGAAAGAAGAAACAGTAAGGCTTGTAGGGAACTTATGCCTTAGTAGGTATGAATCTGAATCCAAGGAGGGGGATGCTGAAGTGCAATGCCAGTGTGTCACTGGCAAAGTGAAAGCTTGGCAGCTAGGGAGTTGGGAGAAAGAGAACAGAGGCATGGGCAGAAGCCGCATGGGGAAGGTTGGCTGGCCAAGAACACATCTTGACAGATGAAAGGAGATGAGACAGTCTGTCAGTGGTACTTAGCAATGCATGGGGAAAAAGTCTAATGTGCAAGTGGAAAGCCTCAGAGGCTACAGTACCAAGTGCAGGTGGAGGTACAAACACTCTACTTCCTGGCTCACCTGCAGGCCTCAGCCTGGGCTTTGTGACAGTGCTGCATAGTTATTGCAGTGACCTTTACCCAGCTTCTCCCAATAGTGACTGTGGACAGGATTTTACCAGCTGCCAGTGGGAGTGCTGAAGTTCTTGAATCTGATTGACCCTTCTCACCGTATTGCAGCTTTGGCCTCTCTCTGCACAACAGGCAGTTCTAAGTTGTGCAGAGAGCAAAGCAATGTGTCCCAAACAAATGAAGCTTGTAGGCATCCAATGTAGAATGTACAGACTGTAGGCCCGTCCTCCTAAGGATTTTTTTTTTTTTTAAATCGGTGATCCATTGGGTCCTGAGCAATTCCCAAAATTTTTCATAAAACAGCAGCGGTGGAAACTGTTCCATCTTTCCCCTGCTTAGCATTTGGTAACCCAGCTCTCAACCATGAAGCAGAATACAAAGGACACAAACCTCATCGACGAAAGCCCGTGTGTTCAGGATTAGCAACTTGTTCCAAACAAGTGAGGCACCTTTGAAGATTCTCGCATCAATTTCCTTGACAAAGTTAAGTGAGGTGGCAGTAATTCAACTCTGAGTCTCTTCACTTTGAGAATAAAGCACTCAAGTTTTCCCACAGTGGTGTATAAGCATAAGCATGTGAGCACGAAATACCTCACAATACATGAGCAATCTGTGTACTCAAAATGAGTTATTGGGGGGGGGGTGTGGAAATGTACCCATTCCCCTCCCCCCATCAAGTGCTACCATTGCAATAGCTCAATTACCACCTATACAGAACTAGGTTATTTTAACTTGGCTGGGTCAGTGAATTCATCAAAAATCCATGAAAAAAAGTTACTAGAAGCTATTCTGAGCCATTTTGTTCTGTAAAATGGTTGTTCTATATTGAAAAGTTTTTATTTTGGGGCAAGGAAAGCTATTTTGGGAGAAAGTTCTCATAGTCTGATCCTGGAGACCTTCCACATCATTCTATAGTCAAAACACAGTAGTTGCTGGACAGGACATGCCTCTGATTAGTGAAAGTAGATTTTTTTTTTTTAAATGGCTCCATCCAATCCATGCCCTGAAGAGTGCTCTCCACCAAGTTACACACAGCAAGCTCTCGTTCACTAGACTATGCAGGCCAAAGACTCAGATGCTGGATTTTTTTTAAGTGATTGGACTAAATCTCTAAACCTGCACTTTCCAAGCCACTACAAAAACCATCACACACATCTATATACAAAGAAATAAGTAGTAACTGGAGAGTGCAACAAGTCTGACTGTCAACTTCAGAGCTCTTCATAGATTACCACAAAAGTATGCATTCGCCTCTGACCAGAAAATCAAGTAGGGTCTACTATTACTGTAGTAGTACCCAGTTATGCCCCAGCACCCCCACTCTACTACGCACTATGCAAAATGACTATGTCTAGACTGGCATGATTTTCCGCATATGCTTTTAATGGAAAAGTTTTTCCGTTAAAAGCATTTGCGGAAAAGAGCGTCTAGATTGGCACGGACACTTTTCCGCAAATCTAGACACGGTTTTGCACAAGAAAGCCCCGATCGCCATTTTCGCCATTGGGGCTTTTTTGCGCAAAATAGTTTTTAGCTATCTACGCTGGCCCTCTTGCGCAAAAACATTTCCGGAAAAGGGCTTTTGCCCGAACAGGAACGTCAAAGCATTTGCGCAAGAAGCACTGATTTCAGACAGTAGAACGTCAGTGCTTTTGCACAAAATCAAGCAGCCAGTGTAGACAGCTGGCAAGTTTTTCCGCAAAAGCAGTTGCTTTTGCGGAAAAACTTGCCAGTCTAGATGCAGCCCGTGTGTGTTGTGCCTGAAATTAAGTGCTTACTTGTTAACTGCCAAAAATAGTTATTTGGATGTAAAATCTAAGCCACCTCTTCCTTGTACCTTTTTCCAGGAAGGCGGTAGGGGGAAAAAAAGACACTTCCCCTGCCCAAAAAACCCTCTATCTTATCATAAGCACTGGTATTTTAATTTCAAGAAAATCCCATCTCTTGCACTAGAAGTCAATCAAATTTCACACTTCGCTGTTTCTGCTACCACATGCTCAACCACAACCATTCACAGAGATTTAGCATTGCTTCTAATACTTAAACATTAGAACTATCATACCAGGGAACTAGAATGCAACAACGGCCACAGCCAGTGGTTCGGGTTCCAAGCATCAATGCTGCTATATTTTTTGGAGTCTGTCAAGTGTCAACATTGGCAGGCAAGTGCTAGGATCCTGGAACAAGTATCAAGTTACTTGGCCTAATTTTTGAATTCCCACAAAGCTTTTTTTTTTTTTTTTTTTTTTTTGGAGTCAGATTTAGCTTTACAGGCAAGATGCTTTGCAGTATTTCTAATTCAGTGCTGAATCTGAAAGAACCTTTAACATTTTTAAATATGTTAGACCTCCCTTGGAAGGTGACTATTCTATCGTTAATCTCAGACTACCTCCCCACAAAGTGAATAGTTTAATGTTCCTTAAAACAAATTCATCTATACTGAGTGTTCCTGTGTTCAAGTTGCCCCATGGGGGGGGAGAGGAGGAGAAAAACAGGAGGGCACGGTAGTTCTGATGGGGGCTCTGCAGGAAGGCAGCACGCACTGCCCCCTGCCTGAAACCTTGTAGAGGTATTAAACAGCTGTCCAGCCCATCCTAGAGGTGAATGCATTTCAGCGTGGCTGAAGCAACACTGCACCAGCAATGGACAGGAGAATGGCTCCCGGGCATGGCTTGCTCATGACTGCTTCAGTCCTGTTGATGGTCCTCAGCCTCTTTCCTTCCACTCCCCCACTTTGCAATAGGACTGTAGACTCTGGGGGAGAGGGTGGAGGCAGGCAGAGGTGTCTCCCTGCAGCATATGTAGACACATCTCTGTATTAATCATTCTCTCATTGAAGTTTTTAGCTTTGTAGTGAGTCCTTTTACATGGAAACTTTCTATTACATCTTGGTAAAACAGTCCCTCGGACAAGTGAGGCAGAGACTGTCCCCGTGGGGTGAATGAGGTGGAAATGGATAAGGCGGAAGGTGAGCATCTCTGGGCAGTTGCAAAGGTTGGAGAGGGGATGGAAGCCAGATCCAAGATCAATGAGCCCTGGGAAGTGGGCCCATTGAAAGGAGACTGGACCAGTGGATGCCTTGGAGGTCTTCAGCAAGGGCCTGCTTTGGGAAGCCCCCTCTTTGGAGGTGAATGTGACCGCATTGAGACACGACCCAAAAGCAGGCACCACAGACACTAACTGCAGATTCATGGGATGGCTC
Organism: Pelodiscus sinensis; assembly: GCF_049634645.1. Classification (NCBI taxonomy): domain Eukaryota; kingdom Metazoa; phylum Chordata; order Testudines; family Trionychidae; genus Pelodiscus; species Pelodiscus sinensis. The sequence goes on along the minus strand of NC_134716.1, from coordinate 85,213,664 downwards.
TCCACAGATCTTGCACATGCATAAGATAGATCTGCGGGGGGGGGGGGGTGCAGTGGCGTAGTGAGGGGGGCCAGACGGGCCAGTTGCCCCTGGGAGAAAAATATAAGATTCAGTTAAAAATAGATGTCACGTTTTTAAAAGGAATACCTGCCTTGTCTATTTTTGTCTCTTTAGGCCCCCAGTTAAAATTTTCAAAAGCACTTGAGGGACAAGTCATTTTTGAAAATTGGACTTGGAAATCTAAGCTCAGATTTTCAAAGGTAATTAAGCTCCTAAAAAGACAGATAGCTTTCAAGAGCTGAGTTGGCAACAATCTAATCTTTACACACCTTTGAAAAATCTGGTTGTAAGTGTCCTAGTGAGTTCTGAACATGAGATGTAGGAGCCCAGTCCTAATTCCTTCAGGCTTGCTTTTTTTCCTTCATTTGAACATTTATCTACACTAATTCCCCTTCTTTCTCTTTCACAATCCAATAAATGCATGAATCAAAATTATAGGTGCTTTGTGAATATGCTGACTTGAGTGGAAAGGTTTCATATTGTCATGTATGATTCCTGGTAACCCATCTCAAATATGAAAAACTAGATTTGATACCTGTTCATATCAGGAGCTGTTGAATTCAGTTCTCTAAACATCGTACTGAGATACTGCAAATGGTGGAGAAGATATTGGGGTTTTTTTATTTGTACTGTGGGCAAAGTATGGGCTCTCGAATTCCTCCACTGTTTTACCACGAGTCTCAAAATATTTGGTGTTTTTCTAAAGGCCTGGAGCCAATTGATTATGTAGGAATCTCAGCTTTCATTTAAAAAAGTTCTCTATACTTCTGGGCCTTACAGCTAAGGAGGAAAGCTTTAAAACATGAACCCTAAATACTCAAGAAACAAAAGACCAATAAAAATCCAACATGTTTTTTTTAAACACAAATCTTATATTTGTAGACCATTCTCATAACTTTGTGTAGGCATTCCTTGTGATTTTGGGGTTGGCAATACTGCTCTTTGATTGGTGAATTTAGAGATGTCTCTCCCTTCAGTTTCCCTTTCCACCCTCCTTTTTTGTTACAGATCAGAGAATCAGAGACAATGGAGAGTAGGGTGAGTCCGTGAGTCCATGACTATGGTTAATGACTGGTCAGGGTGACTGACTTATCAGGCAGTGGTCTGAATGAGCTATCTACTGCCATCTGTTAATCAACTGTAGGAAAAGGCTTCACGAGGAGACCTTATTTATATAGACAGCCTACTTTGCCACAGATCAGTAGACACACTTGCTGTGTCAAGGTGATCAATTTTGGCTCTTTTGGGTTGAAATTCACTTAAGACTTGGAGCTGGGAGAATGAAATGTTATCCATATTGTATGATTAAAAGGTAAAGACCTGAACTTAATGTGACCTGGCTTAGGGTCTACCATAACTTGAACACTAAGCAGAGGATAGTGAGTCACATCTAAGTGAAAGTTACAGAAGATGGAAACAGGTTTTATTTCTGGTGGTGTAGAGTCTATTTGGGAGTCCTCAATTATATCTGACACTTTACATCCAGTGTTTAAAGGCAGAGCTGACTAGAATCAATTGAGTCTCCTTGTCTTGTCTCAGTGACCGCTTCAGCAAAAATCATTGATAAAACCTTGTGTAGACTGACCTTGGACTCAACATACAGGCAGTGTGTTGAAGGGCAGTGCAAAGGAGGCAATGGTGGTGAGGTACCATATTACCTAGTGAAATCATTGGTGCTGAAATCACTAAAGACTGGAATTTGACCACAGAACTGACACTTTCTTAAAGACTCCACTTTTGCTATTTAAAAAGTAAATCAATCTAACTGAAAACTGCAACGCTCTGGTAACTTTTTAAAAATCAAACTTTAAACTTCATTAAAAAAAAAATCGGAGAGTTTGCAATTGGAAATATTTGACCTACACTTAAGGCACCTAATTTAATTGTGTAAAGTTTTGCGTAATAAAGGATGGCATTTTTTTGGAAAATGTTCAATTATATAGATATGTTTTGATCAGATCTACTTCTGATGTGATATTTGTGTGTGGTTGTGGTTTGTTGCGAGGGGTTTTTTGCTCAAAAAATCCTGGGGGGACCCCGCCAAAACGGTTTGAATTGGGCCCCACACTTCCTAAACCTGGCCCTGTTGCTGGGAGCAGGGTTGCAGGCAGGAGCCGATACATGCGGGGAGGCGGCTTAAAAGCTGGCTCTCCGTGCACACCAGCTCCCAGGGAGCTGCCTGCTGGCCCCACATGTAACCACTTATAGTTTTAGTGGTTACATAGTTAATAAGTTACATGCATTTTAACATGCCTATCATTCAGCAAATCTTTAATAAAGTTCCTGATCCTACACCGAAGGCCTACCATTTCTATTTTGTTTTAACTTTAAGACACACCTGTATGAAGAGGTGCAATAAGGAGGGGAAGGAAGAGAAGAGGAGACAGGGAGAGGAACACACTTTAGAGGCAAGCCACCAAGCATCTGGAATCCCATCAGCTTTAGAAGGCGGGGAAACAGGAACAAGAAAAACATACTGCTCTCCCCAACAGTGACAGTAAACAGAAGTAATTTAATCAGTATTATTCATCCTTGTCTCTATGAAGGTTTCTAGGCTGACTGCATTGGCCAACATCTTCAGAAAAGCCTCAGTAAGATTACTGCTCTTTGACATTTGCACACTGACACTTACTCTTAAATTAGCTTTTGCAATACAGGCGGTCCCCGACTTACGCGGATCCGACTTACGTCGGATCCGCACTTACGAACGGAGCTTTCTCGCCCCGGAAGTCGGGGCGAGAAAGCCCCGTTCGTAAGCTGCTCTGGTGCCCCTGGTCTGCTGGAAACCGTCTCCAGCAGACCAGGGGCACCGGGTGGGTTCCCGCGCTTCTGAGGCTTTGCCAGAGCAAAGCCTCAGAAGCGCGGGAACCCCCGTTGCTGCCGCATGAGACCCGGTGCCTGTGGTCTGCTGGGGACGGTCCCCAGCAGACCACAGGCACCCGGACTGAAGCCGCAGCCGCGGGGGGGTCCCGCGCCTCTGAGGCTTTGCCAGAGCAAAGCCTCAGAGGCGCGGGGAACCGCCGCTGCTGCCGCTTCAGTCAAAGCGGCAGCAGCAGCGGTTCCCCGCGCCTCTGAGGCTTTGCTCTGGCAAAGCCTCAGAGGCGCGGGACCCCCCCGCGGCTGCGGCTTCAGTCCGGGTGCCTGTGGTCTGCTGGGGACCGTCCCCAGCAGACCACAGGCACCCAGACTGGAGCGGCAGCAGCGGCGGTTCCCCGCGCCTCTGAGGCTTTGCTCTGGCAAAGCCTCAGAGGCGCGGGACCCTCCCGCGGCTGCGGCTTCAGTCAGGGTGCCTGTGGTCTGCTGGGGACGGTCCCCAGCAGACCACAGGCACCCTGACTGCAACCGCGGGGGGTCCCGCGCCTCAGAGGCTTTGCCAGAGCAAAGCCTCAGAGGCGCGGCACCCCGCTGCCGCTGCGGCTCTGCTCCCCGTGTCCCTGGTCTGCTGGGGGGGGGGGGGGGGCGCAGCTAGTGTGCTCCCCCCCCAGCAGACCAGGCTTTTGTTTTGGACTCTGGGGCAGAGCAGCTGGGGCGCTGCCGATTGGTCCTGCAGCGCCCGTGGGCACTACTGGACCAACCCGGCAGCACCCCAGCTGCTCTGCCCCAGGTCCTGATTCAGCCGCTGCTGGTCAGTTTCAGCAGCGGCTGAATCAGGAAGTCTGGGGCAGAGCAGATGGGGTGCTGCTGGGTTGGTCCAGTAGCACCCCAGCTGCTCTGCCCCAGGCGTCCCCAAGTCAGCTTCTGCTGAAACTGACCAGCGCTGACTACAGGAAGCCCCAGGCAGAGTTGCTCTGCCCCGGGCTTCCTGGAATCAGCTGCTGATCAGTTTCAGCAGCAGCTGACTTGGGGACGCCTGGGGTTCTTAAGTTGATTCTGTATGTAAGTCAGAACTGGCGGTCAGTTTCAGCAGTGTCTGAATCTGGACGCCAGTTCCGACTTACATACAGATTCAACTTAAGAACAAACCTACAGTCCCTATCTTGTACGTAACCCGGGGACTGCCTGTACCCAAATGTACATGCACTAAAGACTCCTGCCCTCAGATTGCACTTCCTTTCCGTAAGCTGTTCCCCAGCATTAATGTGACATTTGCCTCATACTTTAAAACTAGGCACCATTCAACTTATGCCAATTATACAATTACAGTCCTGACCTGACACCAAGTAAGCTGGATACAGATAAGTAAGAGCTGCAGTTCACCTCCTTATCTGTTCATTCTTTCCCTCGTCCACCATCTGTACCAGGCAGTCTAGAAATCTGTACCATCCACAATGTAGTCAGACTTGATGACTTGGTAACCACTATAGCATTTTCTCCCTTGGCATTTGGAGGGTCTGTTTTGGTTTCATACACTTGAAACTTGCAATGACTTGTTTATATATGTTTTTACACAAACAGCAATCTTGTGGAAGACTGGTGCCTCCATAGCAGACTCCAGACATTCAAAATAGCAGTGTGTATTCCAGCAGGAATTGTGAATAAGACTTTGCTAGGTTTCCTCTGAAATTAGCCTCTCAGGGGACCGTCTAGTAATGGTTCTTTAGTCAATGTGCTCTCTAATAAAATTGTTTTCCTGAAGAAGCCATCAATTTGAACTTGTGTTATTTTAACTCATTTACTATTGTTCTTTACTTGTTTCTCTTGAATTACTACTGTTCTTAACAGCAAAAACAAAAGTTCGATTTTTTTTCCCTTTAGCGCTGTTCATAGTTTTTTCATAGGAATCCCACTTCACATTTTACACACAAAAACACCTTCATTTTTTGTAATAATTTAGCTAGGATGCCAAGTTAAATACAAAAAAAAGAAAAGAAATAGTTTCACCTTAATTTATGAAAGAATAAAAGCCATCAATCAAGGCCAGTAAAATGTAACTGTGTAACTGCCATAGAACCACAATGGTGCACGGTATTCGACCAAAGAAATTGCCTTTGTAAAGTTAATAGACAGGAGCCCCATGATTGCAGTCAGTTTCCTGATAAGCACAACATGGAGACCTGACCTTATTACAGGTATCTGAGGTGTTAAAAGGCCAAACCCCAGTCCACTATCCCACTGAGATTTTGGAGCTTCAGGGGGTGGCAGTTAGTCTATAATGAGAAAAATGTAGATAGTCTAGTTGTACCTTAAAGGCTAACAAAACATGTAGATGGTATCATGAGCTTTTATGGGCATAACCCGCTTCTTCAGATGACTGGAATATACAGCTATTTTGGGTTAGCTTCATGGCTGAAGCTCTCACAGCAGAGCTTCACATTGAGTTTAAGTATTAGTCATTTTATTCTTCAGAGGAAAGCAGCCACCCTGGTTGATCTCAAACTAGGCTTAAGTTTCCTGTGTTGGAAATAATCAGCTATTGTGCTAATATCTCAGGTTAGGGTGGAGCTGATGGTATCAAGGCTTGTGGGCTCCCGTCAAAGTTTGAAGAATTCCCACAGGACCTCCTGGCATGTAATCTTGTCTGTTGGCATCTTATAGACTCAGACTTTAAGGTCAGAAGGGACCCTCGTGATCATCTAGTCTGACCTCATGCTCATTGCAGTCCATAGATTCCACCCACCATCCTGCTGTTAGGAAAGTGACAACATTTACCATCACCTTCATCAGACAGTGTGTCATTGGCTGGGGACTTGCAAGTTGGCACAAAAAGTTCCCATGCCTTGCAGTGCAAATTAGTATTCTGCTACTGAGCTCCCAGTGAAGCAGCACCTTTCACTGAACAGTTATTGAAGAACTACTCTTCCTCTTTTAAAAATCCCTCCTACATAAACAAAGGGAAGGATATGGAGAAGAGGAGGAGTTGCTTTTTTTCCCCCTCCAAATCAGAAACAATAAAAGCTGCATTAGAGAACCATAGTCACTGGTAGCTGGTCTTGGAATGTATGCTCCCTTGACCTTATTTTAGGAGTATGGCTACGCAAAAATAGCCCTCATATTCAGTCTCATCTGCTTACAGCAGGGTTGGATTAAAAAAAATTAAGGGGGGGCCACTTCATAAGTGGTCAGGGGTAGCCCTTGGAAAGGGCAGGACCTTTAAATAGCAGGAGTTTAAAGGGCTCACACCTCCTCAGTGGCTCCTAGGCAATATATTAGGGGGTGGGCCCAGGAGCTGCCTCAGGCTGAATGAAAGAGCTAGGTGAGCAGGCTCTGGCCAGCTGACAGCATTTGCTCAACCCTGACTTACAGGGACCTCCCTCCCCCCCAAAAAAAATTCATTACCTCCTCTACACTGCAGTGCCAGAGATATGGAAGTAATGCATATGTTATTCCTACCTGTGCAGCCACAGATTTGTCAACAGGTTTCCAATTGTAGAACCAGCCATTTGCACCTGTATACCAAGGCATGTTATTTTCACTCAAGTTATACACTCATGTTTTAGGAACTAAGTGTATAGCTCCTAGGCATGTGAATGTTTAACCTGAGTGGGGGCTGGAGCACCTCCCCTCCTGCTGCAGGCAGGGAGCCCATTGTGGACAGGGGCTGCCTTGGCATCTCATCTGGAAGCTGCCCCTGACCACGGTGGGCCCGGGCACCCCACAGGCATGGGCTGCTCTGACTCAGACCATGCAGCCACTGGCAGCAGTGGGGGGAGGCGGGGTCACCTACCCCCCCCCCCCCTTTTAAATCCATTAACCAGCTAAACAGGAAGTTATACCCCTAATAGTTTCTATTAATGTCACCTAGTTGGTGACAGTTCATTTAAATTGTGTATTTAAATGTGTAAAAGCAGACAGACACTAGGGAAAGACTTGTATACCTGCACAATCCATTCTATCAACTGAAATTGGATATTAGCTTAACTCAGTGATTAGACAGACTTACCTAGTTTATTACCATTAGTGACACTAATTTTTTTTTTTTTTAAAAAACAAAAGTACAGCTTATTTACCATTACTGAAGTTTTAGCAAAAAAAATTGAGGCAGATATCTAAATTTTAAATGGCTTCAAAATCTTCAAACAAGAGCTCTGTCTGCTTAAAACAGTATCATACCAAGACCACTAAAATACAGGAAGCAAGATCAGATTTCAGACAATGCTATGGTAACTGTAAGGCATGTTGTGCCTATAGATTTAACAAAACTAAGCTATTAAATTAGAGGGAGGTATTTTCGAAGCCATTTCTAGTAAGTGGATTCAAAGCCTCAGGTGTAGAGCAGTTGCGAGTCAAGTTTTGCAGCACAAAGAAATTTAATTCCTTAAACAAAAGAAATGCATGTTTATGAAAACAGACCATTTGCTACAGATTTTAAACAGAAGATTGAGATATATATATATATATATATATACACACACACACACACACACACACACACACACACACACACAGTACAGTATACATTTTGATACAGGAGTAGGTAAGTGAATGAATACATCCGGGAGCCAGTTTGGGTTCAGGGTAAGGGGGAGTCTTGCACATGGAAGCCTGGTTGTATGGCCCGTGGCAAAGAGTTAGGCGTAGCCCGCGGGTGGGGCCATATCACTTTGCATTTCATTCTGTGTGCTAGAGCACTTACTGTAGCTGCACCTAACTGGTGGGAAGATTACTACTTCAGCCACAGGCTTTGTTTAGAAAACTGTCATTTCGGCAGATTAATACATCCTACCTTGAAAATATGCTTATATGGTAGTTCTTTCTGTATTGAAGAAATATCACAGGGCTCATTTGTCCAACACTAAAAGCTTATATGTGAGTAAAGGTAGGACAATTAAGTATTTGTCTACATAAAACCTGGGTCAGAAGCTACATTTGCTCTAAGTCACACCTTTAGTACTTTTGGTGCTAGTCATGTACAGATACAGGTTTCATCAACAGCACCCTCTTTCATATAACTGTGTTGCAACTGAGGAGTTATTTTGGTTTCATTTACTATGTAGACTAGTCTTAAGTGCACACATACTTTAAAGCTCTCAATCACTGGTAATAATCCGGTCTATCCTAAATTCTGCTGGAAATATGGGAAAGCAGCCATTCCAACTGCTTGATTTTTAGTCTAATCATAACACCCAGATCTGCCTTAAATTGTCACATCTATGGAACTACAAAAAAACCCCAATGATTCTTCCTTCTTTGTACCAGTTACAATTAGGAATTTGACAACAACTTCAGATCCTGGGGGGTGGAGGGTAGGGTCTGTTAACCCTAACAGCGTAACTTTTCTAGCTTTCTACAACAGTTCATCTTAACGATGGCTATATTTTCTTATAGACATTTAAGTTACTATAATACTCTATGGTCATGTTTCAATCCTAATACATATCAGTCTGGGATTCTGAGGGTAACGGAGCAGTCTACTTTTAAGTCTGAAGAAACTGGACACTTTCCAGGCATTCTAATCAGTATATTACTTGTATCAAATATCTACTGGAATTACCTTTTTAAAAGTGGTATGAATTCAAAGAAGCTTTCAGTCATGCCTGACCCCTACAAGTCTGTTCCCTAGACTTTTTAAACTGGACAAAACTAAACATACTTTAATGTAGGTATCCCAAAAACAATGAATAAAAATCTGATTTTGGTTAACATTTCCACTCCTCTATGCACTGTTTCCCTTCACACAGTCACAAAATTGGGCAGGCCAGCATGACTTAAGGAAGAAGCATCTTGTTTAGTTAGTTTAATTTTAGAAATAAAGTTGATCAAGTTGGTAATAGGGTGAAATTTAGAATGGTCCACAAATCTGTCAGTCTGCTCTTCAAAGAATGTTGTTTTATACAGGTTCAGGAATATTTCTTAGCCAATTACAAGCTTCAATTTTTTCCACAGGGCCAAATGACCCCCCCAAAAAAATTGGTCCAGAACGCCAGAGGAGTACAAGTGTGAGACTCAAGGTTACATACTCCTGCACTTCGACAGACTTGCAACATTCTGAGCCACAGGCTTTTAGAAATTTGTGTTCTTCAAATTATGATTAAACCTACTGGTTAGAAATATTTGGACTAACTCAGTAAAATTCAGACCTTGTTTCAATAATTACAATGCTAGTGAAACTTGAAAAGAAATACAGAAGTTCAAGTTTATTGTAAGTGCCATTAAGTGCAATTTTCATCTAAGGATTTCACAGTATTCTACAGTCTGTCATTAGTTTCTCCTAACCACACCCCGGTGAGAGGCTGGAGACAACTACATACCTATTACCTTATACTTCAAGCCACCCAAAAAGTTGTGGAACTTGTAACAGTTTAATCTATGTCATGTTACCTTGAGTACAAACACTATTTAAAAAAAAAATATCAGAAGATTAAACATGCTCTAACTAAATCAGATTATGAGCCCTCTCAATTTGTAATTCTCAAGAAACATTTTCCTGAAGTTCAAACCCTGAATTCCTCACCCTTTTCGTCCAGCTTTGGTTCCATCATGTCTGGAGCAGCTTGTTCTTTTGGAAGTGGTTCCATTATATACAAATCCACACAGATATTCCTTGGAAAACAAATCATTGGCCTTTCCTCCCTTATCTTCAACCACTTAGTATTAGACAAAGACAATGTACTGTTGAGGCTAATTTGCTATTGCACAGAGCCTGTCAGCTATTAAAATGATAATTTGGTAAAACAGTTGGCCTCTGATGTAAAGCCCACAGCTAGGCTAGCATGCACATCAAATCTCATCTCACCCTTCCAAACTATGTTATGAGCTTTCCAAGTCAAGAGCAAGGTCACAGACAGAAGAGTAGAAAAACCATATACTAAAACTTAGCTGGTAAATTAGAACCATTTCATATCTTCAAGCAATCTAGTACTCTTAACACTGAGAATGTTTTAATATGATGTGCAATTCAAAGTTATTTTATAAGCAAAAGAGTTATGCATGTCAGTCAACCAGTATTATGCCTAATTGGCAAATTCTGTGGCAAGGGAAGTCTTTAGACTAGTGGTTCTCAAACTTTTGGACCCATGGACCACCTGGCTCGGTATAAATCTTCCCATGAACTACCAGTTGCTAATGAAAACTCACCATTAATAAGATAATTACGCCTGAGCCATTTTTCTAGTGTTGCAGCTAGGAAAGCTAGTTTAATTTAAGTTAAACAGATGAAGTGCTTTAATGTTCTCATGTTAGTTTATCAAACTTCATTTTAAATAAATAAAATATTAATTTAAGTCCAACACAAAAGGTTTCAATGTTTTCTGACCTAGGGGGTTGGGGGGGGGGGGGGGAGGGAGGGGGAAAAAAATCAGTTGGGGATCACACAAGTGAAAAGCAAAAAAAAAAAAAAAATACATCCTCCAAACTCTCCCCCAACCTTCACTGAGATACTTCACTCCTCTGGCGCTCCAGTCCCACAGGACAAGGCAAAGGGAAGTGACAGGGAGGACTGAGGTTCTGGCCTATGGGAAGCCCCCATTTACTTTTCTAGGGTTCCAGAGTCAGTGGATTTTATAGACCCACTTAGGCTCTGGGGTGGGGACAAATAAGGGGTTCATTATGCGGGACAGGGCTGCCAGTGATTGGGATAGGGATGAGGTGCAGGATCTGGGAAGGAGGGAAGGAAGGTGCAAGGTCCAGATGGGAGGTAGAGTGCAGAATCAGGCTGGAAGTAGGGTGGCCAGAGAGAGTGAGCAGGATCAAGGGAGGGTGCAAGGAGCAATCATGGATGCAGGAGCAGGGTTGGGGTAGGTGTCTAGCCAGGGGGGAGGGTACAAGAGCAAGGGAGGGTGCAAGAGCAGGTGGGGAATAGTGCATCTGGCAGGGAGATGGGGCAGGGAGTACCTGGGAATAAGGCTGAGGTCAAGGTGGCTGCAGAGCAGGCTCAGGGAAATGGAGAGGCTGGTTGTGGTACAGCAAGGCCACGTAGGTGACCCTGGGATGTCCAGCCCATGGCACCCTCGGGAGCCAAACTACTGCTCAGCCCCTCCCCCGACCAAGTCCCCATGAGTGCAAAGCCCTGAAGAGTCCCAAAGCCTCTCCTGTGTGTGTAGGGTTCTCAGCCTTGCCTCCTCACTGCTGCCAGGGAAGGGTGGGGGCTCTGGTTGCTCATGCGCCATGAGAGCCCGCCCCATGAAGCTGAGCCCTGTACAGCCCAACCTGCTGCCTGCTCCATGAGGCCCAAGCGAGGGAGGCACCACTCTTACCATGGTGGCAGCACTCCTCCACATGTAGCTCCACGGCCAGGCGCAAGCTTGCTTTCTTCACCTCCCCATCTGTGCTGCAGCCTCACAGCTGCATGCCAACCGCAAGGCTGCAGCAGCAGCACATGCTCCCCACCACATGGGGAAGAGAGTGGAGCGGAGGGGGGGGGGGAAGAGGGAGGGAGAGGGGAGCTCCCACCACAGACCACATGGGAGGCAGCAATGGTCTGCAGACTGCTCTTTGAGAACCACTGCTTTACACTATTTCAAGGAGGCTACGTCTACACTGGCCCCATAAAAAACAGAATAGTCATGCAAAGCAGGTAAGTCAGAATAGGGAAATCCACGGGGGATTTAAATAAACATCCCCCCCGGATTTAAATAAACATGTCCGCCTCTTTTTTCCGGCTTGGGGAAAAGCTGGAAAAAAGCATCTAGACTGGCGCGATCCTCCGGAATAAAGCCCTTTTCCGGAGGATCTCTTATTGAAAGTAGGAATAAGAGATCCTCCGGAAAAGGGCTTTATTCCAGAGGATCACGCCAGTCTAGACGCTTTTTTCCAGCTTTTCCCCAAGCCGGAAAAAAGGGGCGGACATGTTTATTTAAATCCGCGGGGGATATTTAAAACCCCCGCGGATTTCCCTATTCTGACTTACCTGCTTTGCATGACTATTCCGTTTTATGGGGCCAGTGTAGACGTAGCTGGACAGTTGGAAATGTTACTATGATTCAGTGGTAAGAGCCTCTAGCAATTTGAAACTAAACTATCCCCATGTTGGTTATTCACAGAAGAGAGTTTGTAACACAGTTACTCACAATAAGTAGGCTTCCTCAAGTGAGAATAGTTACCTTCTGCTGGACCTAAACCACACATTATAGAAATAAGTTTTTTGCCCTTCACAAGTAGTGCAAACCCATACAGTGATATCTGCCAGATGCTTGTAGGTGGATCACACCAACATTTCTGCTGCTGCCTAACAACAAAGTTAAAAGTAACCAAATGTTGTCAATTGCCACATCTAGGATACAAACTCAGTGCACAGCAAGGAAAACAATTAACCTGGACAGTCTCTCTGGCTGCTTGAGATAGCTACCAACAGTAAATTAAGTCACTAGACTTTCATTGGAATAATAGGACAGTATAAAGCCAGAAAGGGTAAAATTACGACATCTGAAGCTTACAAGGAGAAAACTGATAAAGAGTAAGAGAGCAGAACTGTAACTCCAAGGCATAGCCAGAAGTTCCCCTTTCTAGCACATAGTGAGAAAAGGCAATAGAAGAGGATCTTAAAGTTTTAATAAAAACATAAGCATAGCCATATTGGATAAGACCAAAGGTTCATCTAGCCCAGTATCCTGTCTGCCAAGGGTGGCCAATACCAGATGCCCCAGAGGGAGGGAACACAACAGATAATCACGTGATTCTTCTCCTTTCATCCATCTCCAGACAGACAGACTAGGGACACTATTCCTACCATGCTGCCTAATAGCCATTGATGGATCTAACCTCCATGCATCTATCTAGCTCTTTAATTTTTAAACCCTGTTCAAATCCTAGCCTTCACCACACGCTCTGGCAAGGAGTTCCACAGATTGACTGTGCTGAATGAAGAAAAACTTCCTTTTGTTTGTTTTAAACCTGCTGCCTGTTAATTTCATTTGGTGACCCCTAGTTCTTATACTATGGGAATAAGTAAATAATGCAGTATTCAAGATGTGGGCATACCATGGTTTTATATAGAAGCAATAAGTAGTATTCCTTCTTATTCTCTATCCCTTTAATGATTCCTAACAGTCTATTGCTTTTTTGAGTACTGCTGCACACTGAGTGGATGTTTTCAGAGAACTATCCACAATGAATCCAAGATCTCTCGAGTAGTTATAGCTAATTTACTCCCCATCATGTTGTATATATAGTTGGGATTATTTTCTTCCAGTGTGCATTACTTGAAATTTAATGTTGATGAATTCAATTTGCCATTGTGTTGCCCAATCACTTAGTTTGGTGAGATTTTTCTGAAGCTCTTCACAGTCTGCTTTGGTCTTGACTATCTTGAGCGGTTTAGTACCATCTGCAAATTTTGCCACCTCACTGTTTACCCCTTTCTCCAGATCATTTATAAATAAAGTTGAACAGTATTGGTCCCAGGACAGACCTTTGAGGGAACCCACTAGTTACCTCTCTCCACTCTGAAAATTTACCATTTATTCCTACTCTGTTTCTTGTCTTACCCAGTTATCAAGCCATGAAAGGACCTTCTCTCTTAACCCATGACAACTACTTCACGTAAGGGCCTTTGGTAAGGGATCTTGTCAAATGCTTTTTGGAAATCTAAGTATGCTATATCAACTGGATTCTCCCTTGTCCACATGTTTGAGGGGGTCAACAAAGAACTCTAGTAGATTAGTAAGTCTTGATTTCCCTTTACAGAAACCATGTTGACTTTCCCCCAACAAATTATATTCCTCTAATTTGTCTTACAGTTTTATTCTTTACTACTGTCAACTAATTTGCCCAGTACGGACATTAGACTTACTGGTCTAATTGCCAGGATCACCCCTAGAGCCCTTTTTAAATATTGGCTCATGTTCACTACCTTCTAGTCATTAGGTACTATATCGGATTGACAAACCACGGTTCTGCAATTTCACATTTGAGTTCTTTCAGAATTCCATGTGAATGCCATCTGGTCCTGGTATCTTGTTACTGTTAAGTTTCTCAATTTGTTCCAAAACCTCCTCTAATGACACCTCAATCTAGGACAATTCCTCAGATTTATCACCTAAAAAGAATGACTCAAGTTTGGGGATCTCCCCAATATCCTTAGTTGTGAAGACTGAAGCACAGAATTCATTTAGTTTCTCCACAATAACTATAATCTTTGAGAGCTCCTTTAGCATCTCAATTGTCCAATGACCCTACTGGGTGGTCAGCTAACTTCCTGCTTCTGATGTACTTCATCACTGTGCTATTTATTTTTTGTTTTGTTTTTTGCTAGCTGTACTTCAAACTTTTTGCTTTTCTTTTATGTGTGTGTGTGTGTGTGTGTGTGTGTGTATGTGTATTATATATATTTACACTTAATTGGACAAAGTTTATGCTCCTTTCTATTTTCCTCACTAGGATTTGACTTCACTTTTAAGAGGTCTTTAACAGTCACTGCTTCTTGGTTAAGCCACAGTGGCACTGTTCTCTAACTGTTTCTTAATTTGGGGGTATACATTTCAATTGGGTCTCTATTATGTTGTCTTTGAAATGTTTCCATGCAGCTTACAGGGATTTTACATTTGGTACTGTACCTTTTAGTTTAACTAACCTCATTTTTATGTAGTTCCCCTTTCTGAAATTAAATGTCACTGTGTTGAGCTGCTGAGGTACATTTCCTACCACAGAGAGGTCAGTGACCATAATGTAATAACTTATTTCCAAGCAGTGCGGTTATATTACCTCTTGGACCAGATTCTGCACTCCACTTAGGACTGAATCAATAATTGCCTCTCCCCTTGTGGGTTCCAGAACGAGCTGCTCCAAGAAGCAGTCATTTAAGGTATCAAGAAATGTTCTCTCTGCGTCCCATCCTGAGGTGATGTATACCCAGTCAATATGGGGATAATTCAAATCCCCCACTATTATTGAGGTTTTTATTTTGAAAGCCTCTTTTATCACCATTGGCATTTCATAGTCATTATCACTATCCCGTCCTCATCAAGTGGTTGATAATATACCCCTACAGCTATATTCTTATTATTGGAACATGAAATTACTATCCATAGAGTGCCTGTGGAACATTTTGGCTCATTTAAGATCACTTCCATTTGGTTCTACATGTTTCTTCACGTATAGCGCCACCCCACCCCCTCCAGCAGAGCCTGTTCAGTCTTTCCACTATATTTTGTGCCCTGGTATAACTGTCCCATTGATTGCCCTCATTCCACCAAATTTCCATGATGCCTATTATATCAGTATTCTCTTTTAAAATTAGGCACTCTAGTTCATCTCTTATTATTTAGACTTCTAGCGTTTGTGTATAAGCACTTTAAAAAATGTGTCACTATTTATCTGTCTGCCATTTCCTGATGTGTTAGACTCTTTCATTTGATTGTGTCTCATCTGATCTGACTCATACTTCCATCCTCTCCTTCGGACTAAAACATCTAGAATATCTATTCATTGACATCTCCCTAAGAGATATGTCTGTTCAATCCATGTGCTCATCTGCACCCATCAGCTTTCCCTCCCAGCCCTTAGTTTAAAAACTGCTCTACAATCTTTTTAACGTTAAGTTAAACCCCTCCTCTCTACACCATTGTCTCATCCACACAATGAGACTCTGAAGCCCTGCCTGGCCCTGCGCATTGAACTGGAAGCATTTCAGAGAACACTACCATAGAGGTCCTGGATTTCAAGCCCTTCCCTAGCAGCCTAAATTTGGCCTCCAGAACCTCTCTCTTACCCTTCCCTATGTCATTGGTACTTACATGTACCATGGCCACCGGTTCCTCCCCAGCACCACACAAGTCTATCTAGAGGTCTCGACCTTCACACCAGGCAAGCAAATCACCATACAGTTCTTCTGGTCATCACGAACCCAGCTATCTGTTTCTAGTGATCAAATCCCCCATTACTAACACCTGCCTTTTCCTAAGGACTGGAGTTCCCTCCCCTGGAGATATATCTTCAGTGAGAGGATACCATATCATCCTCCTCTGGAAGAAGGGTCCCAACTACGGGATCATTTCCTTCTGGTCCAGCTGACTTTTCTCCTTCCCAGGGCCTTTCATCCTCCTTAACAGCGGAGGGGCTGACTGAGGATGGGACAGTTCTACAGTGTCCTGGAAAGTCTCATCTATGTAACTCTCTGCCTCCCTCAGTTCCTCCAATTAAGCCACCCTGTCCTCCAAAGCCTATACATGCTCCTTGCATTGAATGCACCCCTACACCACCATTCCATAGGGCAGGTAATCCTACAGGTTACATTGGGTACAATCAACAGGGTAGTCCCCACTCTGCTGCTAGGCTTCTTCCTGCATTCTCTCTTATAGATCGTTTGATTATTGATAGGGTTTTTATTTAAATCAGGAAGTTTTGGTTTCGTTTAGTTCAAAAGTTTTAAAGAATGTCAATGGAACATCTACTTGGAAAAAAATGAAAACAAGTAACATCCAGGGACAACGGCAGGACAGGAATTCTAACATCCCTCATGTTCTTGACAATTTGGGAAGAATTGTCGCTGGCCTACCCTTCCAATTCTCCATAATTTCTGCCCTAGAAAGTGGAAACAGCCCCCTCCCCTCCTCCAGAACTTTGGTGCAGCATAAGGCTCTAATCGGGCAGTCACCAGTTGGTTGTATATAGATCCAAATCCTGAACCCCAAGCACTTCCAATCCCCCTTACATCTGAGTAACAACTGATCACTGCTTCTAGCTCTAGGCTTCTCAGGTGCACTCCATGTGAATGATCTAGGGCCTGCCAGTGTAGACAAGTGACTGAACTATAGTTTTCTTGCTCAGGGTGTCAAAAAAAAATCTCAAAGCAAGTTAGTGTCTGTAGCATCAGTGGGGACAATGCTAGA
This sequence comes from Pelodiscus sinensis, assembly GCF_049634645.1. Lineage (NCBI taxonomy): Eukaryota > Metazoa > Chordata > Testudines > Trionychidae > Pelodiscus > Pelodiscus sinensis. Next base: position 85,196,961 of record NC_134716.1, on the reverse strand, counting down.
GCGCTTTAGACTTTGACTGGCAGACATAGCTCTAATGTGATGCACTCTTTAGGCAGAGGGACCCTGCAGTCTGCCAATCTTAGGCCAAGTCACTGGCAAGTTACTGTGCAGTAAATCAGCCCCAAACACTAATTTTCATGGTGTCCACACTGGCAAGGCATTTAGAGTACACTAACTGCAGAGCTAGAATGTAGTAGGTAAACCACCTCCATGGGAGGCAAAGCTTGCTACACTCTGTATAGCGCGCTGAGGTGCCAATGTGGACACCATAGTGTAGTACTGCATTCTGACTGGTCTCCGCTACTCCTCCCACAATGCCAGTTCTGGTCTCTAATATTTTGAGCTCTACTACCCTGCTCAGGTGACCAAGAGACACCCTCGTGGTGTAGGGTCTGTTTGTTTAATTTGCAAGTCCTTTTCCAGTTTGCTCAGCAACGAGTAGTCAGCACCTCTCCCCACTTAGCCATGCCTGCTCCACACACCAGGAGATGCCTGGCTTGGAGCCATGCTGAGGTGCTAGTCCAGATCAGTGTTTGTAGCAAGGAGGCAGTCCAGTCCCAGCTATGCTCCAGGTGCAGGAACGATAGATCGATCTATGTAGGCACATCTTTAGGTGCAGGACAAAAGGGCCATGACCAGGATGCACTGCAGTGTAGGATAAAAGTGAAGGAGCTGTGAAAGACCTACCACAAGGAACTGGAAGCAAACTGTTACTCTGGTGCGGTGCTCATGACCTGCAGGTACTATAAAGAGTTGGAGTATATATTTGGAGGTAAACTCACCTCCAATCCAAAAGACTCCCCCTGAGCCCTGGAGGCATCCATGGGTATCAGGCAGTGGACCAAGCCAGGAGGAGGAAGTTGTGGTTGGGGAGAGGGACCGAGAGGCAGGAGGACTCTACATCTGTAGCAGCTTGCAGTGCAATGTTTCGCACCCCCAAAGAGGTGAGCCACTTGCAGCCCTTGAAGGCTGCGGATGATACAACTGGTAAGTGAGTTGGGAGCAGGAGGGTTGCAGAAAGGAGACTGGGTTCTGTGTGATGCTGATACCAGTAGAGAGCTGGTCAGATGACGTAAGGGATTGCCTTCCTCTCAGATCTCATCAAAAGCTTCATGCAGCTGCTATGTCACCTTTCCCCCCAGATTATCTGGCAGAGCCAAAATGGCTAACATTCCCTTGTCTCTGATGTGGGGAGGAGGGGAAGAACCATTGCTACACAAAGACAAGCTGCATATGGTCCAGGATGGAACCTACAACCAAGTAGGAGATCCTCCTTGACTTCCCTGTTCACCCTAAGCCAGAGGTAGCCAACCTGTTCCAGACGAAGAGCCACAATAGTAGTGGAGACAGCGTGAAGAGCCGGGGCAAACTTTGAGGAAAAAAATTAAAAATCCTGCCGCACTGGGGGAAGATAGGTAGTGGTACACCATCCCATGGCTGCTTTTCTCCTTTTTGTTAACTTTTCCCCAGGTATTCGTGGCCCTGCCTTTTTTTTTTTGGGGGGGGGGGGGGGGGGTAGCTCAACTTTGCCCTGGCTCTTCACGCTGTCTCCACTGTTTTTTTTAAGCCACAATAGCAAACAACAAGCAATGGGAAGGGGTGAGGTGCAATCTCTGGGAGGGAATTTGGGTGCAGAAGAAAGTAGAGAAGAGGATGCTGGCTCAGGAAGGAAACTCCAGGCTGGAGAGGGTTGGGGTCAGGTGGAGGATTGGGATGCTGAGCAAGCTGCAAGCTTGTAGCTGTGAGGATGTAGAAGTTCGGGCTGAGGTGCACGAGGGGCTCAGGGCAGGGAGTATGATGGGCTCAGGACACATTTGCAGTGTGTGGATGGTGCAGGAGTGTTGTGGCAGAAGACTGGGGATGTGAGGGTGTAAGTTTGGGGATGAGGCACAGGACAGGGGGTTCCAGTGTATGATAAGCTCAGATTTGGGGTTGGGGGTGTGTAGGAGTGTTATGATGCTGCAGCCAGATGGGGGCTTGTTGGCCAGGCTTCATTTTTAAATAAAATATGTCAAACAAAATGTTTCAGCGTTGTCCTTATTTATGAGAGGGGCAGGGATCACTGACCCGCAGAAGAGTCAGTCGGGGCCACACAAGTGAGATGCACCCCCAAAAAAAAAAAAAAAAAAAAAAAACTACACACCACACCCATCCCACAACAATCTCTCCAAAATCCGCCAAGCCTCACTAATGTGGCCTTAATTGTGCTGGTAGGAGCAGCGAACAGGGTGCTGGGGCAAGGTACTCATGTGTGGGGGGAAAAGAGGAAGGTGGTGGGTCTGGCCAGGGGGAAAAGGACAGAGACCACTGGGGCCAGTACCTGGGGATTTGGGTCTCAGGAAGCACAGGGGCTGCTCTTCCACTCCCCTAAACAGCTGGTGCACTTCCTGAAATGCCTCATCTGTCACTCCACCAGGGACTTCCTTCCTCCCCTGCTGCCTGTGCAGTGTGTGGGTGTGGGTCCCAGGACTGCATGCCAGCTGCAACTTCTCAGGAAGCGCGTGCTCTTCCTCTGCTCCCCATGACAGCCGCATGCTTCCTGAGAAGTTGGAGCTGGCATGCAGTCCCAGGATTCCTACTCCATCCTCAGGCAGGCAGCAGGGGGAAGTCCCTGGCCATGAGAGACCCAGCATTTCAGCAAGCGAGCCAGCTGTTTAGGGGAGGGGAAGAGCAGCCTGCTGTAACCTAGTCCCCCTCCCCTTCCCCAGAGCCAAGCACCCACCTCTCCCCCTGGCTGGTATTTTCTAAGTAATTTTTATCATCATCATGAGCAGGGCTTGACAATCAGTGAATCTACTTGCCCATGGCAAGTAGATTTCAGCCGGTCCCCCCTGTTCACCGGTGGCGCACACATGCACAACGCAGGTCTGGCGCATGCACAGTGTGGGGCTGGCAAGTAGATTTCACCAAGTTTTGTCAAGCCCTGATCATGAGTATCAGTACCTAGTTCCATACTGCCTGGCTGGAAGACTCTCTCACTGCGTGAGCATGTCTACCAGCCAGGCAGTATGCAACTACACAGTGGGGAGGGCGGGGGCGGGAAGAGAGGAGAGAAGAGATGTAATCCCCAGACTGTGTGGGGGGACAGGCAGCACCCTGGAATCTACATGCACCCAAGCCAGCCCCACTCCCTGCCGTCCGGTTCCTCACTGCGGCTCTCCCACTAGCCAGCCCCCTCCCAGTTAGCTCGGCTTCCTGCTGGCCAGCCCCCCTGGATTTCCCCCGGGCAGCACCCCATCTGAGATCAAGTGTGTCCAGTATTTTTTTGAAACCATCTGGTAACCCTAGCAGTGGTGGGTCTAACGTTAACAGTGGGTTTTCTGTGACATGTTGCAAATTTGTCCTTGACAGAACTTCCTGACACAGGCTCTAACTCCTGCAGAGCATCTGAGAGGGGCACAGAAGAGCCCAAGAAAAAAGAGCTAGAGAAGAGTGCTTGCAAGATGTCTTGAGCCAAGCAGAAGCTCAAACAAAGTTGCGGGAATGGAAATTCAGCAACAGAAGGAGAGCATGCAGCAGCTCCTAAGCATTATGGAGCAAACAAACAAACAAACAAACACAAACAAGCAAGAGGCACTGCTACCACTGAAGACTGTGCAACTGCACAACCACCTCTCCCTTCACAGCTAGTGTCCCAAAGCTTTTTCTAATTTCTCCCAGCCCCAGCAACACAATTTGGGCACTTCTGTCCCCAGGTGCCACCCACTGCATTCCACACCTGCTTGCCCAATCTCCACCCATGCAGACTTCCACAGGCTACTGATGCACTCAATGCCTGTCAGCATGCAGCTTATCACTGATGAATTGCAGCCCTGCTTCCACAGCGCATCAGATGGAAAGGGGGGGGGGGGGGCGCGCCAAGGCTACATATGAACTATAGACATATACAAACCTATACAATTCTCAGGCTATGCCTAACCTCCCACCTCCCCTCCATTTCACATAGTACAGATGTTTGTTTCATGCTTCACAAGTGTCCTTGTGTTTAATACAAAATTCATGTCACATAAATCTTTATTACATTACTTGAAAGCAAGCGTATCCCAGCAAAGCTACAGTTAGTGTAGCATACAGTCCAGAGAAAGTAACCCTAGCAATACAGCCACTGCACTCCTGTGCATAGGAACAAGTTCTACGGCCTTTCAACATCAAATTGCTGCCTCAAAGCATCCCTGATCTTCAAGCCCTATGTTATGCTTTTTCCAATAGCTCTGGTCTCTGGCTGTTTAAACAACCTCCAGGAGCTGTGCCTCACAGTTGAGCCCTGAGTAAAGCTTTCACCCTTCCCTTCAGGGTGAAATATTGGAGGGTACAGCATGTGGTCATCACCATAGGGTGTGTCATCAGCTAAGTCCAGCTTCCCATACAAACATCATCATGGGCTTTCAAACAGCCAAAACAACACACCACAGTAAGAATATGAATGTTAAAGGTGAGGCTTCCCAGTTACAGTTAACCAGTGAGGGCTACAGCAACTCCTCATCTGCCACAGACAGGGATCTGCTCCAGCCCCAAAGGGGGCCAGCCAGAGACAGGGCCTGCTCCAGCCAAGACACCAGAGCAGCTGGTGCCTGTGAGCGTGCCTTGCCCGCAGTAGGATAGAGCAACATTTGTCTGTGGTGGCAGGCCCAGTCAGTCTCTAGCTCAGATAGCAAGAGCCCCGGCCTGCAGGGGGTGGAGGTGCTCCAGCCCAGCAGCAGATGCAGTGTGTGTGTCGGGGGGGGGGGGGGAGAAAAGGGGGGGAGGAGAGGGGGGTCACACTCCCTCTTACCTGCAGCAGCCCCCCTTTCCACTTTTCCCTTTAATTGGTTAACATTTAACCAGTTGCATTAAATGGGATTTTACCACCCTACTTCACAGGGATTGTGCACCTGCACAGCCTGTTATTGACAGCAGCAAGGAGCAGTTCACAGCTCCCCATGTATGGTTTTATGAGAAACCCTTTGCAGTTAAGGTACTCTGAGGGTAGGTGGCCTTTTCCAAGAATTGGCATGTGCCTGTTTCCGAAAGAACGCGTGGCCACCGTTACACAAATGAAGCGTAGGAAATTCAAATCCCGGCTCCATTTGCGATGTCGATATAATTTACATCCCTCTTTTGAAAGAGGGATGTAGTTTAGACATGCTCCTACTGATGTTCATCAGAGAATGCCAGAGCCCTGACTGCAGCTCCCAGAAGCCAGATCTAACTCCAAGTCATGGGCTTGTTCAGTAACCTAAGGCTAGGCGGCACTTCTTGCTGTCTCCGAATCCCAGTCAACTTGGGTATCACAATGGTGTGGCCCTTCTTGAGAGGCCTACCTTGAAATAGCTTTTTGCCCAGATGCTTCAGCTGTGGAAATTCTAAGCTCAAGCCTCCTTCCCCAGCCCGGTCTTAGAGAGGTATTCCAAGTCAGTGGCCCTGTCCACAGACAATCCATTTTCCAGTAGAGAAGAGCCATTCAAGATTGATGGCTCATATTCGAGATCTGAAGTCTTGCACTCCCAGAGGGAGGATACAGTCTAGAATAGATTGGCTTTGGCAGACAAAGATTGGTTTTCCAACATAGAGATCAGAATGCAGAGAAGGTCACAATTAAAGTTATGATGAAAAATGCCAAAGTGCAGTTCAGTGTAAGACATATCCCCAACCTTTTTATGGCTCATGATAGACAGAGGACTAAGTTTACATATCTTATTAGAAGATCTTATGTGCTGCACAAGTTGATTTAGATAGTCTCTGAAAGGAAAGTAGTAAAGAGCGATACAACAGAATTTAAACAAACGTAGATTTGGAGAACAAAAAAAGGTAAAGGAAGAGACTGAAAAAGAAACACCAAAGACAAAAACAAAGAACGCAAATGAAGATAGAAAATAAGCTTTTAAGAGAGAATGTGTAGATGCATAATGTTATAACTAATACAATATCCAATAGACTATATGCAGAAGTTGTTATATTGCATCAGACGAGACTCAATGTAGTCCTATCTGGTGGCCAGGACACAAGATGGTCAAAAGAAGGTGCAAGACTACGACACAAGGCAGTCTCAATCTCCCTCCTCCTTTCCATCTCAGCTCCTCCAAAAATCGTATTCAGATAACCGATGTTGGCTAAAACCTTGAAGTATTGTTTAATAATTTTCCATCCCCTCCCCCCCTTTTAAATAATGAACTCTGGGGACTTTTAGGCTATTTTCTATTCCATTCATTTTATATATTTTATCTATCATGTTCCCTCAATTTCCTTGTCCGGGTAAACAATTCCAATCTTCTCCATCTCTACTCAAATAAAAGTAATGGGATTTTGAGGTGAGGGGAATTTAAACTTTTATACCCTATAAGGTTTTCAGCTCAAGGAAACTACATTTGCATCACAGACAGCTCAGTGAACATTTCTGCTCTGTGTACAGCTGCTCTCAAAAAAAAGTGGTTTCCCTCAACATCAAGGATGAAACTGCATGCAACAATGTCTTTATATGAAGTGGTGTAGCTTGACCAGTATTGCACACGCTATTTCAGGTAATCTCCTTTCCAAAAGGACATTTCAGACCCAGAAGGCTTTTGGAGAAAAGACTGACAAGAATGATCAAGAATATGGACGGGTGAGGCAGAAGGGTTTACATTCATCCACACTCACATTTTCCCAACTTGTTTAGGACCCTGGGAACTTTCAATGTCTTCACTAGTCTGGGCAAAATTAAGTAGCTTTGTGCCATCTGCAGATTTTGCTACCTCATTACTTAGTCCACTTTCTAAACTCATTTCCATCATGCTCAATGATCAGAAACTCTATGCATCACACTGTTACCCTTTTGCCACTATGACAGTTGACAATTTAATACTCCGTCTTGTCAGTTTGATCCATAACTAAGTATTCTTGGAATGAAGAAATGCTTCAAGAATCCAGGACAGAGGCTACCAAATAAAGCTGATCTAGCAGTCTCCAATTATAAACCACCATTTTTCTACCTGCTATTTTATGAACACGTTTAAAGAATTCTAGAGGCTTCAACTCCACTAGAAAATTCTCATTAACTCATACTAGCAAATACGTGGTAATTAACATAAGGTCAAACCCTAGCAAAGACAAAGAAGTTTGCTGAACGTTAAAATTACAGGCCAAGGTAAACCCAATATTTCTAATATGAGTTAGGAAGAAGTTAAGACTATGGAGAACTACTTATTGCCTTGCCTTCACTATGATTTGCTCTCATGTTACCTAATGCAAGTACTTTCTACTTATATTATTTTAGGAGATGAAAGAATTTTCCTTTACAAAAATTGCGCTCTTAAGACTTCCATATTTTGATAGTCTGATTGACTTAACCTCTAGTTCTCTGGAACACTGACAGTTTTTAAATGACTGCATGTTTTGTTAGCAGCTCAGCCATTTCATATTTAAGTTCCTTCAGTATTCTTGCACATTATGCTGCCAATGCTCCTGCCAATGTTGAAGTCCCAATTCCTCCCTCCCCACACCACCCTGAAAATACACAAACAAACTTCAGATCCAACTATAACCATATATATAAAATTGTGCTGGTTTCAAAGATGTAAAGTTGAGCACGTGTCTCCATAGGATATGGGCTTTAAACTGAAGTGGGTGAAGCCGTGCCTCATAATCAAGTAATCTTTTCAAGCTCCCCAGCCCAAACTTTGGAATCAAATAAACAAACATGAAACCAAAATGGTGACTCTTATTTATTGGAGATTGATTTTTCCAAAAAGAAAAATCTAAATACATTGTAACAAGTTGTTATATTAGAACGCCAATGTACCGCCAATATCAGCTCAGCTCATGACATTATACAGCACCTTCTCAGCGATCAAACTCTTTCACAAGTAAGGTATTATCCATCCCTTGTTAGATGGCAAAATTATAATGAACAGACAAATGTTTCAAGCAGAGTAACAGAGAACATAGAAAGTTCTATTACTAAGTGTGTGTATGTGTGTGTGTGTGTGTGTATATATATATATATATATATATATATATATATATATATATATATAAACTATTGATAGAAATGTAGCCGTCTTAGTCTGGTGTAGCTGAAACAAAAAACAGGACTATGTAGCACTTTAAAGACTAACAAGATGGTTTAACAATCTTTAAAGTGCTACATAGTCCTGTGTATATAAACATTTGCTAGAACTTTGCTACTACATTTAAGTATTTATTTTGCTGAAATTAATTACATTTGTGTGAGAGCTGCAAGCAGAGTTTGTTCCAGTGTCACTATTCTGCCACCATGCACATCCCAAATAAGTTAGGTACTAAAACCTTGACAAAACCTTTTAAGTGAGACTATGCAAAAAGGGGGAAAAAATGAAATCCCTCTAAGTATTGTGCATTTATATTGAAGTTTTGCAGAAGTGAAGTTGAGAAAAAAGTGAATTTTTTAAAGATACATCTGATTTGTGGATCAAAAATCTTGATCTACAGACAACTTCAGTATTTAATTCATGAGGCTTTTTTAATTCAGCCTATTATGATACAAGTCACTGCTTACAATCAGCTTTCCCATAGCATTGGATTTTGTGCTTGTGGAGCTGAAAAGGAAAAAAGCCAAACACCCTGGAAGTTCACTACAATATGCTTGCAACTAGCAACATGCAGCAGCTAGCATAGCCATAATACAGATATATCGTATGAATTAACATTATATAATGGTAGTAATCATGTACATTCTTTAAAATGACCTGATTTTTTACGAAGACTAGAAGGCTGCACCACAAGTCCGCTATGCTTGCCTATCCGTTCCCCCCTTCTCCCTGGCCACTTTTGCAGCCAGAGAGCATGACATCATTCTGCTGCCCATCAGGAAAAACTTTTATACAGAGAGACTGAAGTATGCAGCCTCTACCAATGTTTTGTTCCTATTGCAGAAATTGCCAGCCAGAAAGCACAATCAGGATTGGTGCCAAGCTTGCTTGTGATGGGGTGCGGTCACAGAAGACCCTTTGGGGGTGCTTCCCAGAGTGCTAACAAAGCTACTGACATTCGCCTTGTTCTCTGGGGCTTCTCACCACATGGACAGGGGCTCCTGCTGCAAAGCAGCCTAAGTGGCTGGCTGAGGATAGAGGCTGCTTAGGGGCAGCCTCCCTTGCCCCTCCCTGCAGCAACATCTGTTCACAAGAGTTCAACCCCCTCCCCCTCCTGCCCCCACATAGACAGCAAATGCTGCCAGCCTGAGCTGCTGCCTCTTGTATAAATAGCAGGGACAACGGGTGGCAGGGGGCCAGATTGCAATGACTGCCAGCTTGCCCCAGGGGACTATAGAGTAGTTGGCTAGCCGACTAGTCAATTAATCAATAGCCTCCATGCAGAAGGACCAAGCCCATTTACAAGCCAGGTTCCCCCCCCCACAGTAAATTCCAAGGTACTTAGCCTAAGGCACTGCTACCGAACACATGGCTCTTTCCTTCTCCTGCAATATACAGGTAGTCCCCGGGTTACGTACAATATAGGGACTGTAGGTTTGTTCTTAAGTTGAATCTGTATGTAAGTCGGAACTGGCATCCAGATTCAGCCGCTGCTGAAACTGACCGCCAGTTCTGACTTGCATACAGATTCAACTTAAGAACCCCAAGTCAGCTGCTGCTGAAACTGATCAGCCGCTGATTCCAGGAAGCCCGGGGCAGAGCAACTGTGCCTCGGGCTTCCTGTAGTCAGCGCTGGTCAGTTTCAGCAACGGCTGACTTGGGGACGCCTGGGGCAGAGCAGCTGGGGTGCTGCTGGGTTGCTCCAGTAGCGTGGCCCCTTGGCGCTACTGGACCAACCCAGCAGCACCCCAGCTGCTCTGCCCCAGGTGTCCTGATTCAGCCACTGCTGAAACTGACCAGCAGCAGCTGAATCAGGACGCCTGGGGCAGAGCAGCTGGGGTGCTGCCGGGTTGGTCCAGTAGTGCCCAGAGCAGCGCTGCAGGACCAACCAGCAGCGCCCCAGCTGCTCTGCCCCAGGGTCCACAACAAAAGCCTGGTCTGCTGGGGGGGGGGGGGGACACTAGCTGCACCCCCCCCCCCCAGCAGACCAGGGACACGGGGAGCAAAGCCGCAGTGGCGGGATGCCTTGCCTCTGAGGCTTTGCTCTGGCGCAGGACCCACTTTGCTCACAGTGCCCCGGTCTGCTGGGGACCATCTCCAGCAGACCAGGGGCACCGCGAGCAAACCCGCCGGGGCTGCTGCTTTGCTCCCGATGCCCCTGGTCTGCTGGAGACAGTCCCCAGCAGACCAGGGGCACCGGGAGCAGCTTTTCTCGCCCCGGAGGTCAAGGTGGCTGACCGCTGCCTGTGAGCTCCGGGGCGAGAAAGCCCCGTTCGTAAGTGCAGATCCGACATAAGTCGGATCCGCGTAAGTCGGGGACTGCCTGTACATCATTTTTGGTGTACTTTTTCTAATAATTTTTGGTTTCCCTTTTTCCTCACTTTATCCCACTTCCTCTTTCTAATTCTGGGGTTCATTCTCTCATCTTCTCCCCACCCTCCTTTCCTTTGTCTCCTCTTTTACACTTCCTATTGTTAAAGTAAAATGCAGGACTATGTAGCACTTTAAAGACTAACAAGATGGTTTATTAGATGATGAGCTTTCGTGGGCCAGACCCACTTCCTCAGATCAAATAGTGGAAGAAAATAGTCACAACCATATGTACCAAAGGATACAATTAAAATAGTTGTGACTATTTTCTTCCACTATTTGATCTGAGGAAGTGGGTCTGGCCCACGAAAGCTCATCATCTAATAAACCATCTTGTTAGTCTTTAAAGTGCTACATTGTCCTGCATTTTACTTCAGCTACACCAGACTAACATGGCTACATTTCTATTACTATTCCCATTGTTAACTTATTCTTGTCTAATTTACACCCTCACTGCATGCCAACTTTCTCCCTGCCTGCATTTTCTTCATATTATCAATATGAAGGACTTGACTGATACAGGGCTGTGGAAAGGGGGTTCAGATCTTCAACAGTTTTTAGGCTTGGTTTTACAAGGAGAAAAGGTTGTGTGGTTTGGCACATACTGGAATATTTCTGGGCATTATCTGTTAATTAAGTACTGGATCTCCATTTTCATGAATCTTAATATTCTCTTCCATAACATTTTGTGTGTGTGTATATATATTTGTTAATAACCTGGGTGCCTACCATGGTGGCACGTCCAAACAAGCGCACATGACTTTTATATAGGTGCACAAGACAAAACTCATGCCGCTCCTGGATGGAAAAATCTTTGAAGGAACACTAGTCCACACCACCATGCCTGTTCCACTGACTTAAGTGCCATTAAAGTCTATTTTGATACTCCTACTTTGAAGAGGAACTGCTAAATTGAAAGGTTGCCCATGCAATGTTAAAAGTGCTGTGTCTGCACTACTGCAAGTCAACGTTTCTGGTCTCTGGGAGGTGTCCCACAGTGCCTCACTAGGACTACTCTGACCCTGCTCCAGGAGAGCAGGAAAAGCCAAGAAAATTTGAAGTCAATTTCCTGTGTAACCAGCATCATGAGCAGGCAGTACATTTGAACATGAGCCCCATGAGCTCTGAGTCGCAGACAAGCACCGGCATGGAGCATACAGGAGATTTCCATACATCAGTGAGGTCCAGGGAGAGGAATCTGTTCTCTCAGCAGCAAAATAAATGCAATGATCCATGCCAAGATGGCAAAGGACATGGAAGAGAAAGGATACATCAAATAAAAATAAATGAGCTGAGGCAGGCGTTACAGAAGACAGAGGAGGCAGATGGATGGTCTGGAGCATTTCTGTTTTCAGCCCCTCCAGCCCTTGCAGGCCAACATTCCCTTCACACAGCTCCATAGCTTCTTCTCCCAGGGGCCTAGAACATGAGGGAGGAGGCAGATAGGGAGAGAAAAAAACCACCTGAGAACAGCTTCACTCAACTCTGAAAGATGCATCAAAGCAAAAGGCTGTCGTCCTCACACTTGTGATCTTACACCCTCCCCCCCACCCTCGACTCCTCCTCTGTCCCAACTATGTTCCCTAAACACGCACATGATTTCTGAACTGTGTCTTTATAGCTTGTGCTGAAGGTGCAGGAGGGAGGTTTACAGGCACACACACAATGCGGGCACCTCACTGGGAACAACGTACATGCCTCAAAACTGGTCTTCCATAAAACTAAAATTTCAAAGCCTCTCCAATTTGCACTGCCTCTCTCTGTGCTCACCTTACTGTCCTAGCGTCTGGCTGCTCAAAATCCATGGCTAAGTTCTCTGCCTCATCCCCCAACCCTGCAAGGTACATTTCTCCCTTACTCACAAACATTATGGAGCACACAGCAGGCCCCAGTGTTGGGAATGGAAGTGTTGCATTCGCTAAGGTCTACCCTAGCCAGCAGATTATGAAACCTTCCCTTTAAACATCCAAAAGCAAGTTCTACCATCATTTTGCACTTGCTTAGCCTATAGTTCAATTGTTTGTTTCTCTGGCCCAGGCTGCCAGTGTACCACTTCATGAACCATGGGAGCAAGGAGCAGGCTGGACCACAAGGATCACTATTAGCATTTCAATGTCCCTGAATATAATTTTCTGGTCTGTGGAAGAAGTTCCAGCTTGCCGAAGAGGTACATGTTCCTAAAAATGAAAGGTCTATGATACGCACGGGAATATTTCACACTGATGTTGGCACCATTGAGAAGTACCCCTTGCGGTTTATGTATTTATTAGCAAGGTAGCTGAGTGCCAAGATGGGGAAGTGCATTGCATCCATCGCCCCACCAGTGTTAGGGAACCTCATGATGGCAAAGTCCTCCACATTTCCCAGGAGTCCCTACCCTCCATAGCAGAAGGGTATTGATTGTCTTGGCTACTTGGATCACAGCAGCCCCCACTGTAGATTTTCCCACTCCAAATTGATTCCAGACTGAGCAACAGTTGTCTGGCACTGCAAGCTTCCACAACTGCCACTCACTTGTCTGTGAGCCAAAGAATACCCGAATGAGACCTGCTCTTTCTCCTGCCTTGAAGCACTGGGCAAGCTTCCATGAAAGTGGCCTTTGCATATGGACGTTCTGAGGCCACTGCTGATCTTCCCATAACTATCACAATGCAGTCCCACCAATCTGAGCTTGTCTGACAGCACTAGAGCTGGTGTTCCACTGTGTCTAGAGGACTGACTGCTGGCAGCATTTGCCCAACTCAAAGTACTTCACAGAAGAGTATGTTCATGCACTCCAAGCTTCATCCTCATTCTCGCAGATCCTGGATATGTTCTGGACATACCCCAACATTAAGCACACCAAGGTAAGCATCATTATCGTAATGCTTTGATATTTGATGGATTCCACGCTTCCGCTGCTATGGTGTCTGTGCAGATAACCAAGAAGCAAAAGGCCACAAAGACCATTTGCTGTTGCTCTGAAGTGGGGGGAGGGAAGAAATAAGTACATGAGATGCTGATGGCATGTACACAGAACCACCCGCTACTCAGGTCTGGTCCCAGTGTGCACATGGGCATAACCCAGAATGCAGAAGATTGCAGGCACTATGGGATAGCTACCACCACTCTCACAGTCAATAGCAGCCATCCTATTGGGGGACACACTATTTTGAACTATGTTGAAAGGTGCATGTTTTTACTGTGTGCAAGAATTCAACTTCTGTCATGAGGTCCTCACCAAGGTCCCTCAGCCTTGGGCCCCCTTCTTGGGTCACAAACCAACCGGAGACCCTTTCTGGTGCAGTCACCCACGCCTTTTATTGTCAATGCCAATTTCCCACCACCTTCTATTTACAGAGCTTTGGTTTTCTAGCAGCTGACTCAGCCAGCCTCTCCTTCTGGCTTGGGAGCACACTCAGCCACACCCTGGCTCTTTGCTCCTCCCTTTCACCTCCCCTCTGGCTGCCTTATATAGCCCTCTGGTAATGAGGCCCACAGCTGCTTCCATTAGCCCTTGAGGCCTGGGCTTGCACAGCTGGCTGTCATTGGCCTTTTCAACCAGGCTGTAGTGGCAGAACTGGCTTAGCCAGCAGTCTGTCATGCTTTACAAAATAAAAAGTTGGCCTTAATAAATTCAACCTTATCTCATAGTGCATTTATGGCCTAAGTGCATCACCTTCCTGATACTCCCGTACTGCTGTGATACGGAATCACAAAAAGTACAAATTAAAAAAAATGCTCCAACATATACAAGGATAATAATGAAGTACAGCTCCAAAAATTAAAACAAATGACAATCATGCTCTGCAAAGAACTGGCCACGTATTTGAGAACTGCACTTGTTTATAATTCCAATGAAATGTGACATATTAGGGATGTTAAATCCTACTTAACCACTTAAACTTTGTTTAACTGATTCAACAGGGGCTGCCCTGACCCTGCAGGGCCCAGCCTGCCAGTTACAATTAACTGTTAAGCATCACCTGATGCTTACCAGTTAACCCCTCACATCCCACACACACACACACACACACACCAACATCTGCTCCCCACAAGCCTGAATAACTGATTTGTAAATCCAGCATATTGGAGCCAATTTAAGTCATCAAATTGATAACTCAAATATTGGAATGCCCTGTAGTTGTGTATTGCACACACCACTGTGGTATCTAGAAGAAATCCACGGTGTGGCTCTCAGGACAGGAAATGCATACAGATTTGTGCAACTCATTTTACAGCAAAAAAAGGAATACTACAGAACTGAAGTAATGTTCCCAGTGCAATATCAGCACTTCCTGTTTCAAATCACATTCCAAGTAGCATTTACATATGCTGTAACTGTTCGGTGTTCTGTGCACATAAGATTTCAGAGAAAACAGCCCATTTTTCACAAAATAAAATGCAGGTAAGGACTCCTGCAGCTAAACATAGGTTTAAGTGCTTTGTTTAATCAAGTAAATGCACTTTTCAAGTCCTTGTTCAACAGTTAATCATTAACAATGTACAAAAGACTGGTTGAGATAAACATTGTATTTGGTTGCCAAATTGCACACATCAATAAAAGTGGCCTTGCACAAAGCCACAATAATCAGAAGCTCTCGGCCAAGTGTACACCCATAAAGTATACATTTGTGGGATACTGTTAACAGAATATATCTGAAGGTGTGTATTTACCCATCCGCTTTCACATAGTAGACTCTTTGGAAATCTTACAAAGAATTTACTAGTAACACAAAGAATTTACTAGTAACACTTGAGAAACAGCTGGTTGTTCCCCAACATCCACCACAAGAATTATATGCACACAAGTTTACAGGTTCTGAAATTAAAATTGAGAAATGTCAGATACTTCTGCCAGGTGCAAAAAGTTAAGCCAGTGGCTTTTAGCAGAAATAAGAACTTCATGATTTTGCTATAATTACATAAAATAAACTTGTAGTCACGGTACAGTATTTTAAAATCTTATACTCAACAAATGAAATGGTGAACTTGTTAGTAGCAAGGTTTTACAAAACCTGAGTATGATTCACTTATGTACATATGTTCTGTTGAGATCAAGCTTTCAGAAGCCTGTTTTTTTCAAAAGACAAACAGCTGAATAATTTATCCTGTTGGCTATCTTCATCACTACTTAATTATGAGAAACCAGTTCAGCACATCCAAAGTTGTAACTTTCCATTTACAATTGTCATTGATAATCAGTATTTTCACTGTAACCACTCTTATTAAAAAGGGAAGTTTAAATCTTAAGGAGCTGATCCTATGTAGTTTTGTGAACTGAAATTATACTGCCATTCTTCACTGCAAATTGCATCTGTTCGGGATTTAGAAAATATTAAATGGCAAAAATATTCATATTGGGAAACAATTACTGAACATGGATTTGCCATGAGACTGTTCTAGTGCAATTTATGGACTATGCTTTATACTAATAGAAACATCATGTGCCTACTTAACATATCCACTCAAGTGATTTTATGGATTAGCAATTTCATGACTGTCTTATGAAAGCCAATAAAATGGCAACTGAAGTCTGTCCTATTTCTTTTTAAACTGCTGGCAGCACGCAGCATTAAAGTCATTGTTCATAGAGTGTTTTATACCCACATCCCTCTTGTGAAAAGGAGGGCTCAAAACTTCCAACAATAGGTCTTTTGCCTTGATTTATACAATGTATTCTTTATTTGGCATCAGAAAAATATTCCCTTTGAAGTGTATTTTTGTTGTTTTAATTTTTTCCCCACTGTGACAAAGATGAAAAGATCAAATATTCATCTAGAAAAGTTTAGATCAAGACAGATCAAGTTATTGGCATTGCAACCTGAATTGTAAAATAAAACTAGTTGTGTAGCAGATTAGGACAATCTTTCAAAACAATAATAATCCGAAATTTCACAATACTAGCAAGAAATGCATTAGCACTTAATGTTCAAAGGCAGGATTCCCCTCAATACCTTCCAGGATACAACACTACTGATATTTTTATGACTTATTTTAGTTTGGAACTGCCTTGCTACCAATATTCAGGAAGATGTAAGTTTAACTGACAAGCTAACACTTATTAGTTAAACTATGGGCTGCTGCCAAGAGCCTGTAGGATCACCTGCCCATGTGGCTGGGAGCCCGTGGATCATTTATCTGTGCAACCAATTGAATTTCAATTGGTTACGTGGTTAGTGCCTTTTTAAATTTACATCCCTAAGAGATGCATCAATTCAAAACTGCATAAGAGGAGAGCTATTATCGCCATTAAAACAGTTGAAAGCAGTAAGCTTTCCTCCTGAATTCCCTGACCCATGGGCAGCAAGATTACAATAGCCTCTGCCAAAAAAAAAACAAAAAAAACCCCACAACTTAACTCAAAAGTCTAAGACCATGTCTGTACTTTCTGCCCAAAAGATTGACCTTCTGGTGTTTGATTTAACAGGTTTAGAAAGGACCCACTAAATTGAACTCTGAGGGCACCCACGACTGGTCCTGGTACCCCTCAATTCACAGGTGGCAAGGGAAGCAGATGTGCATGTGCTCCCATCCACCTCCCGTTGTGAAGTCAGTGCCCAAGCTCAGCTTAAGGTACGTCAACTCCAAATATGTCAGTTACGGAGCTGAAGTTGCATACCTTAAGCTGAGCTTCTGGGCCTAGGATAGACCTGATCTAAGGCTAGGTCTACATTTGAGACTTTACAGCAGCACAGCTGTAATACTGTAAGGTCTCCAGCATAGCCATTCTATGCCAACAAGAAAGAGCCCTCCTGTCAGCAAAATTAAACCACACCAAACAAGCAGCAGCAGCTAAGTCGATGGGAGAACATTCCAAACTAGCAAAATGCTATCTTCTCCAGGGTACTCCTGTCAGTAATTACCATAACGTTGGGAGTGAGGGCATTCTTTCACATCCCTGAGAGACTGTTATCAACAAAAAAGTGCTCATGTAGACACATCCTTAGCTAGTCCAAACACTTAAAGCAACAGCTCTCTGGCATAAATAGACATCTTGAGGATTTGCTTGCGTAATAATGTTATGTAAGTTAACTATAGCCTTTGTTGCAGTCTCAACTGCAAATGTGTCAGATTTGTTTTTACTTAAGCTATGCTTGGTAGAGACTCATCAGCATAATGTGTGTATTTTTATTTAGCCATAAGCAGCCCATGAGTTACAATGAAGTTCTGTTAAGGCCAGACCAAGTTTTTGGATTAGAGTTTTTTTTAAAAAAGTTGTTCTCCCCCTCCAACAGTAAAATCAGCTCTAAAACTGACAACTTTGGTTCTCCGCCTTTTGATGTAAGAGCGATAGCTAAAACATGCAACTCAATAATCTATGCCAGTATTGGCATGTGTTACAAATAGATATGCTTTTGAAAGATGCAATCTTGGTTAACATTCGTGATATGACAAGACCAGTAAAAATTTTAGTTGTTTAACAGTTATTTAATAGCATTGTTAACAAAGGTGCTGAGCATCCACAACTCCTGTTAACTTAAAAGAGTTTGTGTTGTTTGTCTACCATGCCTACTTTCTCTAGCAATCAAACAAGTAATCTGCCATGGCTGTCGGTCGGGTACCCTTCACTATCTTTAGTCATCTTCCCTGACATTTAGAGACTATAAGTAGGATTATCTTCAAGATCTTCACTGACTGTACCCATTGGAAAAAATCCCCTGGAAAAGGAAGTTGCAGCTCCATAAAGCATCCATAACAGCCCCTTACATTAGAAGTGGGAATGGGAGGTGAGCTAGAAGAAGCAAAAAACCCAGATGTAGGCAAAATACTGGCCAGGAAGGAGACAAGGTGAGTGGGGCTTGGTAGGTTCTCACTCTTGCACAACCACTGTTAGTCCTCTCAAGGAGTTAAAGCTAGCTACCAATGTGATTAGAAGAAAGCAGGAAGGTTAGTAATGAACCACCACTTTCTATCAGAATAGATCCACTGTCCAGCTCAGAGGACATAGCAGTCCCAAAGAAGTAATTTACAAAAGAAAGTATGACTAGTCATGAAAGTATGACTTCATATCTACAGCCAAGGTATTGTACGCATTCTCCCATTTCACCAGATTAACTCAACACCTCACAGACTTTAAAGTATTAAACCTCATACCCTTCAGAGGTAGCCATTCCCATTTTTACAGATGGGAAGCTGAGGCACAAAGGATAAGTAACTCATCCAAGGTCACATAGGAAGCCCACAACAGAAGTATAGAATTTAAACTAGACCCTTCAAGTCTCAGGCTAGCCCCCTACCACTGGACCATCCCTCCTTTGCCAAACACATAATCACTCCAAAACACATCAGCAAAGGTGAGAATGGCTTCAAATGTTTACCAGAAACCTAATGCAAGAAAAAGATGCAGCTCTCGAAAGTGGCTCCCAGGTAGAAGCCACAACAGCTTGACTGGCTCAGCTCCCAGTAGGACACTGCCAAATAATATCTTTGGAAGGATGTAATCACCCCCACCCCATCTTTTATATTAGCCTCTGGAGAGAGGTCTTACAAGGTCTGTATCTGATAAGTTTTTCATGCCTTTGTGAAGTTAAGATGTTGCAGACCACAGAACAAATCTGAGCTGCCAAACTAAAATCTGGAAGGCTGTATCAGATGATAAAGCTAGGATTGTGTAATGTTTTGAGTTGTGCAAATAATTTGCACATTAGCATGTATTTGACTGAATTATGAGAGATTTCTGAAAGGACGCAAAATTATTATATCTGTCTCAGAGGTCAGGAGAGAGAGAGAAATAACATAATACAAAATCTTGAGTACAGGAGAATGACGTTATATTATGCCAAAGATTCACTGAAATGGTTGTCTTAAAGTTAGCCTTCCAAATTGCTACACATGTAAATTAAGTGAGCTGATTCCAGAAGTACTGAAACACCACCACTTCTGAAACAAGTATCAGTATCATTTTTTACTTTGAAGTACACATCTGGGAGCCTAACTTTAAGGCAATCTTAAAAATATTTTTAAAGAGGTCGATACATAAAATCTTTGCAGCTATGTTACATTCCTCTTGTAGTCAACACTAGCCTTCAAATCAGGAAGTTTCAAAAAGTAATTGTGTTAGGAAAGTATTCAAAACAAATTCTTCCAGTTTATGGATAATGTGGCTGTTCTATATTTTTTAATCCCACACTTTGTTGAACTAAGATTTTAATTCATTTACATACAAAAAAATCCTATGGGTATTAATATTAACCACTGACCTTTTAAAGAGCCAAAAATAAGCAAGCCAAATTAACTCTATACATGGCAACTGAAAAATTCAGAGAATATTCAAAAGTTTGAAGTCTTTTGATTATGCATATGTTATTTAAGGCTGATAAGGAGTTAGCATTGGTACTATCATTTTATATGGCTAAACTGGACTATGAACCCAACATTAAGCGGTCCAGTGGCTTATGTAGTATCACTCCTCAAATCAAAGGCCAAATCTCTGAGATTATTAGCTAAAATGTATAAAAAAATAATTCTAGCACACCTAAGTGGGTAACTAGCCAACAAGAAGGGCAGTTTTCAGTTAAAGGGGCAATTAATGCATAAAAATAAGTCCAGAGAGAGCTATGCAATTATTTTACCTACCACTGCTGTAAGTAAGATTACTGTAACAAAGGTGAGAAGACCAGTATGAAATTGTCCAGTTTGTTTACTGTGTGCAGTGTCAGTTCTCCCACCCTCTTCTTGTTTCTGTGCCGTCAGAACAACTCCCCTCCCTACTTACCCCTCAAACAAAGTTACAGGAAAAGTGTGATGTAAACCCAGGAGAGTTGGCAGGATGATGCAACATTAAAACTGGTATTGAAAACTAGTTTTAACGTTTTCTTGTCAACTGACTAGGTCTCATGTGCCTCTCAACGGTTCCCCGCTCACTCCATGGCCCTTCCACATCACTTTCCCACCACTGCCAATACCACGCCTCATGCAGATGTGACCGAAGACCTAAGAGCAGGTCTAGGCGCCTGCAGATGTGAGCTCAGCCGTCGTTAAACCACGCCACACACCCTCGCCTGTTTCCTCCGCCAGCAGCGCGGCGTGGCTGGCAACGAAAGGTGCTCTCCCCCCTCGCGGGCCACTTCCTGGCTCGCACTAAGCGAGGACTCTGAACTCCTGCCCAGGGCCACGTGCTTCACCTTCTAATCCCCCCCAGTCACTGCCCGTGAGAGCGCGCCCACTCCTGCGCGGCGCAGGCTGCCCGGGCTCGCCAAACCACAGCGCCCTAGGGCGGGGCTGCGCTCGCCGCCCCTCTGCAGCCAGAGCGCAGCGCAGGGGCCGGACACCTGTGTGAACCGCCCGGGACGTGCTAAGCCCCCTGCTGCAACAGGAGCAGGAAGCCATTCCCTGCACGCCGGTAGCTCCCCGGCCCCAGCAGGTGTGCGCCTCAGCGGCAGCCCCAGCGAACCTAGACCTGGCCCGCCCGCGCGCAGCGAGCTCTGCTGCCCCGCACACGTGTCTGTCTCCGGGACAGTGCAGGGCACAAGCGGCCGCCGCTCACCTGACTCCCAGTCCTCGCAGCCCTGTCTCAGCCCCTCCAGCCCCAGAGGCGCCAACTGAGCGCCGACCACCCCGCTGCGGCTGCAACCCCCACCCCGCAGCTCCTGCTCAGCGCCCCAGGCTCGCCGCAGCCCGGAGCGGCGCGCAAGCACTTACAGCCGTAGCGGGGTCTCTGCAGGGACGACACCTCCTCATGGTGCATCCTGGAGGCTGCTCCCACGCACTCCGGGGGAGCTTCTGCCGCGCAGCCAACCTCTCCGCGCCAACAGTCCGGGGAGCCGCTGCTCCCTCCTGCAGCGGGAGCCTGCCTAGCCCCGCTCGCTCCGCCTGGGCTTGAGTCGAGTCCCGCCGCAGCCTCCCAAACTTCGGGCGCGCAGGCGACTCGCTGCAACTTCAGCCCTTCCTGGCCGCCGCTGTCTTATCCGCTCCCTCCCCCTCTCTGATTTGCTCTCCCCCTGCGGAGGGGGCCGTCCTTCACCTGGGTGCACCCTCCCTCCTGCCCGGCGCTTACTCAGCGCTCTCCTCCCCCACCCCACCGCGTTTCCTTTCTCTCAGACCAGCCCCGTTATTCACTGGGGCGGGGGGAGAGAGCCGCCGGGCAGCGACCCCTACCGCTCGCAGCCTGCCAGCGCACCCGGGCTCCAACCCTCTGACCCCTCCCCACGCCCGCCAGTCCGCCCACATTCACTTCAGCAGCCGCGTCTTAGGGGAGGCGGCAGGAACCAGCTCTCCCCAGCTGCAAGAGCAGCAGCCCGTTGGTGCACAAGTTCCTTAGTGATCTGTCAGCCTGCTGGTGACAAACATGTGGCTTGTGCGGTTTGCAGTACAGAGGAAAAGCACTAGGGAGGAAACCGAAGAGCAAAGGAACGTATAGCCTATTTCAGTCTCAGATTGTTGCTCAGTTACAGAGGCAAACACCAGCTTCTCCGTTTAGGGCCCTTCGCTCCGAAGCCATTTCTTGCCTGTATGAGCTTCTTACTCAAAAGAAGCGCCACATAAAGAGCTGACACTGCAACCCAAAAAAGGGAGGGGCAAATTAGCTATAGAAATAACCCGTTTGCTTGTTAATATTATACACACACAACTGAAACAATCTCTGAGTTGTGTAATCTTGGGATCTGCCCACTGTGCTACCCAAATAACCATAGTTAAACATATTGGTGGATAATCCAAACTATGATGTTATTTGTCTTTGGCTGCATAGACAGAAAAAAAAAACATAATCTGTCAAAGACATGTTAGGAAGTCATGTTTTAACCATAGTAGAAATGTAGGCTATTCCCTGAAATGTTTATAACTTTTTCCAGCCACATAAGCAATATATAATCAACTATATGTCAATGTGTTTTGCCCTTTGGATGGGCTAGGTTCTCATTTAAACCAAACACTGCTCTGACAGTGCAAAAGGATCTTAAAGTGGATGGAAATACATATACATTCATGTTAAAATCCCTTTAAACTACCAGAATGGTGCCCCTAGTGTAACTGACAATCAGTCCTGGTTACCTCTGGCTAATACATGTGTTAACATCAGGGTTCTTGCAGGAATATATTTCACACTACTTCCCACGAAGGTAACTCATGTGAGTTGGGTTGGCCTTTATCAGGTTTGTGCTTTCAGCATTGGGAGTCACCTGTGGAAGTCTCAGGCTATGTCTACACTGGCTCTGCAAATGAGGCTAAGCGTGAAATATCACAGAGCCTCATTTGCCTACCTAATGAGTCACCATTTTTGCAGAAGAGGCTCTTGCACAAGTAGTTGTCTACACTGCCCCTTCTTGTGCAAGAAAAACCCTCTAGTGCAATGCTGTTATTCCTGAAAATAATCAGCTTAACAGCATTGCACAAGAGAGTTTTTCTTGCACAAAAAGGGGCAGTGTAGACAGCTCCTTCTTGCCCAAGAGCCTCTTCTGGAAAAATAGTGGCTCATTAGATAAGCAATTGAGGCTCAGCAATATTCCACGCTTAGCTTTATTTGCATAGCTCCAGCACAAGATCACGCCACTGTAGACAGCCTCAGAATGTGTTCAGTCAGTGTCAATCTGTAATTCTTGCCAAAACTTTCCTCTTTGAGTGTAAGCATCACCATTCCCATTTACCAGTATGCACAGTATGTTGGGGTTGTACTTAGGGAGCTGGACTTTGTTTTGGATTTAATGTGTACAGTAGATTTAGTTTTGTGTGTGGGGGGGGGGGGGGTTATGTATAAGTAAATAAAAAGACTATTCCACAAGTGAGGAGAATCCAATTGAAAATTAAAGCACCCTTTAACCAAAAAAAACCCCATAAACACCTTACAATACCATGCATTCTGTTTAACCACTAAAAAACTTTAGTTAAGAAGGAGGCTTAGGTTTTTTTATTAGGAAGTTTGTTTTCTCTCTAGCACTCTTTGGAAGCACAAAAAAAAAAAAGACCATGAGGCGTGTGACCTGTCTGCATTAGGGCCAGCTAATTTCCTTGCTGCTGGAAATCACTTATTTAGTTAAGTATTTAATTGATTTATCTTATCTGCTTGGTTTTTTTCCCCCCTGTGAAAAGAATGTAGGTGGAGGTAGGGGGAGATGCATGTGTTTTCTCTAATAGCACAGCAGTTCCATTGATCTTCTGAGGGCCACTGTTGTCCCCTGCTTTAAGGTGAGCAGAAAGTAGTAGACATGGATTAGGAAGCCATAGAAGAGGAAAAGCAGAGAGCTGTATAAGTCTGCTGCAAAATTGATAACAGCTTCATTTAGAGAATCCTAGAGCTAGAAGAATCTCAAAGCGGGACCAATCCCAACTAAATCATCCCAGCCTGGGCTTTGTCAAGCCAGGACTTAAAAACCTCTAGGGCTGGAGATTCCACCACCTCCCTAGGTAACCCATTCCAGTGCTTCACCGCTCTCCTAGTGAAATAGGTTTTCCTAATATCCAACTTAGATCTCCCACAATGTAACTTGAGACCATTGCTCCTTGTTCTGCTGGCCCCAGGCTGCATGCGGAGTTCTGCATTCCTCCTTTGAAATCTATAAGAGCCACAGGCCTGTGGTTGCTGTTGGCTCTTCCACTAGGCTTCACTGTAACTTAAGCTGGAACCCACCTATTTTATAGTAAGAATCCAGGCTAACAAGTACTGATAGTCTTCTAGCACATTCCCGCTCTCCCTCTTCCCCCCCAAAAGATAAACAAGTTCTACTGCAGTTGACAATTAACTGAGAAAGAATCCTAGAGTGTCTCAATGATTCCTGGTGTATATTCACACACAATGCAGAAACAGGGAAGACAGTGATGCAGTTAGCACTTGGCAATGGGGATGCTTACCCCCATGCTAGAGACCTTAGCATCAAGGACCCAGGTTAACATGCAGCGTAGACATAACCGTAGGGCAGCATAAGGAAATAGGTTAACCTTTCAGAATTTCCTTGGTCTTCTATTCCGCATCTGCAAATATGCATAAAGGATAAGATGTGGACCAAGATCTGGAGAGTACATGGTCATGCCACTAGAAACTATTTAACATACAAGATGAAATCCTGGTTCTATTGACTTCCAGAGCACCAAGCTTTTCTCCTGTCATTGGAAAAACAAATGCCAAGTGTGTATTATACATCATTGCTGGTTTTACTGTAATCATGAAAGACTTACTGTCTATTAACATATTTTAATCAAACACTGAAGTTTCATTTTCTGAATAAAGTTTTTTTTTTTTTTAATATACATTCAACTCATTCTAAAGGTAATATTGACAAAAGACAGACAAGCTGGTCACTTTACTTTAAAATGTTTAACCTAAAAGAACATGTGGTATATTTGGAGTTTTTTCCTGCAAGTTACTAATAAGCACTATGAAAAAAGGCAAAAGACCTCTAAGAATACATCATATTGCATGATAAAAAGGAGGAATTCATTTTATATTCCTTCAGGGAATTTATTCCTAGGAGCACACAGTATAATGTGCATCATGCTATAGTTTAAATTCCAGGTGTCATATTGTCATGGAAGAAGGACATGGAAAGACAAATTTATTCTATTTTTCTGTTACTGCCTACCAATGGAAAAAACCTACCAATAAATACCTAGGCAAAATGCCAGTTTCATTTCCTCCATTTGAAACTGTGCCAGAAGTGTATTCAAGTAAAATGTGCGACCAGGAAGAAAAAGTGATTTTAATGAAGCATTAAAAGGTTGTTTGTTTTCTAAAGAAAGGGATGACACTGGAAAAATTCTAAACATGCTGTGGCTAGGTCTCCCAGGCAGTGGGGTGGCCTAGTGATTAGGTCCCAGTGTCAGCTAGAGGCCTGGGGTGTAGGACTTCCAGCTGCTTACCAGAAACTGTTCCTTCAGTTTGGGGTGTAGCCCCAAGAGTCCAATCTCCCCCTCCTCAGTGGGGTTTTCCTTCTGATTCTCCACCCTTTGTACCCCAGGGGAGGGTTTGGAGGCTTACTTCCTCCTGCAGCCAGACCAACAGACAGCAGGATCAACTCTTCACTGGTCAGCCCCTAATTAAGCCAGGTTCCCTCCTTTTATTCTCCCTCCAGGACTGGCATTGGCTGCAGTTAAAATGGGGGCGGGGCTAATTGGCCAAAAGGCTTTGTTTAGCCCCTGCACTACCAGACCCTCCTCTTATTCCCTCACATGTGCTAAAAGCTGTTTTTAAAAATGTTATTAGAAAATCATTTACTAAAGAAATGTTTTCCCAAACTGCACAACATATACACCCCAATTCTGCAAGACATTGCATGTGGGCGGGCCACAGTGCCCATACAAAACTTCATAGACTTCGGCGGGGAGGGGCATCTGCATCAAACACATTGCAAGATTGAAACCACAGAAAGGACACTGCTTGCTAAAATATTGTTTGTTGCTTCTGTTACAGAAGCATGATACTGAGCAATCCTGTGGTTTAAACATATGTCCAGCTCCAATTCCTATTCTGCTAAGCAATTAGGTGTGTGTTTAAAACTTTAAGCACCACTTTTGTGCTTAAAGTTAAGCAGATCCTTAAGGGCTGTGTTGAACTGGGACATTAAAGCTGGAACTAAAATCCAAGACTATTATGACAAGATTTCTGTTGACTTAACTGGGCTTTTTGATCTGGCCCTTAATCACAAGCATACTAGAAAACTAAGTTCAAAATTTCTTAAGATATTACTTAGTTACACCTTAATTCAAACAAACTGCAGAAAGGGACAGTTTGGCCTAGGTTGCACAGTAGGAAAAACTTCCTAACTGTCAGGGTGGTTAAACACTGGAATAAATTGTCTAGGGAAGTTGTGGAATCTCCATCACTGGAGATATTCAAGAGCAGATTAGACAGACATCTGTCAGGGATGACATAGATGGTGCTTGGTCCTGCCATGAGGGCAGGGGACTCAACTTGATGATCTCTTGTGGTCCCTTACAGTTCTAGTATTCTATGATTCTATATTAATGTTTAAAATCTCATATTGTTGTTTTATACATTTTGGGAAAACAATAAGTATAGTAAAAAAAGTAAAAAGGTGAAGGAGATTGCAAGATACCATCTTTCTGACATGATCTAATACTCAAAGGCTGTGTCTACATTGGCGCGACCTTGCGCCAAAAACATGCTGCCTGTCTACAGTGGCGGGAAGTTCTTGTGCAAGAACAGTGACATTCTGTGTGAAATCAGTGCTTCTTGCGCAAGAACTATGATGCTCCCGCTCAGGATTAAGCCCTCTTACGCAACTGTTCTTGCGCAAGAGGCCAATGTAGACAGGCAACATGAATTTCTTGCGCAAGAAAGCCCGATGGTTAAAATGGCTATAAGTGCTTTCTTGCGCAAGGAAGCGTCTACACTGGCACGAATGCTCTTGCACAAAAGCACATCTCTTGCGCAAAGGCACATGCCAGTGTAGATGCTCTCTTGCACAAATACGTTAACGCAAGAACTCTTGCATTAAAGAGTATTTGCTCAAGATCATGCCAATGTAGACATAGCCAAAGATAACTGGCTAGTGGGAACTTGCAGGACTGAAGGTAAAGGACGTTGTAAAATCTGAGTCAGCATCTCAAGAGTATCACATTCTTTCTGTAGATATTAATGGGACTGGATTATATAGGCTACCTTTTTGCACTGAAATGATCTCATTCCTAGTTTTCAAATAGTGTATTAATTTATAAGGTAATAAACAAATTTAAAATCCTAAAGCAGGTTTGGAAATTGTGGTGATAAATCCCAATGAGGTTTTAATTTCCACAGGTCAAAGTCTTTTTTCAGGAACACAAGTGTAAATCCAGAATAACCCCTCTGGCTGTATGCCAGTGTAAGTGAAAGCAGAATTTGACCTCCTGTTTTTACTTTGCACTTTGGATTCATATGATTTATTTAGAAATCAGGACCTTAAAACTACACTGTTACAATCTGGTTTGTAAATGCCACAGACTCATTTGTATGGGTCTTTTGTGTTGCAATCCTGGGGACCATGGTAATAGTGCAGTCAAAATAATGTTGGTTTTTTTAAATGAGCAATGATCCATCTCGCTGTCAAAGATCCTATGGGTGCTCCAGGCTAGGAACTGAGAGGTTTCTTGCCATATGCTGTCCCTACAATACAGGCCCTAATTAGCACTCGGTTCTTTACACATGTATTAGGCAGAGACATATGCTACAGTAAGAAACTATTACCACACAGTCTAGACCCACAAGTGGGTCGGTGAGCGGGGCCCCCACATAGGGGAAAGAAGTGTACTGTTTACTGAGTCCCAAGTGCCCTGGAGGCCTAGCTCAGGTTGCAAATTGTGGTATATGTGTGCGGGGCCCATGTTAACAGATCTGTACTGGGCCTGAAAAATTATGCTTGGGCCCTGTCTATGTGTCTGAGAATGGAGGTCAAATGTGCGGGTAGGGAGAAGGATGAGGAGAAAACAGCATAAGGAAGGTACCTATCCATCCAGAAACTCACCCTTTGTCAGCTGAAGACAAGAGGCACTTCCTCAATAAGAGTTTGTAGAAAAACACTACATGATAATAATACTTTAAAAGAGCCAAGAACTAGAAAGGGCCAAAACATCCAGCAAAGAGCAGGATTATCAAACAAGAGAACTGAAAAATAAAAAGGAAAAGTAATAGCTAGGGAGCACTGAAATCTAGATTGTATACACTTTTCAACATTTTTCTAGGTGAGGCTGTGTGTCATCCCAACCTCCATCCTCCAATACAAACACACACACACAGGCATGACACTGCATGAAACTGATTCTTCCAGATGCTGAGCACTCCCAGCCAGCACAATGGCATCCAGGCCCAAGCCTTTGGATACTATTATAATACAAATAAAATAATCATAATAACCAAGGCCCTGTCACTGGGCCACATTGGATATAAGAAACATTGCTAACTCCTCTTTAATACTTCATGCTCTTTCTAAAATCAGAGAATGAGATAAGTCTAAAAATTGACCATAAAAACGTTCTACCTGACACTGGCTTTCTCATGATATTTTAACTTAAAAATTAGGGTAAAGTTTTCAAAAGCATCTAAGTGAGGTAAGAGCTTAATTTCCGAGTATGTTTACACTGCAATTAGACATCTACAGCTGGCCTGTGTCAGCTATCTTGGGCTTGCGCTAAGAGGTTACTTAATTATGGATTACACATTCAGGCACACTGTGCACCCTGAGATCTAGAACCCTTCACACACATCTTATACTGTCCTGAGGCCCGTGCTCTAGCCTGAGCCCAAACGTCTACACTGCAATGAAACAAACTGTGAGCCTGAGTCAGCTGGCACACGCCAGCCGTGGGTTTTTAATTTCTGTGTAGACATACCCTTAGGCATCTTACAGCTTCAATTGATATCACCATGATTTCCAGACCACATCGTGTGAAATTGTGTATGTAAATTTCATGTTTTGTTACATTGTGGAGGCCAATGGTCACAGATAAAATCTGAACGGTACTATACCTGTTTGATAATGAGCAGTAGCTTTTTAAACCTAGTTTCTCTGTCTCTCATCTGTATTTGAATAATTAAAGTTCCTTATTAAACCAGATCTATGGATTATGAGATATGATCTGATGTTTTCCATAAATACATTTTATTTATTTGATTGTTTGCTGTTGCCTCTAGCTTTCTCTGCCTCTGGGCTAAGCAATAACTAACTGGCTTTTGCAGGAGAGAAATTGTTTGAACCAAAGGACATCTCAAATCTTGGTTAACGTGGGAATGGGCAGGATGGGAGAGCTGAAGGAGTTAGTGTAAAAGAATCAAGAACTAATCAGTGTAATTAAGATCACCTTAATTATTTTGCAAATCTATTGTCCCATTCTTTGCACTCCATCCCTTCTGCGGTTTAGGGTTGCCACCTTCCCAGTTTTTCCAGGATTATCCCTGTTTTTAGATAAACTGTCCTGGAAAATCTAAGGCTACGTCTACACTGGCAGCTTCTTGCAGAAGAACTCTTTTGTGGAAGAGTTCTTGTGCAAAAACTCTTCCATAAGAGAGCATCTACACTGCCATGTGCTTTTGTGCAAGAGATGTGCTTTTGCGCAAGAGCATCCATGCCAGTGTAGATGCTCTCTTGCGCAAGAAAGCTCTGATGGCCATTTTAACCATAGAGGCTTCTTATGCAAGAAATTCATGTTGCCTGTCTACACTGCTCTCTTCTGGAAGAGTTCTTGTGCAAGAGGGCTTATTCCTCGTGAAGAGAGGAATAACTCTTCCTGAAGAAGCCCTGTCTTACAACGCTATACTGTAAATTTAATTCTGGAAGAACGCTCATGCAGTGTAGACAGCCGGCAAGTTTTTACAGAAGAATGGCTGTTCTTCCGCAAGAAGCTGCCAGTGTAGACATAGCCTAAGAGTTTACCAACATTGTAAGTACCAGTTTGTCAGTTCCAGCTGGCTCCTTTAGTACAACATGGCTGTGGTGACAGGAACCACAGGGTGTTCTTACTTGCACTGAGTGAGATCTATCTCCAGAGTGTTTGGGAGCCACCGGGAGGGGGCAGTTCCAGACCAGTGAGTGGGAGAGGGGGAAGCACGCATCACCACCACACAGGTACAGGTTGTAAAGCCACCCCAGGGTGGCTGCAAAGTGGATCTGGCCGGTGCAACATCCTGCTCGGTGAGGTCAATGCCCAGGATAGCACCAACTGCCATGGGCTAGAACTCTCTCCCGCATATAGAACGGGGAAACAGTGCCCTGAGTGGAGGCAGGCAGTACCCAAGAGTTTATGTAGTGCTTTGGAGGACAGACAGATGTCTCTTGGTAGACAGGAGAGAGCATGTGTGAGAGTGAGTGACTAGGGTTGCCAGATGGTTTCAACAAAAATACCGGACACACTTGACATTACATCACAATCTATATTACATCCTATTTAGAAAATACCGTACATTTCTATTTTCTCATTTATATTTTCTCAATTTGTTTCCCGAACTTAAAGCTCAAATACTGGACTGTCCGGTTCAAAACCGGACACCTGGCAAACCTCTGAGTGACACTTAAATCAGTCAGGAGTGTGGTTTTTTTACACTCCTGACTGACAAAAGCTTTATTGTCAATAGTGCAAGTATAAACAAAGCCTGAGACAGCAAGTAATTCTGTTTGGTAAACAGAACTGCAGAATTGCTCTATGGGCAGGGCTCTCTGAACCACAGCGAGCCCTGCTCGCCAGCCACGCTGTCCAGCGATCTGCACATTCACAGATCGCCCGAAGTTGGCTCTTCTGGGTTGCAATCTACTTGGCACGGGTGAGTAGATTGCATTAGTTATTGATCCCTGTCTATGGGTGTGGCCTGTTTGATTCTGTGAAGAAGGTAACTAATTAGGGTTGCCCGGTGTCCAGTTTTGAACCGGACAGTCCAGTATTTGAGCTTTCTATCCGGGAAACAAATTGAGAAAATACCAGGCATATAAATGTCTGGTATTTTCTAATTAAGCAAGTTTTATTATCATGAGTATCAGTACGTAGTTGTGTACTGTCTGGCTGGTAGACACGCTCACACTGCTTGACCATGTCTACTAACCAGGCAGTACGCAACACAGTAGAAAGGAGGGGGCTTGGGGCAGGGCCAGGGCAGGATGGAATCCCTGGGGCCAGACTTGCCCATGTACCCCATCAGGACCATGCATGGGATGGGCAGCATCCCGGGATCTGCTTGCACCCAGCCTCGCCCCGCCCCCCCCCCCCCCCGCTCTCCTCCAACCCCCGTCCCGGCCAGCCCCACTCCCTGCCAGCTGGTTCCCCCCTGGACAGTCCCGCTCCCCCCAATCCTCTCCCATCCAGCCCTGCTTCCCACCAGCTGGTTTCTTCCCTCGATTTCCCCTGACCAGCCCCGCTCCTCCCAACCAGCCCCACTCCCCGCCGGCTAGTTCCACCCAGCCAGCCCTGCTCCCCACAACCCTCCTCCGGCCAGCCCTGCTTCCTGCTGGCCATTCTCTCCCCTCCCATCCCCCGCCCAGGCCAGCCCCGCATCCCCTGACCTTCTCCCGGCCAGCCCTGCTCCCCTCCAGACAGAGCTTTTAGATTGTTTCCTTCATACAGCTAATTAAAGTGTAGCAAGATGAAATTACTCTTGCCATGCTGGCCCTGATGGAGACTAAATTACTGTGCATTTGAACAAAACATCGTTGGCAGCATTTCTACTCCTATAGCTACCAAAAACAATATGCAATACAGTCACACTCATCAGCATTGTAATACAGCTAAATTCTGAGACATGCTGAGCACTAGTGGCCTGATCCAGTAACCCTTACTCCCATGAGGAGTCCAGTTGTATTTGTGGATTTCCTCAACCGAGGCAGGCTTGGGGCCTCTCCAGCTTCTGCTGATCTCAGTACAAGTTGAAGTGCTCAGCGCCACTCATAATCTAGACCATGATTTATAATTTTGCATATTTTTATTGAGAAGACCTTTATTCTAGGTTTTTAAATTAAACTTGCAGGTAAAGCAACAGCAATAAGAACACAATCAGAAAATCACATCCAAGGTACTTTATCATTATCTGGGGCTTGTCCTCACTGCAACTTTATAGCTCAAATCACTCCACCCAAACTAGCCTGCAGAGAGCAGCTCCCCAGAACAAAACTTCAGTTACACAGAGTGATAGGATTAGCATCTGATTGTGCTAACTCCAATTGTAACCTGCAGTTGCATCAGCTCCAGCATCAGCTGCACTGAAGCTTCATCCCATAACTCATAAAACCCGAGGAGGAGCTAGCTCTGTGTGGCTCCAAAGTTTCTCTCTCAACACAACAGAAGTGGGCCCCACAGTAAGAGAGATTACCTCACCTGCCTTCTCTCCAGCCAGCTGGAATTTAAGGCAGCACTGAACTGTAGTTACAGATTTTTGTGTATCAGCAGGAGTCAGGTTCAGGTCAACACTTAAGTTATACTGCCAATTGATTATCCATGGCCTTGTTGTCACTGCAATGTCAAGACAGACATGTCAGCAGAACAAGATGCTCCAGGCACGGTAGCCTCGACCCTGCTCTAATTAAATCAAGAGATGTTTCACCATTGATTTCAATGAGTGCAGGATCTGAGCCACAGAAGGAATGACTTCCCTTCCCGATGAAGTGACACTTTTTCATATGCACCCCAAAACTGTATCAACTTTATTTTTGTAAACATACTCATGTTTAATTTGGTGCCTATTATGGCTCCTATATCGCTTTCAACCTTCCTTCTTCCCAGATTTCTCCCTCCCATCAAATATCTGTGGTTTGGATTACTTTGTTCAGATGTATTTTGCCAAGTCAAATCTCATTTTGTTCCCTAGTTACTGGGAAACTGCCCAGAGGAGCAGCAATTGCTACACACCAAAAATAATTAAGTTTGCTATCTCCCCAACCTTCCAGTGTTCCCCAACTAGTAGAAAAAGGGGTAAGACATGGCCATGCACCCTCTTTGCTCCACTTTCTGGAGTTTCTAGAGTGCAATAAAACATTAACCTTCAGTAGGAACTTTAAAGCTGCCACACATCCTGCAGTACATAAAAGTATCACACTTCCTGTTGCTTCTCATGGACTCTCTGGTATAAAGAGATAGGCATTTCCTACAGAGACTGGCATAGAGGACACAGCTACGTTATTTACAGAATCATCAATATGGCATTTATTTTATATTTTTTGTCATTAGTTAAATAAACCCATCTTAGGTATTTATATGGCCACATCCCTGCAAAATCTGAGCACCCCATAGTCTTTCATGTATTCATCCTCACAACACCCCTGTGAGGTGGGGAAGTGCTACTATGGCTTCAAACACCAGACTACAAATAAAAAAGAGCCTGGCATTTATTATTTTAAAAATCTCATATATGTTTAAACCACTCTCATCGTTTGGAAGGACCTGCCTTACGAGTATTGAACACTTGGCAATAGTGTGATTGTAATGGCTAAATGATTCCCTCTGGATTCAGCCCAAACCTAGTACTTCATATTAGAATGAAAGGGAAAAAAACTTGTTTGGAAAGGCTAATTTCATGTGGTGTTTATGTTCTGCTAGTTAGAAAGCTGATGTACTCTAGACATTAGAATGGAATGCGGTTGTTTTTATAAGCTGGGATCAGCTGAAAAAAGGAGCACTACATTTATTACGCTCTTATTTTTAAAATTGTTAACTTTTACATTATATAGTAGTATTTTTTAGAGTGTGTTGTGCAACAGCTGATATTGAGCTCAGATAATAGAGCAATTTTTCAAACAGTTCTAGATCTCTCCTGTCCTTAGTTTTTTCCTTGAACAAAGTTGGAATCCTATCAGGATCTGACAAATCCCATCTGCCGGGGCATCTAACAACCAGTCCCTCTACTTGAACAAGCTTATGCCCTGTATCCTGCAATAGTGACAGTGTTTTATAAGAAGGAATTGATGGTGTTTTTCAGAAACTTCTGAGAGCATTTGTCACCTGTCTGAAACATTTATTAATTTAAAATAGTATTTTTAATTGAAAGACTTTCCAGATCAAGACACAATGAGTGTCTGAATATCCATGAGGCAACATCCGTGCTCTGCAGCAGCAAGCACATTTACCCCTGGTCTACACTTAGGGTATGTCTACACATCAAAGTTAATTTGAAATTACAGCCATTATTTCAAATTAACTTTCCTAGCATCTACACAGGCAAACCGCTAATTCGAAATAAAATCGAAATAGTAGGGCGCTTATTTCGAATTTGGTAAACTTCATTCTACAAGGAATAACACCAAATTCAAAATAGCTAATGCGAAATAAGCACTGTCTAGATGCTTATTTCGAAATAGGGGGCCTCCAGCCCTTCCCAGTTTCCCCTGGTGGCCACTCTGGGCACAACCAAGAAAACTCCTCTCCTCTCCCCCAGACCAGAGCCCTTAAAGGGGTAGATTCTGGCTACAGTGCATGTACCAGTTACTGGCCTGCCAGCACAGAGCCAGCAGTCACTGACCCTGTCCCAGTAGCCCCAGTATAGCCGGGCAGCCAGTGCCAGCCAGCTGTCTACCGCTCAGTCCCCCAGCTCCCAGGAGCCAGCCAGGGGCCGGAGACGGCAGGTGCCTCCTGGACTAGTGTGGAGATCATGGACCTCATTGAGGTTTGGGGGAAGGCCTCCAATGTCCACAATCTCTGCACTAGATGGAGGAATGCAGCCGTGTACAGATGCATAGCTGCCACCATGGCCACCAAAGGCCACATTCGCACCCAGGAGCAGGTGCACATGAAAATTAAAGAGCTGCGGCAGGCGTACACCAGGGCCACATGGGACAGACACCTGTCCCCATTTTGATGTCCTGGACCGCATAATGGGGGGTGGAATAGTCCGTGCCACCCGGGGGGCAATGATCCGGGAGTAGAGAGCCCTGACCAGGGCATGGAGGAGGAGCCGCAGGAGCCGCCACGGAGGGTACCACACCGCCAGGACCCCCGAGCTGTCCCAGCAGCTGAGTCACCAGGGTCATCCAGGGAGGCCACAACATGTAAGTGCCATCACTGTCCCCTTCCTGGGAGGAGGGGCGGGGAGGGAGACCAGGGACTGCGCACGTGGGCCTTGCTTACCACGGATCACGCACCAAACTGTGCACATGTGAGCACGTGCCATGCCACCCCTGGGCAGGTGGCTCTATCTGCTTGCCACACAGGGGCCTTGGCCTGATAGCCATATGCGTGTGTGAAGAGATTTGACATGCTCCTGACCCTGGGGTGAGACACAGCAGGACGCCCTCCCTTCACAAGCCCCCTCTACACAGAAGCAGGGGACATCTCCCCCCCACCTCAGCCGCACTATACATGGCACAGGGGCATGGGTGCATTCTCGGGGCAACTCCCACTCCTGGGGATAGCTGGACATTCTGACCATGGCCTCTGTGCAAGCACATCAGCACGGTCATCCTCCCCTCGCAGGGGGGGGGGCTGGGCTTCACCCACTGTTGGCCACTGTCGGCAGACAGGGTACTGGGCTGGATGGACCTTTGGTCTAACCCAGTATGGCCGTTCTTATGTAATGTTCTTACGTTATGTTCTTATGAATACCAGCATCGACGGGAACACCCTCTCAGTTCAAATTAGTGTCTTCATTAGGCCTGCTAATTCAAACCCTGGAAGATTGACTGTGACTGCTTCAATCTTATCTGTAGCATAGACATGGCCTTAGTGAGAGCCACCCTTTACCAAATAGCATGTGGATTTTGCAGCATTTAAATTATTTCCTTACATGTTATCTCAGCATTAGATCCTGTCTTATTGTTTCTTTTTATCCTGTGGTTAAAAAAAGATGTCTTAGGATCTTTATATTTCCTCAGTTGTACGTGTCCAGCCACATACATATGTTTCCTCCACTCTCAGTATTTACACGTGTATTTATATGGACATACATTAGTGCCTATGCACTAGCTCTAAGTCAAGGGTTGGTAAACGGTGGGACAGATATGTGGCACGATATGAGCTTGTTGGAAGTAGTAAACCAAAAAAGAATCTTAAAACAAAAACAAATGCATAAACACACTCTTCTCAATTTCAAACAAATGCCCAAGAAATATAATACACTGTGTTCACACACACTGATGCTCTACTGTGGGGCAACCTACTGCTGAAAATTCACTAGAAACTAGTAATGTAGAGGGAATGGCTAGATAAAAGTGTGCTAAGCACATTGCAACATTTAAAGCATACAGTGTAAGAGCCAAATCAAATCGAATTGCCTGCATGCCTCACCCAGCCCTACCTTCACTCAAGGCCCATGGAGATTTCCCTACATAGTAGACCCAATCCAACTGACTTCAGTTCAGCCTGAATCCATTCTCCCTTGCCTAAACCAGTTTTGCACTAGGGTAGCTCCATTAACTTGTACAGCTCCTCCTGATTTTCTGTGGAGTAAGAGAGGAGAATCAAGCCTAACTCAAGCATGTCCAAAGAGTTCAATGGGCGCTGGGTCATGCCTTTCAGCAGACCTCCCCCTCCCACCTCAGCTTACCTTTCCCCTGAGGCTGAAAAAAGAGAGGCTTTACAGCACATCCCAAATCCAGACTCCAGAAAGCCAAAGGAGAGAGGAAAATTCCAGAATCCTCAACCCTTCACAGAGAACACACTGCCAGCATCATCTTCCCACATAAGTCAAGGTGGCCTCAGCAAAAGTGTGTCTTCTATAGGCAATTATGATTTTATTGGGTGGGGAGGAAGGTGATTGCTCAGATAACCATGTTCCAAACCATTCAGGCCTTTTCAAAAGCCAACACATTACATTCCATATGGAAGCTGATCATCAGTAGATCAGAGCAGCAAAGTAGGGATGTTAAAGACTAGTTGATTAGTCAATTCCCCTGGCCCCTGCCTGCTGCCTCTCTCAGACAGAAGCACCAAAGGGGGGAGTAGAAGAGGGGGTAATTGAAAGCAGAAGAGCCGCACATCTGAGCCCAGGATCAGCTGTGCAGCGCTGTACACATGGAGCCCAGGATCAGTTGGGGACTCCCTAGATGATCCCGGGCTCCAGCGCTGCATTTCTGAATTCTGAGGAAATGCCATGTGGAACCCGCAGTCAGCTGGGGAGTCCCCAGCTGATCCCGGGTTCCGCTGAAATGCTGCGTGGAGCCCGGGATCAGCTGAAATTCCACTGGTTACTCGACTAGTCAATTAACCACTAGTTAACATCCTTGCAGCAAAGTATGTGACTTTTGGATCATATATGACATATGCGGGGGCATGTGAGATTAAATACTCCATTCCCAGATTTCTGCTAGGTCTGCTGGGGTGGAGAGAGAGGGATTCTGTCCTTCTCCTGCTGTACCTGTCCCCAGCTGGCACAACCGCTTTCTTTGGCATCCAGGCCCGGAGAGGGGAGAGGGAGCTGAAAGGGTGGGAATCAGCTACTTCTCACATTAGCCACTCCAGGTTGCTGCTTTGTCCAGTACAGCAGCTGCCTGAGAAAGCCTGGATGAGGAGGTGGAGACCTGTCCACTCATCCAGGCCTGGCTCCCAGGGACAGGGACAGAGCTATCTGGAGTCCCCCTCCCCCAGTACTTTTCTGGTTTGCTTGGCCTGTCTCTGCAGCCTGGCCTGGCTGGGAGGAGGGGTTGGGCTATCTCTCAGACAACTGCTGTGCTACAACAGACAACTGCTGTGCTACAAAGAGCTTTGTCACAGAGTGGCCCTAAGTGGCTCCCTCCCACATCCCGCCTGGATGCAACTGCCAGGATGAACTCTGCATGTATGGGAGGGGGAAGCTGTAGCAGCAGAGGGACATGATAGACACCCCTGCCCCCCCGCCTCCGTTTACCCACAATTCAGCACAAAGGACATGTGCAGGCAGCCTTACAGCTACAGAGCTGCCTTCAGATTGTTTGTAAACTGAAAAGAGTTTTCAGTTTAATCTACAAAGTGAGGCAGATGCAACCTAGAAAGTTAACCGGTAATTTTTGGATTCTGCAACACACACATACCTGGTGTTCAGCGCTTCATCCCTCATTCCTTACTATCAAATAGAGGCTGAAATCCTCATCTCTCCTTCCAACACTTGGAAAATCTGACTTTTGCGCCACCTCCTCAATCTACAGTTCAAATACAGGGGAAGGCAGCAAAGGCCAGAAACAGAGCAGAAGTGGGTGGGCATTTTGAATATGCAAAGATAAGGAGGATAATTGATCATAAGACAGAGAGAATTGGATAGGGGCTCATCCATGTTACTCCTCAAGGTGCCACCAAGATCTGTGGCCAACCATGATTGCGGGAAAACACGAAAGAGTCTGAAACAACTTGTTCTGTAAGCACTTTACTCTGCAAGTGCTGTCCATCTTGAGTCACTGATTTATTTATTAATTAAAGAATTTCCTACTAGCTCAGAAATGTTTGCAAAGGTTTCATTCCAGGGTAAAGCTTTCTGGCAGCTATAAATCCTCTGAAAATGAGTGTGTTGAGCAGCCAGTTTGGTTCAATGCATAGTACGCTTTCAGGCAGTTACTGATGGCTCATTGTACCGCAATAGAGATGGCTGCTGACTTGCTGGCATAGGGTTCTTTCTGTTGGCACAACTATAAGGGATACTAGTGTGCAGGTTTCACAAAGCCTATGTAGTTACCTGAGCTCAAAAACACCGACATGTCTATGGAAGGATTGCAGCCTGCCCTACTGCACAAATGAATGACCACGGGAACTTTTAATGATTGCTGGAAGCTGAATACAAGTATTCTTCTCTCTGATAGATTTTTTCCCTGTATTTCCCTATGCCCCCTGGTGAGCAGAGAGCATATTGCACTATGCTATAAGTGAATCTGTTTATTTCCAATAATCTGATCTTGCCAGAGACTCAAGGCAATATGTAATATAGATGTGGTACAAGAAAAAAAAGCACTTGTGACATGGCCAGTGTTAATTGCATTAGTGCTCCAATAAAAGGATGGCCATATGGTCCATTTGTGAATTAACATGCAGTGTGAACTAGCACATTTCAGATGCAACAGCATGTAGCAATAGCATTACAAGTAATATGTTTGTCTATTGGGGATTTTTTTTAATGTATTTTATGTTGTTATAACAACTCAATAGTTGCTTTGATTTTTTTAAACCTGGCAATTTGCCACTGATCTGCCTTTACAACTGACTACAGAGATGTACAATCACTGCTTTGATTTCTTTATAACAGTGACCTGCACAGTTACCGTAACAGCACCAAACATTCCATCCAGCATACAGCCTTGCATTGACTTTAAAGCACAGTAGATCCAACCTGAATCTACCTTGCTACAATAGATCCTTATCCTGCAAACAATTATTCATGTGGGTAACTTTGCACATGTAATTAATACTACTGATGTCTATGGAGCTGCTCGTGTTACACACCTTTAACCACTTGCAGGATCGGGATTACCCTAGAATGGCTCTGATGTAGTTTGTTACAAGGAATTACATGTGTACTCTAATTAAGATAAACAAATCAAACTGGTGGATAAGATGCAGATTACTCACAATAACTTAAATTCAGTGAACAACTCGTTCCTCCTACAGTACATGAGAAAAATCTTTGAAATTGGTTCAGTCCTCCAAATCTAGTACTAGGTTCCCTTGCATCTGGCTTTCTATAGCAGCCACTATGCCATGTTCTATCAGGGTGTCTGCTACTCACTGCCATCCAGCACCTCTTTATGGCTCATCTGGGAAATTAACTCACTATATTTCACACCGCATCCAGCGACCCTTCTCTTGCTCATCAGGACTTAGTCCCTGGCCCTTCTAGGTTATCATCAGGGTCTGCTTCCTCAAAATCTCAGGTATTCTCCATCTCTACTGTGCTCACTGCACCACTACTGCACTGACTGGCAGGGGAACCTAGGCCCTCTCTCGCTACAGCAGGTTCTAATGCAGGGGACCCTCAAACCAGCAATTCAGGTCCATCCCCCTCAGACTTTACTGCTCCCTCCCTGGCCTGCTTCCTACCTAGCTATTCTCAGTCTCCTACTCTCTCCGTTGTATCAGGGAGCATGATTGCAGTCTGACCTTACTACAACCCCCCCTGCTCTAACCTTGGCTGCTAGCCCCTTATCTCCCCAGCAGATGCAGTCTCAGGTAATTGGTCTCTCTTCCATTTAACCCCCTCTGTGTGGTGGATGCCCCCTCACGGGGGTCTCTGTGGAGATGTTGTGTTACTGGCCTTACCATGAAGCTGTGGACCTATAAAACCATAACTGTCATAGGGCAGTGAAATGTGGACTCTGAGAAAGATTGCAGAGTGGCAGACTGATGTTCTCAATTCTTGTCATCTTTGTCAGTCACTTTGTATTACATATCAGCATTGAGAGTATTTGTGACCAAATCCTGAAACTGTCTCCAGCAGCACAAGCTCAGTTTGGGCAGTTTCTTTGGTATAGACATGTTATTAGAGTGGAAGACTAGAAAACCAGGAAGCACTTTAATCAAGGAAATGGTACTACATGATGAACGATCACATGGTTGCCAAAACTTCAGTGGTGTGATAAGATCACTATTGACTGAACCAGACAATATCCAACCAGGGTCTTAACGACACACCCAGAAATAAATCTGGGCCATTAGCCAAGACATTTATGAAAATATTGAATAGTACAGGACCCAGAACAGCCCTCTGTAGGATCTTGCTAGATAGACCTTCCTAGGAAAACCCTTGACAACTATATTCTGAGTCTTTCAAACAATTTTCACCCACCTCAGTAATTTTATCTAGATCTTATTTCCTTAGCTTGGTGTGAAAATGTAGTAAGGCCTTCCTAAAATCAAGATAATAGCATGTTTATAGCTACCTGTCCTCCCCAAACAAAAGGCCAGTAACCCTGCCAAAAAATGAAATTACGTTGGTTTAACAGGATTTGTTCTTGATAAACCTATGCTGGGCATTCCTTTTAATCTAGTTACCCTCTAGGTGATTACAAACTGATTTAATACATTTATTCCAGCAGCTTTCCAAGTATCAAAATTAGTCTGACTGGGTCTATAATTCCCAGATCATCTTTGTTCCCCATTTTAAAGATAGCCCCTTCTCCAGTCTTCTGAGTCCTCACCCATCTTCCATGACTTCTTGAAGATATTCACTATAGATTCTAAAATGGCTTCAGATAGGTCTTTAAATACTCTAGGATAAATTCATCAGGCTCTGTTGACACATTAAACTTAGCTAAATATTCTTTAACATGTTCTTTCCCCTTGTTAATATTAATTGTATTAAATATCTGGTTATAATTTACCTTTTTAGTGAAGACTGAAGCAAAAAGGCTTTAAATCACTTTATTGATGTTGTCCATTATTAGCTCTTCTTTCCTGCTAAGCAGAGGACTTATACCTTCTTTTTTCCTTCTCTTGCTCCTAATATAGAATACTTCTTGTTGCTTTTTCTGTGTCTTGTTATTTGGACTTATTTTGTGCCCTAGATTTTCTGGTTTTGACTGTCTATGTTTGTGCTGTTCTTTTAGTCATGAATCCACATTTTATAGGCATTCTTTTAGATTTTCAAAGATCTTTAAAAAAATAGATGGAGCTATACTAGCCTCTTTCTGTTTTTCCTATCTTTCCATCAGATCAGGGAAATTTTCAGTTGTGCCTTTAATATTGTCTTTTTGAGAAACAGCCAGCCCTCTTATTTCCCTTTGATATTTTTTCTCATGAGACCTTAGCTATCAGTTCTCCAATTCTTGGCTTTTTGAAGTCCATTTTCCTCCTCTCACGCCTTCCTTTCTTTAGAATCATCTTTAATTTCATGATCACTTTCATTCAAACTCTCTTCAACCATCAGTTTTACAACCTATTCTTCCATGTTATCAGAATTAAATCTAAAATGGCTGTTCCAGTTATTTCCTCCACCTTCTGAATCAAAAAGTTGTTCTGAATACATGGCAAGAGCTTACTGGATATTTTGTGTTTTACCCTATGGCTTTTCTTTCATTACTTACAGATCTTGCATTCTGGACATTTTTGATATTTGTCCCAAAAATGCCTCATCTACCTCCTTCTACTGGCTTGGGCATCTATAGTAGATCCCTACCAAGTATTGCCCCTGTTTTTCCTCTTTTATCTTCCTCCAAATACTTTCAACCTCTCTATTTCCTCCTTCTGGACCTCTGAATAAGTATATTTATTCTTCATGTATAATGAAACACCTCCCTT
Organism: Pelodiscus sinensis; assembly: GCF_049634645.1. Taxonomy (NCBI): domain Eukaryota; kingdom Metazoa; phylum Chordata; order Testudines; family Trionychidae; genus Pelodiscus; species Pelodiscus sinensis. The sequence continues at coordinate 85,155,061 of NC_134716.1, read as the reverse complement.
TTTCCACTTCTCTGTCCTTCACGAGCAAGCAATACCCATCTATAACAATATTCCAGTCATGAAGTTTAATCCAGAAAGTGTCAGTGATGCAAATCAGATCATCATTTATCTTAATCTTAATACTTAATAATAATATGTCCAGTTCTTAATGGTCCACACTCCTTGCATTTGTGTATAGGCAGCTAAGATGTTGATTATATTCCTTCCAGGCCCCCATTATCCCTCTTGTGTTCCTATAGCCCTACTGTAACTTTCCACTTCCCTCCCAACATTTAGTCCTCTGTGAAGATCACCAGTTTTTATACCTATCTTTGTCAGCAACCATTTTAATCTAGTTAAATCTTCCTTATTAGGTTGGCTCTTCCCCTTCTTGGTCTGCTGGATCCAATCTCTTCCCAGAAGCTTTCCTTCCCAGAACAGTATTCCATAGTTGAGGAAACCAATGCCCATCTATTTATCCCATTTTGCAGCCATGAATTCTTCTTCAGAACATGTGTATCTCTGCCCGGGCCCTTATGATCAATTGGGAGGATGGTCGAGACTACCACCTTCTCTTCCAATGCCTTCATTATCCAGCCTCGTGCTTTTGATGTGGGTCCTTTTTAATCAATGGTCCTAGGTTGGTTTTGCCATTCTAATTTGAAAGTTTGCTGCTAGGCATAAAAATACCACATGTCCAAAGATTCCAGTGCTGAACTATTATGTGGATTCATTCAGCCATCTAATTTTAGCCCATACAACTGATCTTGGACCTTCAACATGCCCTTCCCCCCAGCAAAAAAGGAAGTGAAAATCATGCTGACAATGGCACGTGCCATGCCGTACAGTTTGGTGTGAGATACTGCATATCTCAAGCCATAAAATACTGCAAATTCTTAGATAGTTTCCAGATTTTATGCTGAAAGGCATCCTGCTCTTCATTTAAAAGTTTTGCTGGCATAGGTGTACCAGTCCAGGGGAGTGATTTTTTCCCTATCCCTAATTAACACAGGTATCTTGTCAAAAGCCCTAAGGTAGAGACACAGTTATACTGACAAAAAAGTGAAGGGGCCGGTACACCTCACTCTGTTTGGAGAACTGGTATAAGCAGCCTTTTGGTTATATAAGCCTGCTCTCTCATAGGGTGATTGGCCAGTATAACTATCCTGGTATATCTATGCCAGCAAACCTTTTTAAATGCAGGTAAGGTGTTAATTGCAATGAAAAATGCTTCAACCTTCCATTGGTATCTCCACTTATACTTGGCTTGCTTCGTCAGTGAAAGATGGTATTCTTTCTCTGCCACAAACAGAATGAACTTGTATTGGCATGGGACTGTCACAAAACCACATGTCCTCAGTTGCCAAATTTCACCTGTAACCTGGCTTTTGTCTGTCCCACACATCTGAAGAGGTTCATGTGCTTTGTTTATTCCAGCATCCATTTGGAATAATGTATATTTGGGAATTTATTCCTTTGAAATGCCAGAATATAAATAATAGAGCAGTAAAAAATAAACAAAACCAGTGGCAGATTTAAAGTTAGTGGGGCCCTGTGCTCAACTTCATTTTTGGGGTCCCCCTGAAGACCCAGCCAAGCAAAAGAACATTCACTTTTCTGCCCCTCCCATTTTTCCTTCTTTTTTCTTCATCTTCCTCCTATATTTTAAGTAATAAGAAGTAAATGAAAATAAAGTGAGGTACCTTGATGGTTTTTGTAGTCTAACTTTTTTTTCCACAGACCACTTGAACATTGCTGAGTGTCTCGGTGGACCACTTAATGATCTTTCCAAATATTTTTTGTACCATTAGCTAACTATTGTAAAGTGCTTTGGATAATAAAAAAAAACCCATAATAATCTTTCCTCAGTCCACCTAAATGGAGTTCTTGGAGCACAGTTTGAGAACTTCTGGTCTAGATGAAAGCTTGTATTTAGATTAAACGTTTTAATGTGAAAAACGTGTAAAAATAAAATGTACAGATGATGCATGAATGGAAAAATAAAAGTTAACTTCCTCTGAAGAAACTTGCTTCAATTTGAAAAAAAATTTATTCAGATAGCTTTCTTTCTACACTTTTTCTTTACAAAATTGTCAGTTAAGTCACTGTAAGTAATATTTTGTAAAGAAGCACTTTTAATTGTCAATATTGCTGAACTTATCAAATCTTCTTGACTCCATATTTTGCAAATAACTCATTTCAATACAGAAAAAGAACATTCAACAGAAACATTTGTGACAAGTTAAAAATATTTTCAGAATGGTTTCTACATTTTGAAAGGTTGTCTGCAAACCATCATGTACACGTCGATACAAATCAACTGGTGATCTTAAAGCACAGACCTCATCATTTTCAATAAAATGAATGAAATGTTTCACTTCATCTTCAAAAAGATTTGTGTCTATATCCTCTTAGTAGAATTCACTTAATTTCTTACTGTAGTGGCTTTTAGCATCTTTATCCATACTTCTGTCAAAAACATGCAAAATAAATCAACAGTTTTATTTAAAGATTCACCTATATTCTGCAGTTACATTATTATTGTATCACAAATAACATTGACTGTCTCCATGATAATATTTTCTTTCCCTTTTAAATTAATTGAATTGTCCCTAGTTTAATCAAAAAGAAAACTTCCTGGATTTTTTTTTACACTTCTCAACAGATATATCAGAGGAAGCTACATTTTCTGTTAATGTTAGGGTATGTCTAGACTGCACGCCTTTTTAACAGAGGCTTTGTCGACTGATACTGTCGACAAAGCCTCCATCGAAAAAGAGCTTCTAGACTACCACCAGAACTGTTGACAAAGTAGGCCGCTTTTTCGAAAAAGAGTCTAGACGCTCTCTTTCAAAAGAGCACAGTTTGCATGCAATAGCGCCTTTTTTCAACAGAGTACTATCGAAAAAAGGTGTCGACAGAACGCGGCGGTAGTGTAGATGCAGGTATAGTTTTGTTGACAAAAGCCCACTTTTGTCGACAAAACCCTGTAGTCTAGACACACCCTTAGTGCCTCTGCTTCCACGGACCTGAAGTCATTTTGAACTTCCATGACAAAATTTGTAACTGAGACTAACAATTGTGCAACATTCAATAAATTTATATAAACTTTTTGTATTGATTTGCTGGCTGCAGCAATTCTTTTAAGTAAACTGTTCCACCGACAGTATAAACAATAATATCATACTTTTCAAACTTTTCTGCTAAAAATTTTGCTTCAGTTTTCGCATGTGGTTTTTCAGAATTTGATGTGGCTATGTCCAATAAGGTTGTCTTTATAACATGATAGCTCATTTTCAAAGCCAAAACAGCATCTGCACAAGCAGACCACCTGATGTCACAAATTCTTTTGATTGTCAAATGTTTTCCATTTGCTTGCTCCAAGTATGATTGTACCATACTCCATCAATGTATGGAAATCGAAAAAAAGCATATGTGTTTTGAATGACGTCAAAAAAATATGTAGCTCCCTTACAAGATGCAGCTTCAGCATTGCAGATTAAATGTAAGGAATGGCTGGAACATGGTATGAAAAAAGCAGAGGGATTTGCATTGTTCAGTCTTGCCTGAATATTTTCCTGACATATTTGCAGCATTATCAAAGCTTTTCCCATGCCAATATTTGATGTCCAAACCTAAATTTGCAATGATTTAGTAAACTGTTATCTTTAGACATTCAGAAGTGTGAGATATTAGTGGGACAAAACAAAGAAATCACTCTACAATGTCACCATTGCTGGTCACATTTTAAAATGAATGTAAATTGGTCTACATGACTCACATCTGGCAGTGAATTGACTATTATGGAATAGTACTTGGTATCCTTTATTTCATCAGTGAATTGGTTTTTGAGCTGCTCTGCCATTATAGTAATGAATTCATTGTAAGTTTGGTGCTTTAAAAAGTCGGTCTTCCCTGAACCACAATACTGATAATTTTTCAGATATTCATTGAGAAATTTGTCAAATTCCCTAAGATATTCAACACATATTAAAAAATTACCCTTTTGATTTGACACTGATGACTCATATCCTCTTAGAAGTAGTCCCAAAGAAGATAGCAGTTTCACCAGGGCAACAACATGTCTTAGCACTTTCCTCCAATAAGAACACTCCTTCCCAAATTGAGCCAATAACACAGAAACAATTCTTCCAGATAATTTACATCTTTGAACAAACTTAAATATAGCATTAATATGAGCTTTGGAAGTTTCATGATCAGAAATGTCTCTTCCAATATTTCTCCAATTAGAGTGCCCATCAACAAATATTTGTTTTCCTTTACTATGGCCAGGGAATAATTTGCAAACATAACAGTAGACTACCTTGGTGGTTTCAGAAGAAAATCAACCAATTTCTCATTTCTGTGATCCCATTTTTCTTCATCCTCAGAAAAGGGGATTCACAAAGACCTCTAAATTGCTTTAGTCTTCCAATCTCATACTCTTGTCTCAAATTTTCCACAGTGCCTATGTTTTTCAGTTTATTTACTAAGATATATTCTATCATATTCAATAAAATAGATTTTGACCATAATTCAATGTCTTCAGGGTAGGTTTCCTCCCTTACTTTGACAAAATTACTAATATTTTGTAGTTCCATTGCCACTTCAGAGTCCACTTGCTCAACTTTTGCAGTAGTCGCAGTATCCCTACAACTCAGCAAGTGATCAGATAATTGAGATGTTTCCTCGCCCATTATCTTCTATCGAATACTTCAAGATTTTTAAATAAGATGAGAAATTGTCTTTGCTCAGCTTCATCTTTTTGCCTCGCCTTCATTTTTTGTGTTTTTGACTGCCAGACTCATAGTATCGCTTCATTATTACTAAAAAACTGACCTTGATTTTTAGGCAGATTAAAATGTCTGAAATAGCAGGGGTGTAGTCACAGGTGGGACTGTGAGGGCTGTGCTCTGGACCACCCATTCCCCAATTAAGTTTAACACTAGTGGCACTGGGACATTTTTAATAGTGGAGTGCTGAAAGCCAGCCCCATCTCTCCTAGGCCCAGGTCCAGATGTGGGTACAGGTCACTGACACAGGGGCTGTGTCTAGATTGGCCAGTTTTCCCGGAAAATCAGCCGCTTTTCCGGAAAAACTTGCCAGCTGTCTACATTGGCTGCTTGAATTTCCGCAAAAGCACTGACTTCCTACTGTAAGAAGTCAGTGCTTTTTGCAGAAATACTATGCTGCTCCCATTCGGGAAAAAGTCCCTTTTGCGCAAAACTTTTGCACAAAAGGGCCAGTGTAGACAGCTGAGATTTGTTTTCCGCAAAAAAGCCCCAATCGCGAAAATGGCGATCGGGGATTTTTTGCACAAAAGCGTGTCTAGATTGGCCATGGATGCTTTTCCGCAAAAAGTGCTTTTGTGGAAAAGCGTCCGTGCCAATCTAGACGCTCTTTTCCGAAAATGCTTTTAACGGAAAAACTTTTCCATTAAAAGCATTTGTGGAAAATCATGCCAGTCTAGACGTAGCCTAAGGGTTCAGAAAGCACTGACGACAGAATAATCAGGCCCCTGGGCAAGATGTAGGTCTGGATTCTCAGAGGGATGGGGCTTCAGGTAGAAGGGGAAGAGCTGGGGGCCCTGCACAGGAACAGAGCTGCCATGGTGGGGCTGGAGAACAAGACTGACAGAAGAGATATGAAGATCTCCATGGACACAGAGGACAGCTTCAGGTGCCCTGGTGGGCTTGTGCTGGCTGGCCCAGAGAACTGGGCAGAGACTCACATGTACGTACTCCACTTGAAGTTGACGGGGGGGCACAGTTCCATCATCCACCTGAGTGCCCCCCCTTGCCCTGGGCTCCCCATCCCTTAGCTGCTCTCCCCCTCACCCACAGGCAGCAGCCACTCACCAGATGACAGATGAAATCAGTGCAACATTACAGGGGCTGGAGAATTCTGGAGGAGGGAGCAGCACAGCCAGCTGCCAGAGAGAAGCAGCACTTTCCCACTTCAAAGTGTGGCTTTTTCCTGTTGGCTGTGCAGCTTGCTGGCTCTCCAGCACCCGGTCGCCACCTGCCCCCTGCAGGCAGCTGCAGCAGCAGTCCTTCCCACGCTGCCACCACTCACCAGGTGGCAGCCAGCAGCATGAACACAGGTTGGAAGGCTTCAGAGGAGCACTGGGTAGCCACACAGCTGGTGGCCGGAGAGAAGCATTGCTTTCCCGCTTCAAAGCACTGCTTTTCTCTGGCTGGCTGTGCGGCTGCCCAGCTGCCCTGTGCTCCTCTGAAGACTTGTTTGCATTGCTCATTGCCTCCTGCCTGCTCTCCGTCCTGAGGCTGCAGCCTGCAGGTGAGCCTCGTTGATCTCCTGCCCCATCCCCCACAAACCTCTCTGCAGAGAGACTGGCCCCCTCACAGAGCAGCCACCCCCTGTGCAGGAGGGTGACAGATCCAGTGCTGGACTGCCCAGCCCTGGGGGGCCCATGTCGTTAGGGGGGTCCTGTGCCAGGGCACAGTTTGTTTCATTGTAAATCTGTCCCTGAACAAAACCAAAATACCCAACCAATTTTTTGATCAAATTTTCCTCTTTCAGGCTGTCAGCAAGGAGGCAAAATGAAATGTAGTTTCTGAAGCGCAGATTTTTGTGGCTGTTAGGATCCTATGAAGCTATGATTTTGTGTTTAAATTGTAGTTGGCTGTTCAAAGACATAAATAATTATAGCTTTCGGTGATTCAATGTGTGCATAGCAGAGAGTAGGACTGGGTCCTTTGTATGAAAACATACTCCTATTGTGCATTTTCTGTAATGAGAAGAACAGACTTTTGTGCATTATATACTATAAAAATATGGGTCCCAGATGGCTGAATAAAGAGGATCTTCTTCACCTACAAATGTAACTTTTACTATATATCATTGTTATATCGACTTATATTTTTCACGTTATTAGCTTGTTTTGGATCTCTATCACAGACTATAGGTACCAAAGATGAAATACATACACAGCCATAAAAAGAGAACACTAAAATACATTAAAATACCATACTGATTAAATCAAAGCAATTGTTTCCAGTATTTTGTGGCTATAACGAAGAATGTATCTTTAATTGTCAGTACACCTGGTGTACATTCACTGCAAAGAACAACTCATTATTGGAATATAGTGGAGCAAAAAAATGCCCCTTTATTAATCTGATGTACATTATATATCTTTGCCTTTGTTACATGTATGATAGGTATTTGGCAGATAAATTTATACACACCTCCACAATTTATAGATTTATACTGTACATTGTCATCCTACACAGAGCATGCCCTTTCACAGTTATACAGACAGCTTTTCTCAGGGAACTTTATGCACTTGGTAAAACATTTTGGCAATCAGCAATCTGACACAGAGGAGCAGGCCAGAAAGATGAGTTCACAATTATACCAGCTGTACTTGGAATGAAAAAAATCCAAAAACCTGAATGTGAGAATTTATCTATGCACACACATGCAAGCACATATACACAGTAGTGATAACTGTAACCCACATTACAGGAGCTCATACAGAGCAATAAAAGAAACAAAAAGGTCAGGGCCATTGCCAAGATCTCAGTCCAAAACTGTGGATCTGAAAATGAGTGTGTGGAATTGACATTTAAAACTACATTTTATATATATATACACAATAGGTCCACATTGTCATGTTACAAAACACTGGCCATCAGGGCACAGTTACACCATGTTTTGTATACTAAAGACAGTATGCCAGTTCTGCTCCCAGTTGCCTTCTTGCAACTCCATTAATTTTACTAGAGGTCTATGGGGGAAAATTAAGAGCAAAATTTGGCTCAACATAAAGAAAGTACATATTTTTTTTTGGAATTTGTTATTTTCTGAGGCTTTAGGAGCTACATATTAGTTACCTTGGCTATATCAGTAAATTATATTGGAAGAATAGAGCTGTATTTTCAATATCAAGCACTGGATGGTTATTTTTTCCATACGCAGAACTGGATTTAATCCAATGAAGTATGAAGAGGAAACCATCCATTTGTTTGTTTGCTTGTTTATGAACTTCACATGTCAAATGTATTAGTGGTCACGTGAAAGTTATAATTTAATTTATTAGTGTTTTAACTCAAGACAGATTATGATAAGAAAATGCACAATTTTGAACATATAAAATGGCTAGAAAAGGAAGTGATTAGTTGATTCATGTGATTTCCAGTCTGGGATGATATAATGAAATGTATTGGTTGGAACCCTGGTCACTTGCATGGGGACACCAAAGATTAAAATTATTAATAATCACAATCTATACATTGGTAGATTAAACCAACATGTTATAACTCTTCTTACCCCAGGACTCAGTGAAGAAGTTGCTACCAATCCTGTGTACACAAGATTTAACCTATTTTTTAAAAAGTTGAAAGAAAGCTAAGGTCTTCAACCTGTAAGCTTTTCCTCTGACTATATAGGCATAGGGCTTGCCTATATTGACCAACTTGCTGGATCAGCCTAAACCAATATGTGTATGCTGCTCTAGTTTTGGGGGATTTTTTTAAAAACAATTGCCATAGGAGAAGTGCTACAGAAACCAGCCACTGCACAGACTGGGTAAGATTCCTACAAAAACATTTTATTGTTCAAAAATAACTATTTAAAGTTAATATTTAACATTCTCTTACTTTTTCCTCTAAGTGATTTCATTTTAGTTCCAATAATTATGATAAGGTCAACAACATTCAGTGGAAATTGAAAGTCATTTAAATTTTTTTAAAGACTTCAAAACACCCTTTTTTCCTGCTGACTCTTTAATTCTGCCATGCACTCTCTCTCTCTTTCCCTGGAAACACATTGAAAAGAATTAAGTTGTTTGCATCTAGGGAAGAAGCATAATGAATGCAGAAGCAATAGAAAGAGCTCTCCCCACCCTTTCCTCTTACATGTGTGTGTGTGTGTGCATTTTCAGACTGACTTCACTTGAATAATAGCAGGAATGGTACTATACACTGCTCATTATGGAGCTAGATCTTTTTGTATGTTAATAATTAATTGAAAGACACCCTGGCAATGGCTCTGTTTCTAGCTGGTCAAAGAATGCTGATAAGAACAGTGGCAAACAATTTAGCCATAAGAACATTACTAGAACAGCAGCAGCAATGTCTGCAGAAACAATGAAAAACATACAATACAGAAAGAAGACAGACATTTTCCCATATATTACACAGTAGTTAATACTGGTGAGACCCACATGGAACACATTCAGAACATACTTTGCTTCAAAAGAAGAAAAGACAAGAATTTATACTTGATTTTGAATATCCTTGTGTGCTGAGTCACTGGAACATGAGTGACTGGTAGTTCTATATGGTTTGTTGCTTCATTGTTTGGCACAGCATGGTGCAGGAAGGGAAATTATGATGATGCAGCTAAATCAAAGCCCACTTCTAAAACAATTACAGGCAATCTTTTTCAGTGACATAAAATTAATGGAAAATTAAGAAAATGCTTGGCACCACAGCAATTTTTATGGATGAATAAGTCAATAATTTTGCACAAGAAAATGAGTATAGGGAGTTTTGTACTCAAAGCATAATGCAGCAAATGGCAATCAATGGCACTGAGAATGACATTGCATTTTTTAAAAGGCCATCCAAATTAAGTTTTATAGCATATGAAAGTCTTATATTTGTCTCACACATACACATGGTGCATGTGTTTGTGCGTAGGTATTGTCACCAAAACTGTACAGTACATCTCCTTTACAATAAACAGTGCTCATATAGCTGCATTATATAAGAACACCGAGAGCAGTGACTAGAATTTAAATACAATTACTGCAGAAAAAAAACCCTTTAGGACCTGAACCCTAGGCCTCTAACCTACTAGTCCTGACCTTTTTTGTTTATTTTATTCTATTTCATAATCTCTCACTTTCTCTTTCTTTTCCCCGTTCTCTTCCCCAATCTTGTGATTCTCTTGAGAATGAGAAACTGATCCCCGCCCTATTGCTTCAGCAGGGGATAGGCCAGAATTTACCAAGCAGACAGTGAGATATTAGACAAATATAATGGGAGTGAGTTAGAAAGTATGTGCACTTGTAACCACCACCAGGCAAACTTGAACGTGGGACGTCTGAAGCCCAGTATAGGAGCCTCTACCCTCTGAGCTAAAAGCCAGCTGCCTTCCAGCCCATGTTGTAAAGGTCTCTTGGTCTTAACTGTTGCTGTGGTCTAGGTGCCATTTCACGGGACAGTGAATCACACTAGGGCTATGTCTACACTTGCAGCTTCTTGCGCAAGAATATCTTGCGCAAGGGTTCTTGTGCAAGAAGTCTTGCGCAAGAAAACGTCCACACTGCCATGTGTGAGTGTGGACGCTCTCTTGCGCAAGAAAGCTCTGGTGGCCATTTTAGCCATAGGGCTTTCTTGCACAAGAAATCCTTGCCGAGCGTCCACACTGCCCGCTTGTGCAAGAGCTCCTGCGCAAGAGGGCTTACACCTGTTAAAAAAGACCTCTCTTACCATGCGATACTGTAAATTTCCTTGCGCAAGAGCGGCCGGGCAGTGTGGATGCTCTGCAGATTCTTGCACAAGAACAGCCATACTTGCGCAAGAAGCCACCAGTGTAGACATAGCCCTAGTGTTTTTCTCTGCTGATTACTGTGTAACCGACACACCTAGGCTATGTCTATACTCATGGCTTCTTGCACAAGTATGGCCATTCTTGCGCAAGAATCTGCAGAGCATCCACACTTGCGCAATGCCATTATTCCTAAAAATAATCAGTGTAGCAGCATTGCACAAGAGGGTTTTTCTTGCGCAAGAAGGGGCAGTGTAGACAGCTCCCTTCTAGCACAAGAGCCTCTTTCGCAAAATGGCGGCTCATTAGGTATGCAAATGAGGCTCGACAATATTCCACGTTTAGCCTCATTTGCATACTTCTGGCGCAACAACCCACCAGTGTAGACATAGCCTAGCTGATAGTTCTAGCCAGACAGAGCCATAAAATGGGAGCAGGGCTACAGAAAACAGATCCACATGAGTAGTTTGTCCTCAGCAGTTCATATTTGCTGTGATGTATAGTGTACGTTCCTGGCACTACAGTTTAGGATTTCACTGCTGGGGTTTATGGTTCAAATCCAGGCTATGGTAGGTAGCCAAAGTGAGAAGAAAGAAGATGAGAGGATCTTTAGGATCCAAGAAGAAAGTAACAGAGATGACTTTGCCATGGAGACACCCAGGGAAACTACAGTCCCCCAACTTGATTGTCCCTCTCATTACTTGTCTGAGGTCCATGGTTATAGCCTTCAGCTCAGATGAAAGGAGGAACTGAAAGTGGGAGTAGCTGACAATATGCTACTCTCACATGCCCTCTAGGATGTCTGTCTTATTAAATGTATGTTCATGGAGAAGGTGGGTGGAAGGGACAGTTCTATGTTGTTTCTGAGTCACTCTGATCTAGAGATCATCATGACGAAGCAACTCCTTTCCCCTCCTGGGGGTATGGTGAGGAGAAATTAACATGTACTAGACACCATCCCGCTACAGATAAGGTCATCAATGCCCCAGTCTTAGAAAGCAATTGAAGTTGTGATTTGTTCCACAAATCTACTAAGCTTTGAATGTCAGGGAGCTTTGACTCCTTCCCCAAAGTCATGTCTTTTCTACACTGAGAGGAATCTCAGTGCAGCAGTATTTTCACCCAAATTTAAGTGAAAAAAGACTGCAGAGAAACTCTACTTCCATTTATTTTTATTTGGGTTGGATGCAGCTCTGCACAAGCCAGTAAATGTGGGAATAAATTAGTATAAAACTGGTGTAAGCAAGAGAAGAATCAAGCAGATACATGGAGTTTCTGTTATTTGTCCCAAAATGTTTTCCAGTACTTGGTTAAGTGCATGTGCACACCTACATCTGCATGTACCATGCTTGAAAGTTTTCAGAAAAATCAACTGGGCCACGTAGCAGGTGCCAGCAGGATGGTGTCAATTCATAGACCATAATTTAATCAGACTGCTTTGTGTTTATGTGTATGCTAAAGTATCTCTTTTCATATTGTTTGCAATGTTCAGGTAGTCATGGTGGTCCCAGGATACTAAAGAGACAAGGTGGGTGAGGTAATACCTTTAATTGGACCAAATCCTTCAGGGCCCATCCAGCAGGGCTCCAAAGGTGTCTCTCCTCACACCTCCCTGCCCCACATCCCCCAGCCGATTTAACACCCCTCCACCCCAGGTACCCACATTACCACCACTGGTAGCACAGAGGGGCTAGAAAGGCTTTTAGCTGCTGATTCCGCATCACTGCTAGAATATCCCTGTGGCCCGGGGGAGGTGTGTGCAGAGCCATCCCACCCACAGGATGATTTGGGGTGGTGACCTCAACCGTCCTATGGATGGTATGGACCCCCATATTCAGGTTAGCCCTTCATGGGCTGAGGCCAGTAGCAGGGGACAGCTCCTTCACCCTCCTACACCCCCTCTACAATCACTGCAGTGGGGGGAGCCATAGGGAAGTAGAGTGTTGCAACAGCCTCTGCTCTGCCACCATCTCACAGGCCAGCCTAGACACTGCACTTCACTGCAGTAGAAGGAAGCAGAGCGCCCTAGCCTCAGCCACAGCAAGGCGGAGCAATCGGGCTGGCCTGGGACATGGCGTCAGAGCCAAGCAGAGGCTGCTGCATCGTTTCCCTTGCCCGCAGTTCATGCTATGGTGAGTGCAAGGGGAGGAGGGGAGTAGCCCCCCCCCCCCCATGGTAGTCCCCGAGGCTATGTCCCTCAGGGGAGGAAGCTTGAGGGAAGAGGTGCAATGGAGTGAGAGGGCGGAGCAGTGGTAGGAAGAGGTAGACTGGGAGTAGAGCAAGGCCTGGGTTTGGGGGAAGGGTACAGACCCCAACCCCAGGCTGCAGGCATTCCAGCAGCTATGTGCAAGCTGAATTGTTGAACTGCTCTGGCCCTCTCCATTAATTTGAGGCACCTGCAATAGAGACTGCCTGAGCTGTCAGGCCTGCAGAAAGGTGCTACTGGACAGTGGAGCTGGCTGAGGTACCTCCGTAACAGGGCAGGACAGTGATATAAAAGTGAGGTTTCCAGAGGCACCAAGAAAGATAAATGGCGGGGCTCCTGGGAAAGAAGAATGAAACTTGCTCCCATATGGAGCTGAGCATGGTGGCAACATCAGGGCATTTCCCTTTATTTTTATTTACCACATCTACAGGGCTAAGAAGAGCCTGTGAGAGGAGGATCTTTATTCTTTGATCGTGTGTGTTAGGCAGGCCACTTGTCTATTAAATGAACTTTCAGAGATAATTTGCCTCTCGTGCTGGAGACAACTTGAAGGGCTGTTTTGCTTTAGGCTGTTTTCAATCCTGGCTTAATGAAATGGTGACCCTAACCCCAAAGGGTGGCACATTGGCTTTTTACTGGAGGGTATAAGGGAATTAAAAGCAATCAAGAGGAATAAATGAGGGAATTTAGGAGAGGGTCTTTGGAAGGCAAGTTAATTTGGAATCAGTACAGTGGCAAGGTCAGGAAGAAGAAAGGAAAAAGTGAGAGTGGAAGACTGACAGATTTAATAGCCTGTTTGGAAATCTTGAGAATAACAGGGAACCGGAGGCTGGACAAAAGGAGGACAACTGGGCTGGAGCTATCAGGCAAGGAGCTCTGGTACCTATTCTTCTGTGAGTAAATGCTGAATGATTGTGGTCAGCGAAGGCGTTGGTTAGGACCAGGCACAATGAAAGCAGGCTTCCCTACATATCTCCACCAGCCCATTTCAGTCCCACCCTGCAGGCACTATGCAGTCCTAGCCTAGACCTTTTTTGCTACAATTATAATCAGGGCTCGCCGAACCGCAGCGAGCCCCTCTTGCCAGCCACGCTGTCCGGCGATCTGTGCATGCGCAGAACATTCTGCACATGCGCAGATCTCCCGAACCCAGCTCTTCTGGGTTACAATCTACTCACTACGGGCGAGTAGATTGTATAATTTGTCGAGCCCTGATTATAATCTCTGCTTACCTTGAACAAGCATTATCACTATGCTGAACCCTTTTAATTTTAAAATAGAAAAATTGTATCTTCCTGCACAAATAACCCAGGCCCCTAACATTTAAACTTTAAGAGAATCTCTGTTACCTCACAGCAGGATAAAGACTATGACACACAGATAATTAGCTGTGATTTCATCCATTGGAGGGCTCTGATACATTAATAAAAGCCAGTTTGGTTTGCTCTCTCTTGTATGTACACACATAGTATATGGCATTTTCCTATGAAGTTGCATGTGATTTACCTTCTTTAACGAAGTAGAGTAACATCTGGATCTATGCCTCGAAAGGTCAAATACTGGTGCTCCAAACTACTGTACTACCAAGCCACTGATTATATGCACACAGCTACAGTTATGTTCTCTGCTTTTCTCCCCATAACATACCATGTTGGGAATATGGAGGAGGGAGGGCTTATATTTATGTACTCTTTTTTCCTGTCTATTTCTATTCTTCCTTTTCTTTTCCCTTTCTGCTCTCCAGCCTTCCTCCCACCCCACCCCACCTCACCCCACCCCATTTGGAGTGAGGGAGGAAAAGGTCTTTTTCATTGGTACCATGGAGCTGCATCCATGCAGTCCAGTATTTTCTTCTTCTGCATGCTAGCTTATCTCCCTTGCCATATCCCAATCACACTGGCTGTGTCTACATTGGTGCGATCTTGCACAAAAGCAGCCGCTTTTGTGCCAAAACTTGCTGCCTGTCTACACTGGCTGCGAGTTCTTGCGCAAGAACACTGACATTCTAATGTATGAAATCAGGGCTTCTTGTGCAAGAACTATGATGCTCCCGCTCAGGAATAAGCCCTCTTGCACAACTGTTCTAACGCAAGAGGCCAGTGTAGACAGGCAACATGAACTTCTTGAGCAAGAAAGCCCTATGGTTAAAAGGCCATTAGAGCTTTCTTGCACAAGAGAGCATCTACACTGGCACGGATGCTCTTGAGCAAAAGCACATCTCTTGCTCAAAGGGCACATGCCAGTGTAGACGCGCTCTTCTGGAAGAGTTTTTGAACAAGAACTCTTCCGCAAAAGAGTTCTTGCGCAAAATCATGCCAGTGTAGACATAGCCACTATGTGCTCTAATGCTGTTGGCTATTCTACATCAAGGCTGAATTATACACTGAGGCAGCTAAAAGCAAGAGAGGTAAGATGCAGCCTAGATTTAGCAAAATCACCAGCATTGTTGTGGATTATAGTGACATAGTGGCAAGGATTGTTTTGTATAGAAAACGAAGAAATTTCAAACATAATGAAAATTTAACATGGTAGTCCTGAATTGGAGCCCTCAGTACTTGATCCTTACTTTCCTATGTCCTCTCTCCTCCATGTGGGTCATAGCCCTGCAAATATTGAATTTAGTAATTCTTTAAAGTAACATACAGAGCTAAGCACAACATATCGCTTTAAATAGTGTGTGGCACAAACATGTGATTTACAACTGGTTGTTGATCATCATTCTAAATCTGTACAGAGGCTTCAGATTTCGAAACAAGATGCAATAAATACAATGAAGTTGTGACTAAGGGATGACACAAGGGAGTGCCCTGAAAAACGAGCGAGAAAGAGAGAAACACACAAAGGCCAAAATTAGTTAACTATTCAATGAAAGAAAACTAGTTGTCACTAACGTTAAGGCTGTTATAAATAGATGAAACCCACAAGACTCCACAATAAGGTTAACATTCTGTTTTCTTTTGGGAGGTGTACAGGGCTGTAAGGACTAGGAAGTGTTAAAAGGGTGAAATTATTGTTAAGTTTAATATTTGAAAATGTATGCCAATTGTACAAATTTGCAAATACACCAAGAAATGGTACTCTTTTCTTGTTTAAAGTTTAGCAATTGTAGGTAAATTATTTGGCTCCAGAGATATTGATCAAATTCAAAGCAGCCAAGGTTAATATAAAAATGTTTTTTTCTAAATATTGTAGGCCTTCAAGGGAGTAAGAGTTGGTAGATTAAATTACAAAAGTACTTTTCTTAAAGCTGTTTATTTTTCATCCACACATTGTGTCTTCACTCACATTAGTTTTACACTGGTGTAACTACTGTCTAGAGTAGAGCTACTCATGGTATGCACCGGGATATGTTCAGACAACAAGAATGGTAGGAATGGTGTCCCTAGCCTCTGTTTGTCAGGGCCTGAAAATGGATGACAGAGGAGGGATCACTTGATGGTTATCTGTTTTTGTTCCCTCCCTCTGTGGAATCTGGCATTGGCCACTGTCAACAGACAGGATTCTGGGCTAGATGGACCTTTGGTCTGACCCAGTATGGCCCTTCTTATGTTCCAATCTCCCTCCCCGTTTCTGCAAAATGCTCAGAAATGTCCAGACCTCCAAGAGTTGGTATCTCTAAATATACTCTGTAGGATCAGGAACCAGTGAAAGTGCTTCTTTTCCTATTCTCTTACTTTGGCCATTGACTCTAAATTTTGAAGGAGTTGGTTTTTCTTCAGCACAAAAACTTCTCTGCAAATGTTAATCTTTCCCCGTGATTGAAATCTACATGAAATGGCTTCCTTTGAAAAAGACACTGCAACTGCCAAAGCCTGCCATACCCTTTTCTAAGAAAGCAGGAAGTTCCTTACTGTTTAAATATAGTTACACAATATTAGTATTCTCAGTATGGACACAGAATATGCAGTTTCCTGTTTAATGCTGCATGCATTGATCTGTGTAAGATTGACATTTACTGCACTGATACTGTTAAATAATTGACTTCCATGTTTGTATCATTGTGGAAGCTAATGGTATCATGGCAAAAATCTAGGACCTATTTTTTAATGTCATAAATGCGACAATATATTTGACTTTTAAACACCTACCTATGAGCCCAGTTTTCTCTCCCTGAATATGTTTTTGAAAATGTTTCAAGAGGTAGCTTTGCAATTTGAAAGATAAAAAGTATTAAACAGCAAAAGTATGCAAAAGATGATGAAATTTTAAAACTTTCTTATGGAAGTTTTTAAACCTCTGTCACAGGGTTGGCAACTTTCTAATTGCACAAAACTGAAAAGCCCATATACCACGCCTTCCCTGAGGCCCTGCCCTTTCTCCAAAGCCCTGCCTCCACTCACTCCATCCTCGTTCCCCCTACCACCCATTGCTCACTCTCCTCTACCCTCCCTCACTCGCTCATTTTCACCAGGCTGGAGCAGGGGTGTGTGGTGTGGGAGCGGGTACAGGCTCTGGGCCCAAGGGCTCTGAGATGGGGATGCGAGGTTTGGGGTGCAGAAAGAGGCTCTGGGCTGGGGCTGACTGTGGGAGAGGGCTCTGGACTGAGGCAGGGAGTTGGAAGTGTGGGCAGGAATTCAGGGTGTGGGATTTTGGGCAGCACCCACTGCAGGAAGCTCCCCACAAGCAACAACATGTTCCTCAGCTCCTAGATGGTGGCATGGCTAGGTGGCTCGGGATGTTGCATCCGCCCACAGCTCCCATTGGCTCTGGGTCCCAGCCAATGGGAGCTGTGGAGTTGGCACCCAGGGCAGGGGCAATGCATGGAGCTCTTACGGCTGTCCTTCTGCTTAGGAGCCAGGAGACATGTTAGTACTTCTGGGGAGCCACACAGAGCCGGGAAAGGAGCCTGCCAGCCCTGCACCAACCAAACCTTTCATGGCTTTCCAGTTAAAAACTGGACACCTGGCAACCTTACCACAGAAAAATATCTCATTTGAGTTAGATTTCTGAAATCTGATCACCACTCTAAGAGCTAAAAATCTGAAGCCTTTGAACCGTTCAGTTAGGAGAGTTGACACTTGAAAGGAGAGGGAAATAAATCATAAATGGCTTTTTTCCAGTTTTACATCAACACCTGGGTTCTTGTGTCAGGAAGTCGAAGTCCCACCAGACCTCCACACACGAGAACAGTCGAAGCTAGGAGAATGGGGATTGCTTTGGTGATGCCCACAAGGGAACCAAATATCAAGTTTCCAAGTACAGCTGCTGCTTTGCTTAGTGCATTCAAAAAGCCAAAGCCAGTTGCCCTAAAAGAGAAAAAAGAACAACATTAAACATACTTGAAAAATTAAAGCCTTTGGGGGCAGGGCCACAACTGGGATAAAACAGAGCAGCTCCTTTGACTTCAGCAGAACCATCCCAACAGTTCTGTTCCCAGTTCTGTCCAGTTGGCTTACCTGATCAAACAATACCTTGTGGAAATGCTGATGTGACCTCATCCTCATATAATAATGAACACAAAGACTTTGGGCATGTGTGATGTAGTGAGCTGTGCTGTACACTTTGGTTGGGCATTCACTGGTCGCTATGCTTGGGCTGTGGGTGACCCCTACTGGCCTGCGTCTGTAAGCACGGCCCAGCGGGAGGTCGCCCTGAGGGCTCTCATGTCACATAGACCATGCCCCAACCGGTTCTTACCTGACCAGGGAAAGGGTTTGAACAAAGGAAGAGTGTAGCGTGGAGAAGGGACAGTCTTAGCTGGGAAAACATGAAAAGAACAGACTGAGCTGAGTGCTAGGGGTTCAGGGGCCTATGTCCCCCTGCCCCAAGGGGTCTAAGGCTGCCTGGCCCTGACTTCTATATTCATATTGCGCCTAGGCTGTGCTGTATCCCGGAGAAGCAATAAACACTCTCTATTCTACTGTTCGGTGGAGTCTCATCTTGCTGCAGGTGGGGTGCAGGGTCGAAGGGTACCCGACGTGCCATCACAGCATGAACCAAATGGTGGCTTGAAAAATGGGTCTCGGGATGCAGGTGAGACACAAGTCTCAGAGCCTGAGTGGACTGACTTAGGCTTGCAGAGTTGGGCTGCAGGTTTATACAATTGTCTGGGCTTGCGTGGAAGTCTTGTCTCTGAAAGCTCATGAGCAGACAAGGCCTCAGAGTCTAGGCTCTTGAACACCTACACTACTATTTTCAGCCCTGAGGCCTGAGCCCCACAACTCTATCGATTGATCCAGGCTCTAAGATTTGGTGCCACAGGTTTTGTTTTGAAGTGTCGATGTGCCCTAAGAGATTCTGCTGGGTAGGGAAGGGAGGTGATTTCTTGGCTAAAAATCTAACAAACATGCATCAGATTGGACATTAATTGATAACAACATAATATATGATCGTATTAATATGCTATCAAAGCTCATGACAAGATTAAAACTAGATATTTTCTGCAAATCATTTTGATTGTAATAAACCTTGTTTAATCATGAATATATTATAGGTTAACTATTGTTTTAGTAATTTTGCAGTCTATTCCAAAGAGAACAAAACCCTTTACACCTCCCATTAGAAGCCAAGAAAGGCAAAGGGTATCAGAAGTGTTGGTCAGTACAGGTTTAGACTGAGGTTTCCTCAGTGAGACAGTGTGTGTGATCAGGGGCTGCAATCAGAAGAACAAGTGTGAAGCCTGATGACCAAGAATGAGACACGGCAGTGGAACATTGTACAAATGCTGACATCAACATTCTTCTCATCTAAGAATTCTTATGAGAGAAAAACCACGAACCTTGTTATCTATTGTCTCCTCATTAGCTCTGTGAATTGTGCACTTTCCAAACTCTTTTGACACTTTACAAGCTGGTCAGTCTTGCTGGGTGATTGCAACTGTCATTACTATATTCAAGCCCCCAGATCACTTGCAGCCAACAGCTATGCTTTATGATTCCCTTGCCATCTTTAAAATACTTGGACTTTAATAAAAAAGAACAATATTTTGCTAACATTCATTACTCTCTTTTATGCAACACATGGCACCCTTTTAACATACCACACAAGGGAAAAAAACATCAGTGATCTGTTTAGGGAGAGAGACAGGCAGATAGAAAATAGATCCAGAGGTGCTGCTTGAAAGGATAAGCAGGAGAGTAGTGGGAGAGCCACAATCAATGGCCACCAACATCTAGGCATTTTACCTTTTTTCCCTAAGGTGGCTATTACTTTAGCATGTAAGCACTACCTGCTGGCAGAGAGTCATCTGTGAATTATGCTTGAGAGGGCAAACTGAAATGCATTGGAAGCAAACACCTTTGAGGCTGAAGGATTTGCAGCATGACAGATGGAACAGTGCAGACCAATGATAGTTGCCTGAGAACCACTAAAACTCACTTTTAAGTGGCCACTAAAAAGGCCACTGAACCTTCTGACAGAGATGGACCAAGGAAGTACTTGCAATGTTGCCTTAAAAACTGCTAAAGCTACTCCCAGACAGAGAGATTTGGGGAAGCCCTAGGGATGAAAATTACCTGTTCTGTTCATTGCCTACAAAGCATCTGGCATTGGCCACTGTCAGAAGACAGGATACTGGTCTAGACAGAATGGCCCTGGTCCAGAGGACAGGATACTGGTCCTGACCCAGAATGGCCATTTTTATGTTCTTAAGAGCTGTGGAAGAAACCAATCAAGGGGAGGACTGTGGGGACACGTCTACACTATGAGGAAGATCAATGCTGATGTGCTTGCGTATCTTACTTTGACCTTCCAATGTAGTGTAGACCATGCCTGGGAGCTTTGGCAACACTGCTGAAGGAAGCTGGTACCTGAACAGGTGCTAGTTCTTCTAGCACACTAAAAACAGCAGTGTAGTTGGAGCAACATGGGCAGCAGCCTGGGCCAGACTTCTGAATATACGCACATGGATCCCCTCATTATGTTCTTGGTCAGCTAACCAGAGCCATCGGCCATGCTACCCTTGGCCACACAGCTATATTTAGTGCTCTGGCTTGAGTGGAGTTAGCATATGTCTGTCAACACATGCTGGGGAGCACACTCCAAGCTGCAATATAGACATACCCTTAGAGGGGCCCAAAGAACAGAATGTGATTTTTCCCATCTCCCCAGCAGAGTTTGTGTAGTAAGGAGGAGGGGAGTCCCATTGTGCAAAATGGGGCAATACTACACATACACAAATATATATATATATATATATACACACACACACAGTACACTTATTGTAGTTTTCACTAGTGCCCTACGGCCAAAATTTGCTCAAAAGATTATGAACACTGAGAGAAACAATATTTATATAGAGATAATATAATCCTTTTCTGTCAACATGTCTCAGCCTAAGGGCAAGTCTACAATACGGGCTAAAGTCGACTGAAGGTAAGCAATTCCAGCTCAGTGAATAACATATCCGCAGTCAACATACCACATCTGCAATGTGTATGCCACACTTGGTTGGTGGGAGAAACTCTCTCAGACTTTTATGTGTTTCTCATTCCAGTGGAGTATTGGAGTTGACAAGAGTGCATTCAGCAGTTAATTTAATAGGTCTTCACTAAATCGACCCTCAGTGGATCAATCACCATAGCGTTGATCCACCTGGTAGTGGAGACAAGCCCTAAACACCGTATGAACTAACAGAACAAGTTTTGACAGAACTAACAAAAGACTATAGATATAACTAATGCAAATTTAGGTACAAATCGAGACATGAAACTTTTGGAAAGGCAATGCTAAGGAACATATGGGTATATTTTGTATATTACTTTATGGAGATAAATTGCTTCATAGATGCTATCTGCTTACATCATCTAGTTATAACAAGGACTTACATATAATTTCCTGAGCATTTTGGAACATTTATTTTCATATTCTGTGCTCTACATCTAGCACATTCAGAACCTACGGTATATTCTGCGATGATTATCTGATGGATGTCTCTGTATTTTATTTCAAACACAAAGGCAATTTTTGAAGATGGTATGTAATATATTTTAATTAAATTGGTGCAGTATTCAGGCATTGGAAAAACCCAGCTTTTTTGGAAAAAATAATTGGCCTAGTCAAACTTTTGTAACTGGATGATGCAGCTGATTCTGTGATCTCGTTAACACTATAAAATAACCATAAGGAGAGATGAATAAGATTGTTAAAATAAACCCATTTGTCTTTGCCCTTGACTATTTTGATGATTTAAAAGTGAACAACACTTTAGTAAATGCAATTTTTTGATCTTTAAGCATATCATTTTGCATACAAATACCATGTTAATTATGACCAGAAACAAAAATAAGATGTTCAAAAGAAGGAATAAAAATATCTGAATAATGTAGCTCTTGCTCCCTGCACCTGAGCAGCATTCTCTCTGGCTTTAATCACCTCTGATTGCTTACTTGGATCTTGAAAGTATAGGTCTGACTGTGCAATCTTGATGCACTCAAGCAATGCTGTGTCAGGCTCTACAGCTTTAAAATACAAACATATTTGCTAAAATATTTGTGATTCAAATCATTCTATTCCCTATTAATACTTCCCTTCACTGTATCATAACACAATCTAGTACAACGGAGGGACTGAAAAATGTTGTCTATATCTGCCCCAATCACCAAGCACAACAGGGCACGGTCTCCCTCTGTGTGTCTGCTGCAAGCAGTGTTTCAGTTCATAGAAGAGGAGATCAAGTGTACTGACATTCTGAATCATCAAGGAAACGTGGTGAATCATCAAAGCACTCAATGTGGCTTGAAATGCAGTGAAGGCGAGAAATCATTCCCAAACATTGTACCAATCTGCACTACATTGATCAGTTAATGGGCAGATCGTTGGCACACACTCCTGTTTTCTGACGCTATGTGAGCAATTAGCCGTGTGATTCCCATTAGTGATGGGGGAGTTATGTAGTCACAATCCCTTGTGCACCACTTAGAAAATTGACAGGAACACATCACTTCAATACAGAGAGAACAGTGGGGTGGATTTGTGCAACTCTTTCAAAATTATTTATTTTATATCTTCTAACAACAACAGAATAACAATATGCAAAATTCTCTAGAAATATGGGGGTGAGCAGGTCTTGCAGTGTGGTGGCCATTAGATGGTAGATTTTAGTTCTGATGCTAGGGAGAGCTGGTTTCATTAAGCCATGACAAAGGGAAGTGACTTCCTTTAGCCCAGTGGTAGGCAACATGTGGCCCAAGAGCTGCATGAAGCCCATTTGGGTTCTATGTGTGGCCCATGAGACATTTTATTTACCATTGCCCATGTGCAGGGTTGCCAGATTCCACTGGTTTCCACCTGCATAGTTTTTTCCAACTAACGTGGTGTGCATGTAAAGCAAGGGCATTTGAAGTTAGGTGTAAGCTGTTTGCACATACCTTGTGCTCCTGCTGCTTCCAATCACAGTGCTGCTATGGTTCAGTTGGAATACCCCACAAATTCTAAATGCTAATGCGTAGTTAGCAAAACTACCCTATCCCAGGAGACCATCTTGGTTATGACAATTCTTTGGCCTTCTGAGATGAAGGGGAGTCACTTGTATGGCCCAATTACTAGGTTGTCCATCACAGTTTTAGTTGAAGTACAAAAGAAAAATGGTCAGGGTCCAAAGTGACTAAAAATGGGAGGTCACTTACCCAAGCCTATAGATCATCAGTGTTCTTTCCACAGATGTCATGTATATTCTTCAGTGGGCCAGGAATTTCTATTATTAAACTTAATGGTCTGGCCTTCCTGAAATCCCTGCAGCTTTTGCAGGGGCATCTGTCTAGACAGGTCAGAGATCTGACACTTTACTGTCCAGACCCAGTGGTAGGGTCCATCCACGCCCTCCTATAAGACTATGAATAGCATTATCACGGCACCCTGAAATATATGTGAGAAGACATAATGGAAGCTAGCAATTTTTTACCTCAAAATGCTATGGCCGATCTTCTAATAAAAAACAACAAATGGTCCTACAGCACTTTAGAGACTAACAAAAAAATGTAGATGTATCATGAGCTTTCGTGGGCACAGCCCACTTCTTCAGAGTGGGTTGTGCCCATGAAAGCTCATGATACCATCTACATGTTTTGTGAGTCTTTAAGGTGCTGCAGGACTATTCGTTGTTTTATGTTTTTTTCTAGTACAGACTCACACGGCTACCTCTCTCAAATCTTCTAATGTTAACAACTCAAGTACGTCCACTTTCTAACCCTTTCATATAAATAAACTAACAAGATGCAAAGTTCTATCCAAAAGGAGGATTACAGAATTTGCTTTTTCTGCAGTCAAATGAATAGTTCATCAAGGACAACTGTATAGTCAGATTATAAATCCCTGTAATGTGATCATTCTACCCGCACATATGGAAGTATAGAATTGGAGACATAAAAAAAGGAACTATGATCAGAGAATTAGGGACCTTGGATTTTTAGATCCTTGCTGCTGAAGAGGGAGAGGGAGAGAGGGAGGGGATAAGACACTTTGACAAGTACCTAGAGAACTAGATCAAGTGAGTTAATAAAACCCATGTGCTTTTTAAAAAAAAAAATCCAGCTGAGTTTATCTGAAGTCATCTGCTGGACAGGACAAGTGCGAGTCAACAGATGGGAATAATCAGGATTGTATTACATATGAATCCTCCTTGAGATCCTATCTGATATAAAACATACAGCAGTAGCCTAAAAATAAAGACAGCAAAGAAACACTTATAAGGGTTTTTGTCGGGAGAACAGGTTTAAAAATTCCACTGTTCTGCCTTGCCGTGGAGTGGAAGAGAATACAAATTTTAAAAAAATGTGAGTAGAAGAGCAAGAATGGCGAATAGAAATTCTAGGTGATTATATCTGCTACTAAAGTGGGGGGGAGAAAGGAAAATTCAAGGATAGCTTTAGATTACCTGCGTGGTTTTACAATTTGGTAATGCCATCAGATACTCTAATGATGGATGTGAAATAAATGGACAGATAGAAAAAATATACTAGATACCTTTGCAGCACTGAGGAGGAGACTTTGCTATGATTTGTTGAGGAATCATAATCCCAGTAATTAAGAGAAGTGAATTATTTATAGTTCATCACATAAATAAATGAGTTTACTATTCAGAATGCCTGCACCACAGGGAAAGAAAAGGGAATAAACTTGGGCAACCCTGCATTTCTGAGACATTTCATATAATAAGAAAACAATCTTGTTTCAATAGAGTGTAGATGAACCATATCCACAGGATGGCAGTAGAAAATAACTGCCAGGAAGCGCACTGTGAATCAGTGACTGAAAAGCTGTGTCTGAGATGAATACAGAATTTCTAGTCTGACAGCAGCAATAATGAAACATAGGGTTTAAAATATCCTGTGGATAATGTTTATCACTCTGAGGGAGTTCTCAAGACCCAGAAAGGGAAATGAAGGATGGGTGCACTGAGCAGTAGGTAGATCTATAATTTTTCATTTTTGACTGAACTCTTTGCACTCTTTTCAAATGCTCTGGGGAAAGACAGGATATGAAGATTGTATTTTACATACATCGTGAACTCTAAATTATGTGGCCAAGATAAATATCCAGATGTCTGGCAGTCATAGTGAAGTTAATGAACTGTGGTGTTACTTGATCTAATGTGATTGGGAGGAGGTGACCAACTTATCAATCTTATTTCAAAGTTCACTGAGGTTTGGCTTATTTATCTGGTTCTTGGTGAGAGTTCTAACTTTTAATCCTGGTGGTCCCCAAACTAGTTCACAAGAAGCGGTTGTCATTTGTATGAATGTAGCAATTGAATTTTAAAACATATGAAAATCTTCCTAAACATCTCTTTCTTTAGAGAATTTTAGCCTTATTCCATTCAAATGTGTAATATAGACAGAGCTGGTTGCCCGTGCGACCTTAATTCTACCCTCCCATGCAATACAGGTCTTTAGTTACTTGACTACATATTTTTTCCACAGGACTCCTGCCTGATTCAGTGCTCAGCATAGAGCATGCATAATGAAGGAGGCTGTTTTCTGTAGGACCTCATTTGCTGAAGAAGCTGGAAGGTGTGTAATGAAATAGGCAGGGAAATGTCATAAGAGAAAGGAAAGTCTCAATGCTTAAAGTAGTTGAATGTCTTCTGTTGAACTGGGTTCTATCTCTACCTCTACCACAGATTCCTTGTGTGATGCCAGGCAAGTCACTTAGCCACACTTCACTAGTTGCGTGTTTCTCAGTTTCTGGGTGCCCGATTTGATTCCCTGGAATTGGATTTGCAGAAGTGTTGCAGCTCACAGCTTCAACTGAAGTCAATGGGTGCTATGCTTATAAACTGTTATAAAATGCTAAATATTCTGAAAAGTTAGGTCCCTGGTTGTCTCAAACTGGGCATCCAAAACTAGTGAACGCTTCTGGCCATATTGTGCTTCAGTTCCCCCTATGTGAAAAGGGAGCAGGAATACCATCTCACCTCACATTGGAGTTGTGAAGATTAATTTATTTATGATTGTGAAGAACTAAGAAACTACAGTGAGAGCACCTTAGAGGGGAAAAAACATGGGGGAAATTCTATAGTCAGTTCAGGGTTTGACTGGTGTGCAGTAAATAGTATATGGACACACATGCTAAATAAGGAAGAAATATTGGAAAACTTGCTCAGCAGGGGAGCACTGTCCATCTTCTGCACTGAATGTGACTTCTGGTATTTCCAAACATTTGAATGCTTGATTTTGAAATCATAATAATGTTCTTTTAACAGAGTTTTATTTAGTGTAATTGAGATATAATTATATAAGAAAAAAAATCTCAGAGATCAGAGGGGAAAGTACAGGCAGTCCCCGGGTTACGTACAAGATAGGGACCGTGGGTTTGTTCTTAAGTTGAATTTGTATGTAAGTTGGAACTGGTACATATTGTAGGGGAAACTCTAGCCAAACATTTCTCCAGAGCTCAGTTTTATTCTCCCACACCTCACTTCCCTCAGTCCTTTATTCTCAAGCTGAGGTGTCTGCTGAGAAAAGCCGCTCCGCGTCTCCCTGGTCTGCTGGGGGGGGCGGGGGGGAGGCGCGCTAGCTTCACGTCTCCCTGGTCTGCTGGGGGGAAGCAACTAGTGCGGGGTTGCCTCACCCCGTTCGTAAGTAGGGATTCGATGTAAGTCGGATCCATGTAACCCGGGGACTGCCTGTATTTGGAGATTGCATGAAAATATGAGGGAGCATTTTCCCTGTCAGTTAATCTGGGAGGCTCATTAGGGTTCAAAACTTAGATTTCTTAAACATGTGGACAACAGCATGCTTCGGAAGACCTCCAGTAAATCAATTTGGGGCAGATATTATAGGGACTGAGACTAATTAAAGGCTTTCTAGTCTGTTGGCTGAGAAACCATCTAGAAATAAGGTGATGGCCAACAAATTATCTTTAATGACCCATTTTCTGCCATTATAAACTGGACTAATGCAGAATATTTTAATCATTGTATTGTACAAAAATTTGAGAATAAAGCAGCAAAGAAAAATCCAGAAGTATCAGAGTTACTGTCGCATGTCATCAATAATATATAATTTTAAAATCCTAATTAGAGAATAGGTGCATATCCTATTTCATACTCTATATCAGTGTTTCCCAAAAGGGCTGTGTCCAGACTGGCCAGTTTTTCCAGAAAATCAGCCGCTTTTCCGGAAAAACTTGCCAGCTGTCTACACTGGCCGCTTGAATTTCCGCAAAAGCACTGACTTCCTACTATAAGAAATGCTGCTCTCATTCGGGCAAAAGTCCCTTTTGCGCAAAACTTTTGCACAAAAGGGCCATTGTAGACAGCTGAGATTTGTTTTCCGCAAAAAAGCCCCGATCGCGAAAATGGCGATCGGGGCTTTTTTCCAGAAAAGCATGTCTAGATTGGCCACAGATGCTTTTCCGCAAAAAGTGCTTTTGCAGAAAAGCGTCCGTGCCAATCTAGATGCTCTGTTCTGAAAATGCTTTTAATGGAAAACTTTTCCGTTAAAAGCATTTCCGGAAAATCATGCCTATCTAGACGCAGCCATGGTGTTTGGCGGAAACCTGGGATTCCTCGAAGTGAAATTAAGGGTTCTGCAAGAAAATTCTACTCCCCCACCCCATGCAGAGCCTGTAGGCAGCTCCCAATGGAGCTGTGCTGGCGGGGACGGGCTTCTGGCAGCGTGCCTCTCTGGCTGCTCCACCAGCCACTGCAGCTGCCCCACCACCGCGCGGCAGCCCCTGTCCCATGGGGCTTCCAGTGCTGTGCAGCCTCCTCCTTCTTGTGTGCAGGTCGCAGCTTGTTACAGCAGCTGCTGCTGCCAAGAGGGAAGGGGTGCCTGGGTCCAAGGCACCAAGGAGCCGCTCCTGCTCCTCAGCATTTTTAAACTACCGCCTGTGCCTCAGCAGGGGCTGCACAGAACTTGGCTGGGGCTCTATCCCCCTCACCGGGGCGCGCTTGGGCTCGCCGCTCCCTCTCCCCGCACTGCCGCTCTCTCTTCCTCGCGCTCCTCCCCATCCCTCTCCTACTGGAAAAGTGGCAGAGTCTGGTCTGGCAGGGAAGGTCAGGGTTTCTACACCTTCCAGCTCTGCCAGTGGGAAGCCTGAAATGGTGCTGTAGCTGCGCTGAGATCCCCGCTGCATGGGAGGGGGACTGAGCTCCTGCTTCCGCCCTCCTGCTGGGGGAACAAGAACGTGCTGCTTGGAGGCTCTCTCTTCTGCAGCAGGGTGCAAAGCAAGGTAAGCATCCCCACTCATGCCCAAACCCCACACCCAAATCCCTCTCACTCACTCCCCTCCCACTGCCAAGACCCCGCATTCC
This sequence comes from Pelodiscus sinensis, assembly GCF_049634645.1. Taxonomy (NCBI): domain Eukaryota; kingdom Metazoa; phylum Chordata; order Testudines; family Trionychidae; genus Pelodiscus; species Pelodiscus sinensis. Next base: position 85,126,664 of record NC_134716.1, on the reverse strand, counting down.
CAGCTTGCTCTGACATCCTGCTCCATATATAAGACTATTACTAGGGGTTCCGCGAAATTCTTTCAAGTTTGAAAGGGTTCCGTGGCCGAATAAAATTGGGAAACACTGCTCTATGTAGTCTCATATCTGCAGTGGAGCAGCTCTGATGAAGATTTATAGTGTATGTTCAGAAAACAAGCATGAAGATGGAGTTATATACATAGCAGTCATTAGGGCAAACAACATTAAAGCAATAGTGTAATTATCCCAAACCCAAGCATTAGAAAATGTAGGAAACTCTCAGTTAAGGTTACTCTTAAAAAAAAGATCTAAATGTATAAAGGGTCAGAAATGCAGTTAGTTACTGAAACTACCCAAACTCTATCATGCAGTTACATGAAGACAGGGAAAAACTGAATGTGTCACTGTACATTGATTATGTTCAAAATTCACATTTACCCAAATGGTAAAGAGACAATATGTTACATACATTACTTGCAGTACAATTCATGAAATATGTATACTATTAGCCCTCATGACATTGGCAAATCTCCAGGTGTGTGTGGTCCAGTCAGCTTCGAAGACCTGTTTGGGAGCTGAATTGGAAGAAGGGAGGGGTTCTCAGGATGGGTCACTTGCCTATGTTAAGCCTCACTTCCCACAGCTGGAAAACACCTGCTTTTTTCTAGCCCACTCTCCAACTACACCTTGATTTGCTTTATTGCTAGTTACTGACCTCCCCTACAGGCAGAGAAACATCAGCAAAAGTAGTGCACAGTTGTAAGCTGTGTAACTGCATGGCTGGGCAGCTGCCCATTTAGTACCATAGAGGCACTCCAGGAACCTGCCTGGGGACCTGCTGCAACTGTGGGAGAGCCATCCCTACCTGAGCCCACCTCCAAACTGCCATGTCCTGGGGAGGGGTGAACCCAGTGCTGGCCCAGACCTATTATGGCCAGAATGGAACTGCAGCTGGAACACAGCCATGGCCAGGGTGGACTGCACCTACCATGGCATGAACCCAGCTGCAGCCAGGGTGGCCCCCTCCAGATCCAACCCAGACCTGGCTTGAACTTGACAGGGCCATGGAAGGGCACCTCTCCTGCAGTCCCAGCCCTGAAGCTGCGGTAGTGTGGAGAGGTGCCTTTCCCCCACTGCCCAGTTGCTGCTGTGGGGAGGGTCCTCTCTCCTTGCAATAACCTTTTTCTTCCCTAGCCCTCAACCCAGCTCCACCCCAGAGCTCACATCTCCAACCAGAGTCCTCACACCCCACTGCACTGCACCAGGCCTGAGCCTCTCTCACACTCAGGTATCAGAGGGGAATCCGTGTTAGTCTGGATCTGCAAAAGCGACAAGGAGTCCTGTGGCACCCTATAGACTAACAGAAGTGCTGGAGCATAAGCTTTTGTGGGCAAAGACCCACTTCATCAGATGCATGTAGTAGAAATTTCCAGAGGCAGGTATAAATATGCAGGCCAGAATAAGGCTAGAGATAACGAGGTTAATTCAGTCAGGGAGGGTGAGGCTCACTTCTAGCAGCTGATCTGGAGGTGTGAACACCAAGAGAGGAGAAACTGCTTTTGTACTTGGCTAGCCATTCACAGTCTTTGTTTAATCCTAAACTGATGGTGTCAAATTTGCAGATGAACTGTATGTGTCACTGTAGTTTCTCTTTGAAATCTGGTCTTGAAGTTTTTTTGCTGCAGGATGGCTACCTTTAAATCTGCTACTGTTTGTATATTAGGAATGGCAATATACAAAAACCTGTAGGAGAACACTTCAATCTACCTGACACAGTATCAAATTTTGTTGTAAATACCAGGGCATGTGCAGATGTGCACCACCAACAAAAAAACGTGCTGCTGGCTGTGGGCACTCTGCTAATCAGCTAGGGAGCACCCAACTCTCTCCTGGGTGGTTGCCTGAGCACACAGCTAACAGAGAATACTGATCACCTCCACGTTGGTACCATAACAAAATTCATTTCACATGGGATAGGAAAAATTAGATGTAACTTTGACTTTGCCCTATCTACATAGAAGGCCAGTGTACTGACATCCAGGGCATGCAGAGTACATTCTTCATCTGATGTCCAAGGGAATCTATTTTGATCCAAAATGCCAAGTGTGGTTGCAAGTGAACTTTATCCTTGTAGAACACCATATAGGGCAGTTTTGAATAAGTGCCCTGATTTCAAACACCCTGCAGGCTGATTTAACCACAATGGAAAAAACCTTCCGGGTGAGAAACAGGAGAAAGCAGGAAGCCAGGGACTAGAAGGAAAGCCCCGCGAGCCTCGACAGCATGAGATGCAGGTCCCAGGGAGGGATCCTGGACGTGCAGGTGGAAGTGCTCCAGACCAGACCTTTCACAAAACAGGCTGTAACATTCTGAGCAAAGAACTGTCTGCCTTAGAATGGAAGGTGGAAAGCTGAAATAACGACCAGGTGTGCCTTGATCAATGACAGGGACCAGCGTGGGAGTTTGAGGTGCAGACAGTAATCCAGAATCACCTACAGTGTGGCCTGATTAGCCCAGATATGCTGTTTCAAAGCCAAGCTTGGGGTCAGTTTTCCACTTGGCCAGGTAAGCTGCTCTGTTGGCGGGTTTTCTGCTATCCAACAAGACCAGCTGAACCCAGGCCAAGCATTCCCATTAGTCCATGTTTAAACATGCAATAGCCATGCTGTCAAGTGTAGCACTGCCATATTTGGGTGCAGAAGATTGCTGTGGATTTCAAACAGCAGATCTGGCCACAGGTAGGTGCAATGGGTCAGCTTCTTAAAGGTCCAGCAGTGTGCTGAACCAGTGCTTGTGAGGCTACATGGGGGCCATGAGGAAAACCTTTGCCCAGTTCTCTTTGAGCTTCAGAAGAACTCTGTGAACCTATGGCCCCAGCAGAGAGGAATACAGCAGGGCCCCCGGCCATGGGAGCAGAAATGTGTTTGATAGGGAGACCCTGTCTATCCTCCTGACTGAACAGAGCACATGACATTTCTCATTCTGCCTGGATGCAAACAGGTCCGTCTGGGGACTCCCTCACTTCTGGAAGATTCTACTGATTGGTTCTGAATGGAGTGACCATTTGTGGCGAGATGAGAAAGTCCTGCTGAGGTGATCTGCTAATAGGTTCATGGTCTTGGGCAGCGGCGGCCTGTCAATACAGGCGAACTAGGTGGTCCTTTAGGGTGCCAAGATAAACAATCGTGGAGGGTTTTGGAGGCAGGGGCGCTGATTGTGCATTTCGCCTAGGGTGCCAGTTGCTGGCAGCTCGTCTAGGGCAGCTCCTGAACTCTTGGGCAGGTGCATGGCCACCAGGCTCTACCCTGCCTGCTAATGTAATACATTGTGGTGGTATAGTCCATCTAGAGGGGAAAGGGTGGAACAGGGATGGGGAGAGGCAGGACCTGGAGTGGCAGGGAGTTGTTCTGGCTGGGGGAGAGATCACATGGCCAGTGGTCCCTGTGTTACCAGTCACTTCCCAAAACCAGGGAAGGACAATGCCCAGAAAAGTCAACAACAACCTGATGTTAAACAACAATGAAAACAATCTCCAGATAAACATGTGAGTGATTACAATAGGATGCAGCAAAATCCATAGACCCGCATGAGAAGGGATTCCATCAGAAGCATTTTTTTCAGAATAAAAGGGAGAAAATAAACAGTCTGTTTTCAGATCTTCTAAATAAAACAGGAGTCCAACTACACAGTTTTACTCTTGATCAACAACATCTTATACATACTTGTCCTTCTAATCCCTTTGCTGACATTAACCAATCATCTAGGGCTCCAATCTCAGTGTTAAATTAGAAACTTTCTTACAGAAAATGGAAGTGTCCTGAGGCCCCTTCAGGAACCTGGAAAGGTCAGAAGCAGTGCTCAGAGGCCTCTCTGTAGCTGGTTAATGAGATCATGTAGATAGATACCTGCTGACCCTTCATACAAATCCTCACTGGACTGATTAATAGTTCGTACTTGACCGAAACCCATTAGTCCTCTCAAAAATACTATCAAATCCCTGTGCCAGTGATTCTATTATAGTCTCCACATTATTTCAAAGTCAATTAACAACTATACTTTGGACCAAATTCTGCCCTTCGTTACACTATTGTAAATCCAGAATCACTCCACTGAATTTAGCAGAATCACTACAGATGAACACAGTCTAAATCAATGTTTCTTAAACTATGTTCTGCAGAACACTGGTATTCCATGAACAACTCGCAGGTGTGCCGTGACCTCTTGTTTTGTTACTTCTTTATTTTTGTCTTTTTTTGTCTGACAATTTTTTTTGAAGAAAATTTGCATAGGTGTTCTGCATAAAAAAATATTGTTTGATGTTCCGTGGTCTCAAAATATTTAAGAAACACTGGTCTAAATAACAACAGAATTTGGATTTACATTTTCACATCCATAGAGAATATATCTGTCTCAAACTATTTTCAATCCCAAGCCATTCAGAATCTAGATTCTTTTCTTCCTCTCTTGGCAAGACAAACAAGGAGTGGAAGACTAGCACACTGCTACATTGTCAAGTCTTTGACTATGTTTTGCAATGGAACCAGGAGAATTAACAATTATGTTTCATGTACCTTCTGTCTGTAGGGTACAGTTCCACAGTAATGACATCAAGGGAATTCCATGCTGAGATGGTGAGGCCGTTGTACAAACACAGCATGCCTATCATCATGGATTCACTGGTACCAAACCACAAGAAAAAACAGCTAATTCCAGAGAGGACCATAGAACCACCTATATCCAAGGCAGACAAAAAATAACAATAATTGTTTTTACAGAATAATAATATTTATAATCTTATTTATTTTGCATAACAGTAGCCTTTACACACTGGATAGTTTAAATAACTGAACTGCACATTTGAATTTAAAACTAAATTCTAATACAGATCTTATTTTCTATGGCAACTATTAGTAGGGACCATGTCTTGCAATTACAAGGAAGGCATTTATGTATCATCTTAAACTAACAAGATTCATTTTAGATGACTCATTCTTTATAAAAGACGCTGCTCACAGAAAATCAACACAATCAATTATTTTGTTATTTAATTAAAATTAGCATAAATGTGTCATTATAAAGGGAAGACATCAACCCTCCACTATTGTCCCAAAACAGAAACCAGTCTATATTTTCTAATTTTTACTACATTCGCTAAATGGCCTATGCCACCAGCTGAGGTACCCTTGAATGGGAGCAAGCCAATGCTAAGCACTTTTTAAAATCCCACAACAAGTGCTTAAAATAGTATATTTATTTTACGAGATGGTAATACCAAGTGACGAACAAATACATGTCAGTGGAGAACTGGCCGTGCTCCTTATCTGTTAATTTCCAAACCTAATATGAGGGTGGTATTTTTATAGATGTAGAGGATTAGGCACTAATGAAAATGTCCCTGGAAGAGAGTTGTTCTTGCCTTTGTGAACAGCAAACTTTGTATTATGTAAACTGCTTTAAATATTTTTTAGGCTTTTGGCAAAGCCCATACCTAGCATTGTTAAACGTCCAATTCTGTCCATCAGAAGAGCAGATACAATATTCCCTGGTAACACAGCCAAAGTTCCCAGGAAATTAACAAAATAAATCCAATAGGCACTGTAGTCATCATCAAAGGTAATCTGACATCCTATCTTGTTGTGCTTAAATGGGCTGTTTATAAATTCACTGTCAATGAATTTATATTGCTTGAAATCTGTGGAAACAAGGGGAAGCATCAGCTAAAACAATATCAGATAACTCATATCCCAGCTAGAGCATATGCTTTTAAACATCCCAATATTAGACAGTCTTATTGACAAATAGGAGCTTGCACATATACACTGCTTTGCTTAGTATAATGTGGCTAGTCTCTGTTGTTAGTTTGTGGCCCCCCTCGCTCATAGTAAACATTCTCCAGATGAGTTTAGAGCTCATGAAAATAAGATACTATGGTGGCGCTGATCTACCTAAGCACATAAACTGTGGCTTAAAGTTCCATACATGCTTTACTTAACTGGCGGCTAGTACTACAGCCTACCACCCAGCCTAGTAGAGATTTACAAACTTCCAACACCTAGCATTGTCGATATTCCTCAGTCATATTCAGCTACAGACCTGGGCCTCAACTGAACAGACACTGTCAAGCACATCACCTTTCAGTGGGTTTGTGGTGAGGACAAGTGTGCACAGGAAACTCAGATGAGATTTTAGCTTTCAACTGCTGTTCTAATCTAAAAAAGTGATTGCAAAAATGATCTGGAATCACTGAGAAGCAATTAGCTCATCTCTTAATAAAACATAATTTTTCTAAGGGCTTGTCTACACAGGGCAGCAATGCTTCTAGAGAGGTATAAAACTGGAGGGCGCTATCATTACATCATGCAGACCCTGCTCTGAAAGGCACCTTGTGTGCACGGATCCAAACACAGCATTAATATGGACCTTTTAGAGCATGTCAGCATGGTCTACTCATGGTAGTTACCACACTTTCCAAATAACACCCCTCTGGTAGAGACACACCCTGTGTAGAGAAACCTTAAGTGGCAGCTCTGCAAACAGCCTGATGTGGGGGTTTTATTTGTTTTCTTTTTAGTGAGACACAAATGAGGCCAGAGCATCAGTGGCAGCTCCACCTTGTTGTCCCACATAGCCATTTATTTCCAGGACCCTCAATACTACCCCTGAACCATTTTAGGATTTGAGCATGGCTCTCCAGAGGTTTAAAGCATTTCTAGTTGTTACATTTTGAACCAGGAATCAAATAAACTATTACATGTAGACAGTTTCCCCCCAGTATCCTTCACACTCCTTCTGGAGTGTCACACCCTGCATTTTCCCTTTTGCTCCTCTAACTCTTGTCAGCCTCAAGTCATGGAGACCTTCCCTTCAGGCAAAGGGGACTGTTCATTTTTAACCTCTGAAGCCTAGCAACATGGCTTGCAAGATGGCCTTGGTGGAGAGCAATAAGAGCTACTATATATCCCAAATATTAGGCTCAATGAACCAGATTTTCATCTTATTTACAATGGATTCCACAGAACAAAATGGAGCTACTCTGGATTTACAACTATATAAATAAAATCAGGCCATGTCCCATTGTCTCTGCAATACTTCCACCCTTTATTGGCATAGGTAACATGGGAGAAGAGAGAAAGAATGTGTATGATTCATGAACTCAGATCCCTTCCCCCCAAATGTGGTAGTATATTCCATATCACTATTATATAGAGGGGACAGCTCTGACACTGATATTTGTAAAGCTCCCATTCAACCAAATCAAATATAAGTTTAACTAAAACAATCAGCCTACAGATAAATACACTTTCTTCTATGCATTCTGAAACTTCACAGAGATAATTAAACCATTTTAAAAGTGACAAATTCATTTCCTGTAATCTTTGTAAAAAGCTATGCTCCTTTATTTTTATTATTATTAATAAGCATGTTTATTATGGTACTGCCTAAGGACCAACCAAGAGTGAGGTCCAATTGTGCTAGGTACTGTACAAACACAGCAATAAACAGTCCCTTCCTGGAAGAGCTTGCAGTCCAGCGAGACAAGACACAGGGTGAGAAAAGAGGTTTAAACACCCAGCAGACCGTGTACTAATGCAACAGCAAATGTCACATTAGTGCCCACTTTTTAAAAAAATGGGTTTAGTTAGGAGGGGCTCTGTTAAATGGAAAGAAAAAGGATGGGGAAAGGACACCTTGAAGGGAAGAGAGGTGAGGAGGGCAGGGCAGGAGAGAAGAGGGTAACGGGCAGCTATGGCGAAGAGATTGTGTGACAAAGGGAGGAAGAGGGCTGCAGCAAAGAGCCAATCAGCACAGGGCAGTCAACATCTAGTCAAAACCACAGAAAAGTTTCTGAATGTTCTAAGATTCCTGCTCTGCCTGGTGCTGGAGATTCTGTCTTGTATTATATCACTGACATCTGTTTCCTTTACAGCTATCATACCACTGTCAAGCAGGCTTTGTGAAATAAGACCATGATAGTTGGACAGAAATATGATTTTCCTTTCAGCATACCTGTGTTGGAAAAGTTGGTGTCTATAAAAGTACAGTTCCTGAAGTACGTGCTCAGTGAAGTAACATCTTCAAATAAGCAATTCTTAAAAAGGGAGTCTTCAAAAGTAACTGATTTAAACTTCATCATAATAAACCTGCCCAATACAAATAATTTTCATCAGTCTGTCTCCATGCATCATGACCAGAGGCAGACACAGCTGATTCAGCTGTGCAGTCTTACATGGATGCGATTCTCAGAACTCCCACCCCCACAAACATAGTGCTTCCCAGAAAGATGCTCTAGTGTCAGAATGGTTGATTGACTGATGCTATGACACCATTGTTGAATATATTGCTTTCACTTAATGACATTCCAACACAGCTGCTGGATGTACATAAGGATGCAATTATCTTTTTCACAGTTAATACAAGGTTAAAAATCTTGCAGTTATCACTAATCTCTAGCCAATATCTAAAGAACTTTAGCACTCTGATGTAATATACAAGCAGTGTTAAATAGTCTTCTTTGTTAAGGCTCCAGAAATCTGACTTGAAATAAACAAGTAGTAGAGATGCTAACAGACCTTTTTTAATTAAAAAAATATATATTTCTACAGCCAGACAAAACCTTCTCCACCAGACCAGGCTCAAACACATTTTGGCCTACATTAAAAAAAACCCAACACGGTCACTCACAAATTTTGGGACACAGTCACAAATATTGCATGTGTAGATGACCTGCTAGACAGTTACATGGAAATCTTTGTGCTGCTACTTTTGACTGCATGTGCAATTCCAATGACTGTGCATAGAATTATAAATATGCATTTTTATTCACGCTATTCTAAAACTGCTTTATTCTTGTTCCTAGGACTTTTTGCTTTCTGGCCCCTCCTTGTTACTGACACTCATAACTAACACCATAGCTTTTTGACCTTTTATTTAATTAATTAAAAAAGTGAAAGAAACCTATTAGATAATCATAATTATAATAAAAACCTGTGTCTCAATATTCTTAGGCTAAGTCTACACAACTAACTTTTTGCCAACATAGCTATGGCTATTTTGATCAAGGATGTGATGAGGTGTGATTTGAGACCAACATAGCTGGGCTGGCAAAAGCTACTAGTCTAGATGTACTTTTGGCATATAACTTTTTGGGGGCCAGAATGAGCACCACTGACAAAAACACAATTTTTCCTGCATCCACCTTAGGATCCCTTTGCTAGTATAGTTGAAACAGCATAATATGCCAACAAACCCTAATAAGTCTTTGTTTAGCTAAATGTCTATTACACAAACTTCTCATTTCATACACCAAGAACATTTTAAAATTTTAGGTCAAAGAGCAATGTTCTTTTTGGGGGTAGGAGTGAAGGGTGGAAGACCATCAAACAAATTTATTGTATGGTCAATAAAAATGGTAGGAATTAAACTGACTCACAAATAAAATGTTGAGAATCACATAGTTTATGGAAAAAGGTGGCCCAAAATTCTATTTTGATTGTTATAGGTTACTAACTAATGATTTCTCTACTAATCATTTCTCTGATGAACAGGAAAATGTTACTTTCAGTCTAGTCATTGATTGACTACAGTACCTTTTTTCATCTGACACAGACTGATTATAATCTGACTGGAATTCAGTGTTAACCCATTATCCTTTTTCACAACACCGCCGTATTTGGCTCTCCCGTTTAAAAAATTGTCTCGATTGTTTAAAGGGGACCCAAGCAGTTCACAACTTTCACATATCAAAGTCTGCATACTTGCTAGGTTCAAGGCAGATTTGAGAGCCTCAGTTATATTTTACAAGTACTTTTATTTGGACATGATCTGCAGTACCTAGCCCCGCAGATGGCACAATAAATGAAATTTACTGAACAAGGCAGTGTCCAGCTCATGAAATAGAACTAAATTCGGAAGGCAGATGCTAATTCAAATGAAGTAGGCTAGTCATAAATATCAATTGCTCTGCACTGAACAAAACTTTAATTGCTTCTAAATTCAAATTGTTATTCAACAAGAAGCCTTCTTATATTATCAAAACCATTAATGTTACAAACTTAAATGTAATTGTATTATATAAAAACAATTATTTAGTACCACAAGGCTTAGAACCTTAATATAGTTTATATTGTATACATATGTATTGTAGACAGAGACCAGACACTTAAAACAACTCTGTGACCATAGAGTGATTAAACATAATTGTGTTTCTTTGATGTCTTTACATAAGTAAGCCATTTAGAATTGTGCTCTGTAAAATTCTAACTAGTGCCTTCAGATTTCTGGACTCAATTTAAAAAATAAAAGCACATTGCTCATGTGCGTTTTTACTTTTTACAACAGTTCATACTTTCTACCAAATGCCTTTTCAGCTATTTTTTGCTCTATGTAAGATGCTCAGTGTTTTTGAAGCTCAACATTTTGTCAGAAGGGATCCTAAATGAGTATCAGGAAAGAAGAAAAATGTAGAAAGGAACCAAAAACCCCACCCTTTCTCCCGCCATTAGACACGAAAATTACATCTCCTTCACTTCATATGCCACACACATTGCATGTGAAAATCTGAGTTTCATGGTGAAAGTAAGTACCAATTATGTGGATCCTCTAATCTGGTCTCTCCAAAAAACCGAAAGCCTCAATCCAGCAAAAGGGACCCACTTACATGGAACCTTATAATCATATAGAGCTCAACCTGTCAGAATACTTTTTACTACACAGACAGGCCTCTAGGCAGAAGCTTGAAATGTTAGTGACATTAACAATATTTTCTTAACCAAAATCTGTCAACCTGTCATTGATATATGTTCCATTGGTGTGAATCTGATTTTCCAATGTGAAATTGAAGCTGAAATCTGAAATTCTCTCTCCGTTAAAACGCTTCACTTTGGATGCATATTCGTCCGATTGCAGATGTTTAATGACATCAGGGAACCAGACAGACAACCCATAGTAGCTGTGAAAAGCAGAAGTGTTCAGTCACAAAGCTCATCATAACTTCAGAAGTATGTACAAACTAGAAGACACCCTACAGCATCTGACTACTTAAAGCAGATAACTTTATCCACATAAATAGTTCTACTTCTACCTGAATTTTAGATTTTTGAATATCAAGCATGGTAATGCTTTTAGGATAAAATGCATTTTGCGTGTATAAAGCCAAAATAGTGGGGTCTTACACATATAAAGAGGGTCAGAGATCAGGATCAGAGCTCATGGCTGCATCATAGGCCTCTAGGCCCTTACAGATACTAGGTTAGCCTGTTGAGCTTCCAAGATTGTTAGGGCCATTGGAACTATGTGTTTACAAATCCCTGCTTTGACTTATGCTGTGCCAGACTATGCATAAACACCCAGCAGAAACACCACCAGCGGGAAGCAGGGAGGCTGGAGATCCCAAGTGCAGATGTTCTGTCAGTAACTCATGCTGTGCAGTCCCAGTGCAGACTTTAAGTGGCTGGAAGATCATGGCCAAGCTCTCTTCACTATAGTGAATGTGAATGTGAAGTTTAAACTTATTACTTAGGGTTTGGACCCCAGCAAATTTACATTGCATATTAATTGCAATGGTCTGAACATTTGCTGGCTTATCCTGAGAGCAGAGAGAAATAGGATTGCTATGGAAATTCCAAAACCTAAGTAAGGTGCTGTATCTCTTACTCTAGCAATGTGTTCTCAAAAATCTTATCTGAAAACAGGGGACAATGGGCTGGAAGCTGGAGTGGATGAGAGGCTGGGGTACTTTGTATGATGGGAAGTTGCAAGAGAGACAAGGAGATGCTGCTGTAGAAGGGATCCTGAGGTAGGGGCAGGGTAGAGCATTTTATGGAGGCGGAGAAGAGTTGAAGAATTAAAAAAATGAGTTTAACTCTCCAGTTCCTCAGTGAACTTCAATGAGGATAAATGTATCACAACAATAATGAATTATTATTAAAATACAAGAAAAATTCATTTTCTGAAAGCTCAATTTAAATCTATATAGAATGACAGTCATTAGGTTAATAAGGAAACAAATAAGTGAATTACTGCAGCATCTGTTTACCATTGAAACATATGCATGGAACAATAAGCCATAATAATAACAACACAAGTGTTATACAAACTCTGATCCTTAATTGCTTTTTTCCCCTCTCACAGGAAATCTCTTTTTATTCCAAAAGAGAGCATGCTGGGCCTAAATATTCAGAAGTGACAAGTGAATTGGAGTTCCAGAGTTTTCAGTCACACACCTCAATACCTTGTAGAACCCTGACTTTCAAAGGGCACCAACTCTCTGAAAATCTGAGATCTTTAAGGTGCCAGGTGGTGAACCAAAAATGGAATATCTCCCAAATATGATGTTTTATTTCAAAGGTAATTGCATAAGTATAGTTAATGAGAAAAGAACACTGCAATGACAAAGCAGATTTGAATCCAGCATGACTGTCAGCATAAAATTCATCTATATTTCAAGATATACAGGCTAACCATGGAAAATTCACCAAGAATCCAAGTCAATCCTACCCAAAAGACAGTGTGAACCATACAGCTGTAAGTTTGATTGTGTTGTCCTTGACTGGATAGTTGAAACATCTCATAAATGTTAACCATATCTGTAAAATATGAGAACATAAGTTTAAAAATAAACAAGTGTTTTAGACAAATAAATTAAGCAATAGATGCCTGGATTCTGTTCTCTGCTTCATCAGTGCAGCCGAAAGCAAGGGGCATCGCATTGCAGCTCTTTGATTCTCAGGCCAGACTCGCACACTGGTGCGGGTAAAAGCAGGTTTTGATATTGCCATACTCCATTTATGCACATTTGATGGCCTCTTCTGCACTGGATTCACTATGAAGCCCTATGCAGATTCAAACAATCACTGGCCAAAACAAACAAAACAGTCAGAAATATTTCCATCTTTCCTGCCAATATTACACTGTTCTAAGTGGATGACAGGCTATATTCCACCCTAAAATAGTGACAGTTTTAAAATCTGGTATGTCATGTCCCATCACATCTAGAAATGGGTCCTTTATACAAATGGGAATGAGCTGGGACTGTCCTCATTTCAGAAGTTTTACAATAGAGCTGGTTGGAAAATGGGGTTGTCCATGACATCTCCTAGGATTCACCACTATTTTCCCTCCTGAAGAAGAAAGGAATTTCCTGGCCATTGTACATCATAGGAGATGTTGTACAATCAAGAGGACACAGAGAAAGGAGACGCGAGGCAAATGAACTACAACTTCCATGAGGCATTGTTGTAGGATATCTAATCTAAACAGAAATATTTCTGTTTTCTGACAAAATATTACAGATTCTGTCTGCTTATTTTTGTTTCTTTTACTTAAAACAGACACACATAGAGAGAAAGAACAGATACTTTTTGCAAATAATTTAGTCAAAAACCCAATTTTCCATGGAAAAACCATTTTGATTAAACATTTTTGGCCAACTGTAGCATACATATTTCAGCATACACATTTATCATTGTGACATTATTACCTGTGGGAAAGCTATTTTAGATCATTTTTAGTGGCTTGCAAATGAGTTACTGATAATTTTTCTCTCTTTTCAAGGTCTGTACTCTAGGATTCAAAGTAAATTATCTTGGCTTTACAGGTAAGATATTGAAAACAGGCCCAGTTAGCGTTTATGAAACACTATAAAACAGTTCTAAGTTTTCCTGTAAAATATTTGGTAAATGCTGAATACATGACTGCATAGTAACTTATAAAGATTTTATTGGCATTCATTTTGGATGACCTGCATAACTTATTCATGGCTTTGCTATCTGTAAAGGATGTGGCCACCCCAAACCTCATACAGATAGAACCATTCCATCATCCTGTGTTCCCTCTCACCCAATCTCACACTGGTTTTTCCAGTATATATTTAAACCATGATTGAGACATAGAGCCATATTATTGTTAGGAATGACGCATAAGGGCCTAGGCTGCCCTTTTCTGTCTAAAGAATGGATCCATCATTTTCTACAATGCTCAGTTCTCTCCCACTGGACTGTGAAACTGGAATTTTGTGATTGTTCTGAAGCCAGAGGTAATAGTCAGCTATACTCTAGTACATTCCCATTTCTGGGCACTAATGATAGCTCACTTATTACCACATACACTTGGATTTTATTACTTACCCCATACAGCTCTGTGCGGATTCTAACAAAACACCTTCTGTACCAGGTTCCTGTGTCACTCTGAATTTCTATAAGCTCATCTATCTGTTTGGGGGTTTTGATTCTGTTAACCTGTAAATAGAAACAGAGCAACAAGTGTTTGTGTTTTCTTGAACAGTTAAAATGCAAGTAAAGGTCCCTTGAAAGTGTAAATAAACTCCACAAGCTAAAGATGGGCAGACAGTTGGGGTTAAGATTTCACACGTCTGTCCTGAAAATCTAACAGGAAATTTACAACTATAAATATCCTATTTGCAAGCTCAATATAATTTGCATGCTTTTCAGGATTAGGCCAACAAAGGCCCAGTGATATCCTGATAGATAACATTGTCTCCGGGAATAGAGTGGGTGGTGGCCATGATGGTAAACCTTGCTCCTTTCAATTCACCCACTTAGCAATATTTTGCTGAGGTCAGGATAAATTCCTATCATGGATTCCCATCTCATCCACATAGACACTACGGAAAGAAAAATGTACATTTGTTTTGAAATGGCATAGGTTTCCAAGCACAAAAGACCTCACGAAAGTCGATGTTTTCCTACGAATTCACATTCCACAGGCAAAAGAGCAAGATGACTTGTGTGTTCCTGTGCCATTGTAGATCATCTTCAGTTTTTGATGACAAATGTGATCACTGAGATTGAGTTTGACTAAATGACATTTAATCAAATTCAAACAGCCACAACTGAGTCTGAATTTCTCTTCCTGGTGATGGATTTGTGGCCCTCTGGCTGGGCCCCTTAGGCCAGACTCGGCCCCAGTGAAGTGTATCTTATTTCCCCCACCCCCGCTTACTTGTGTTCTGGAGATATATTATGCCCAGGAAGAGGCAGCAGCTTCACCACATTAACCAATAAAAGCATATGCCAGTGATTCTTTTTCTTTCAACTCATTGCTATGCCAACCTGTGACTTTGCCAGGAGCTTTGAAGAGGTAATGTCCCAACTTTTTAAATCTAATGTACACAATCCAATTTGGATCCACCTATGTGTCTCCAACTTTTCATATTCTTTTACAGTACAGGTCTATTTTTTTTAAACCTTGGACAACTTAGTGTACAGGCCTCTGTCTCACAACATTTGCATAGAATAGCTGTAACTGATTCAAAAAGGTGGACTGCTGGATAGATTGGTTGGTTTGGATAGATCCGAAATGAATGTGCAGAGATTGCAGTAAAGATGGTGTTTTCCCTGCTTTAGAATATAGAAATGGAAGATGACCTACCCAACTGTAGATCATCATAAGCTTCAAAGCAGTAGATCATTGTTATAGTCAGTGTGATTTTACCTGCACTCTTTACCAGTGTGGTCAAAAGTCACCAGTCTGGTGTCCCAACAGGTATCTTGCTCTGGCCAATAAAGATAACTGTTTGAATGTGTGCGTGTGTGTTCCCTCTATATGTTGTGCAGGTAGTCAGTACAGCAGACTGTGAGAGAGCCCCCAAAAACCACAAAATCAGATAAGGGAGAAGGCACCCAAACCAGGTTTATTGTCAAATGAAACACAGTCAAGAGCCCCCCAGATCAGATGCTAATACATATGTGCCTCCCCCACAGGCAATGGACTCAACTCAGTCAACAGTAGGATTCTCTATTGCCCCCTACGCTGGACAAAGGCAGCCTCTCTGAAACACATCTTTATACACATGTTGTCACGGGTCCCCCTCCTGTTGCAGGCCCGGCGCCCAGGACGTATCGGGACCCCGAGGCCCCTTGCACAGCCGCCAGTTATCCCGGTAGAAACTATGCTGCAAACAGTGAATGATTTGTTGGTTCCCTCTCTACTTGCCACCAGGAGGGAGTGGAAAGGGGTCCGGGCCCACCCTCGCTCCGGACCCCAGCCCAGGGCCCTAAGGTGAGGTCAGCGTCCTCACTCAACGGAGGGGGTAGCCAACCCCAAACCCTCCGTTCTCGGGTTCCGCAGCCCCGCCCTGGGCCACTTCTTCCCCTCCTTCGGGGAGCTTAGTTCGCTCTCCTGGACCACGTCTGTAGGAGGCCCTTACCCGGCTCGGTCTCCTTCTTCCGCCTCTGTCCGCCTCTGCCCTTCCCCCTGAGGACCTTCCTGGTCCCCTTTTGAATATCCTGCCGCCGGCCCGTAGCTCCGCCCCTGTGCTGCATCCCCACCGTCCAGTGGCCCCACCCACGGCATGGGGACGCCGGAGACGTCATCAGCCGGCACCGGGGTTTGCCCCTCCCGTCCCTCGCTGGCCGTTTCGGCCGCGCCGGCGTTGCTTCCGCCGGACCGCGTCTCCGGGCTCTCCCGGTGGGTCCCGGGGTTGGCCTGAGTGCGGGGAGCGCCGGGCACTGCCCCATCGCACATGTACAAAAAAGTTACACTCTCTGACATTACCTGATGTATCAGCTTGCCACTCTCTGACATTACCTAGACACCACCCATTGCCTTGCACCAGTGGTTTGGTCAAAACATCTCTGTCCATCCTGATGTCATTTTAGACCCTGTCCTGAACCTGGGTTGGTATATCCCAGTGAGCTGTGGGGAGTGTATTGGTACCAAGATGTTTCTTAACGAGGTGTTACCACCACCCGTCTGGAATGTGCGTACAGCCTGTGCCTACTACCAGTTAGCGTTTCTGCACTATCAGCCTTGTTTGTGCCAAGTTCTGTGAGCAGGCCCTGTCTCTTGCTAACAGCTTAATTTTGCTTTATATTAGCAGAGTCTTGACAATTGTCGGTCAGGCCTCATAACAGACCTAGGGCCTATGCGTTAGGCCCTCGTCTTACTACAACCAGCACTATTTAAATGTTTCCTGTTTAGAGGTTGTAACAGGGTGTCACTCATTTCTTGCATTTGCCCCCTGGGCCTTGTGCATGTGTCTTCACACTCTCTCTAACTGATCCCTTTCTTCAAGTCTTATGCAGCCTGAACATAAAACACAAACCCATCCTGGGGTAAACAATTGTAATGGGGGCCTATTCCAGTATCCCTTGGTGGCCTCTCTCTTCCTGTAGCCATTCCAGGCTCAGGTCCATCAGTAATTCAGATCATTAAGCATTCCTGGTATTGAGCCATACTCCCAGAGATCCCTCCCTGGAGGCAACGTCTTCACAATCTCTGGGACTCTCTGGTCAAGCTTGGCTACTGAACAGTTCAGGTCCCCTTCTGGAGGCTGTTTTCCTAGTTCAACATCCAAACAACTTCCCCAGTGGCAAATGGGAGGAACCTAGGCCTGTCCACTACTCTAGGTGCCAGCCCAGGGTCCCTTTGAATAACAACATGTCCCTTTAACTAAACCATGTTGCTGCTACAATTCCCTGGGCCACTTCCTCATAGCCTCAGCACTTTTGCCTTTGTTGTATGGCTGACATGTTTGAACTTCTCCTTTGGCATCTTCCAGCAACTGCTTGGTTTGCAGTCCTGCAGCTCCCTCATCCAGCCAGGAACAACACCCTTTCTCCTTCAGCTCCAGGCAACAATTGCCCTTACCGATGCACCTCAATTCCTTTCAAATGAGCCTGCTAGATTGGCTGCACAAAATCCTGATCCTTTCAGATTCTGGTAGCAAAATAGAAATGATCCTAATGTAGATAACTATGATTTTGGTTAGAGCTAGATAACTTTTTCTTGTAGTATTAACTTCACACCTAATAGAACCGTAAGATGCTCCTTAACAATGACAAGAAAATACAGTCTGATAATATCCTGAAAGAAATAACACAATCCCTTCCTATTTCTCTAAAATTATTAGACTGCTCAGCTGAATAAATAAAAAAGATTTGAAGAAACAAGACTAACAAGTTATCTGAACAGTCATTTTATTCTTTTATCTGAAAAAAAAAAGAACATAGTGAGAGAGCTGCATGTCTGGAGTTATTCTAAGTAGTAGACTCTCTTTTGGGTAGGTGTAGAAAAAATATTTTGAAGCAAGTCTAGTTTCCAGGGAATTAAATATGGGAAAGACAAAAAAGAAGAATATCTGAGTGAAAAGGCAACTTCTGTATAACACAGATGATTAGCAGTACATGCTGCCTTACAAGTTACGCGGATCCGACTTATGTCGGATCCGCAGTTACGAACGGGGATTTTCTCGTCCCGGAGGACTGGAGCGGCGGGACGCCTGGTCCCGCCGCTTGCCTCCTCCGGGGTGAGAAAAGCTGCTCCCCGTCTCCCTGGTCTGCTGGGGGAGCCAGCAGACCAGGGAGACGCGGAGCAAAGCGGCGGAGGACCCGGGCCGGACCCGCGGCGCTGATCTGGAAGCGCCGCGGGTCCAGCCCGGGCCCTCCGCCGCTTTGCTCAGCGTCTCCCTGGTCTGCTGCGGGGGGGGGGGGGACGCAGCTAGTGCCCCCCCCCCCCAGCAGACCAGGGAGACGTGGAGCAAAGCCCGGGGTCTGTGGTAGAGCAGGTGGGGTGCTGCCGGTTGGTCCCGCAGCACTGCTCCTTGGCGCTACTGGACCAACCCGGCAGCACCCCAGCTGCTCTGCCCCAGGCGTCCTGATTCAGCTGCTGCTGATCAGTTTCAGCAGCGGCTGAATCAGGACGCCTGGGGCAGAGCAGGTGGGGTGCTGCTGGGTTGGTCCAGTAGCGCCGAGGAGCAGCTGCGCTACCAGACCAACCCAGCAGCACCCGAGCTGCTCTGCCCCAGGCGTCCCCAAGTCAGCCGCTGCTGAAACTGACCAGCGGCTGACTACAGGAAGCCCGAGGCAGAGTTGCTCTGCCCCTGGCTTCCTGGAATCAGCTGCTGATCAGTTTCAGCAGCAGCTGACTTGGGGACGCCTGGGGTTCTTAAGTTGAATCTGTATGTAAGTCGGAACTGGCGTCCAGATTCAGCCTCTGTTGAAACTGATCAGTTTCAGCAGCGGCTGAATCTGGATGCCAGTTCCGACTTACATACAGATTCAACTTAAGAACAAACCTACAGTCCCTATCTTGTACGTAACCCGGGGACTGCCTGTACATAGCTAGGGCTATGAGGAAGTGGCACAGGGAACTGTAGCAGCAACATGGTTTAGTTAAAGGGACATATTATTCAAAGGGTCCCTGGGCTGGCACTTAGAGTAGTGGACAGGCCTGGGTTCCTCCTATTTGCCACTGGGGAAGTTGTTTGGATGTTGAACTAGGAAAACATTAAAAAATCATGTATTTATTCAGCTGAGCAGTCTAATAAAGGAAAATTCACCCAGAAAAAAAATGCTCAAATTAACATAAATACAATCTGCCCGAGGGAGAAGAATTTTTGTCTGTTGTGGGTTGGGAAGATATTGATCCAAGGCAACTCAATGTATGCTTTTTTAAAGGCCCTACTTCAGGAAGGCAAATACATACTTAAATTTTAAGCATGTGAATAGTCCTGCGGACTTCAGTGAGGCTCACTCATATGTTTGAAGTTAGGCATGTGGTGAATTATATTCTGAATCATGGCCCTAGAGGTATAAATATTTCCAGTTTTGATGTAGCTGTATTTGTCCCAGGATATGAGAGAGGAAAGGTGGGTGAAGTAATATCCTTTATTGGATAAACTTCTATTGGAGGAAGAGACAAGCTTTCAAGCTTCAAAGAGCTCTTCTTCATATCTTATAGAGGGATAGATAGGTACTTCTTGATACCTTTAAATAAATAAATATGGTAGCAACTAAAATGTGCAAAGCACCACCTTGACACCCACATCTACTTCCAAAAATAGACTCAAATTGCACCTTCAAAATTTGCCCATAAAAAACTCTATGGGCTTGATTCTCCACTTATTTATATCAGTTTACACTAGTGTAATTCCATTGAGTTCTATTAATAGCATAGGCTGTTGTAATAATATATTTGTTATTAGACAGCAACAAGCTCTCTTGCCTGTGCGACAGGAAGAGTACTAATGAGTCATTTTTTGACTTAAAAGGATATTGTACAGAGAAATATTAGGTAAGCCATAATGTCATACCCAGGTAATTTTTTAATGCTCAAAAGTATAAAAATAGTTGAACTGATTTTCTTGAACCTATGTGGAAAAGTTCTTTAGCCTTCTAATAACCAGGCATATCAGTTTTGATCACCAGAAATGAAACAACAGATCCTGGTAATTTTAACTATGAGAAGACTATCCTCTCTCCATAATTTCATCTGCTTCTAAAGTGCCTATGCCCATGATATCTAGGTACTCTAATTTAGGTACTAGCGTGCCCTCCTTTAATAAAGTATCTGAGTGCCTCCTGGGTGTTTAGCCTCACAACATTGCGTGATGTAGGGAAGATGATTGTCCTCATTTAAAAGAGGGGGAACTGAGGCACAGAGAGACTACATGGCTTGCCCAAGGCCACACAGGAATTGAACCCCAGTCTCTTAAGTACAAAGCAAGTGCTTCAACCGATGAACTATTCTTGGTTCCTAACATGGCCCATAGAGAACAGTGGGATCCGATCATCCAGGACAGGCCACTCTCCTTGGTGCTCTTTGGTTTAATCACTGGCTTCTATTTTGAAGACAGTGGTAGTTAAGGACTGAAGGATTTGTCCCTTCCATGTTAAAATTAATGGTTTTTCTAACAGAAGCATCATGATCCACCATTAATCCCAGACACCACAGTTGCTCAATAAAGTTACACACATGGTACATTTCACACTTTGAATTGGGATAGATTTTAAGAATGGATATTAAGTCTTCCTCACTCATATTGCCAGTAGTGACTGTTAAATCCTCTTGGACTCACAGGGGGAGATTTTCAAATGTACTAAGAGCAGGTGGGTGCCCAAATCCCATTGAAAAAGCCTAACTCCCTTTTGTGGAAACCCTGAAATCAAGGCTTTGTCTACACTACAAGCTGGGGGTGTGGTAGCTCTGAAGTCCTATCAAGTTGGCATGGGTATAAAAAGCAGGAGAGACAGGGGAGCATGCATAGTGGCAGCTGAGACATGGCTTAGCCATGTCAAATACACACCTACCTGAAATGGTGCACACACAGCACAGTGAAGCCAACCCTCTGCTGCTGCTATTTCTCCTACTATGGTTACACTGCTATTTGTATTTGCTAGCTAGCATAAGTATGTGCACACAAGCAGGGGACTCACAACTCAACTGTCCACAGGCCATTTGTTTGGTTTTCAACCTGACAGTTCTCTTTTTGAGTGGCTGTACTGAGACAAAACTGGATGTGGTTTGTTCCAGTATTAGGTCAGAGACACTATTTTGAAGAATGTGCAGTTCGTTCCACCCCTACCAGAATGAGTGTGAGGATACAATGGCAGGGTCACATTGACAGAGGTAGAGTCACATCAGTCCAGGAAATACCAGAATGTCTGCTATTCTAGGAATGTGAGAGTGGCTACCCCACCCTGGCTCATAGTGTAGGCAAAGCCTACAGGTGTTCCCCACCCCGGTTCCATTTATCTCTTTTTCATTCTGGTTTTGATAACCAATACATTCTTTGCATGTGTGCCTAACATGATAAGGTGCTAATAAGATTCAATGAGGAAATTGTGATAAGTTAACATTTTAATAGTGTTAGCATTCTATTAAGTTAATATTGCATTAGAATAACACAAGCCTACATTAGGGACCTCATTAAGGCATAACCCTGACGTACAGCACAATGTTTCTAATCCTTTAATACTTTGGTATTAGAAGTCAAGTTTTCCCATTACTCACAGCAGCAGCAGCACTGAAAAATCCCAATTCTCCTAGTGTTTTGTCCCCATCCACATAATGGGAAAGTGGAGGTTTAATTATATTAAAAGTTGGCAAACTATTTACAACACGTGAACACAACACATGGAGTTTAGTTTGATCATTTTCCAGTGTTTTATTTCAATAATTAATGTAGGAGGAGGGAATGTTCTCCAGCAGTTAGCTCACTGGAGCAGAAGTCACTCAGCTTCACTGCTCACTCACTATGTAACATTAGGCAATTTGCTTTATCTAACAAGGACACTAGGGTATTAGTCGGTATAACAACAACATTGTGCTGGAATATTATAATAGCCACCATCAAGTGTCTCTTTGTTCCATAGGGAGTCACTGACCTGATTAAAGCTGATGGGCACGCTAAATGCCATTCTTTTATGCTAAACTGAAGGAGCAACTAAGCAACTACATGAAGACAGCTGGAGACAAGAGAAGCTACTACCCAAGGCAATTGGCTGCATGGCAAAGGCTGAGCACAGTTACATGACGAAGTTAGAGGGGTTCTCCTGTTTGACTGTAGGTAGGGACTAGGGGACTGATTTTTGTCAAGATGTCCAGATATTAAAGCCAGCAGAAAGCAAAAGAATAATCTTGAGCATGAGTCTGAGAAGGAGCAGAGAAGAAGGACCTTGGGGCACAGAACTGGCTGGAGAGGCAGGTTTGAATTTCCGACCAAGGAAACTATCTGTGGTTTGTTTCTGCTGTGTTCAGAGAAACAGGACTTTGCACACATACTTTGTAAATAAACACGATTACACCAAAGAAATATCTGATTCAAATAATCCACTTCTCCTCCTGTAGATGGAAACAAATCTACAAGGCACTGAATGTTGGTAACCACTCGGGCCAAAGAGGCAACAATCATAATTGATTTCTCAGCAGGTTATCAGATAATCAAATGCTTTGAGGTCACAAAGATGTGGAACAGTTTATTCTTTTTGCAGCAAAAAACCAAAATTCACTTGAAAAGTTTTCCATGAATAAAGAGCAGCTGTTAGAGATCCAGTAACCTTATCTTTTACATATGTTTATTGTTATCCACATTAATTCAGGAAAAGGCTTTACAGCAGCGTTCTTAAGAAAACAACAAAACTGGAGAAAATTGGTTATATCCATACAATGGACCTTATTGTTACATCACTGATTCACATTCCCTGCAATATACTGGCTGAGGTTTCCAAAGCTGCAAAGCAGATCTGGACACCTGATAGTTATGAATGTTAAAAGGAACTGACTACCTAAATCCCTTACGTATCTTCAAAATCTTAGTCATTTCGTTTATCTGGCAGGGCTGTAGAATAATTTCCTTACCCTGAGTTAGATGTACCACAAGTATGTGTAGTGCAGTTACTGATTGTTAAACCATTCAGGACCCAGCTCAGAGAAGAACAGATGCTGCTCTAAGAAATCAGTACTCACTGTGAAGACTTTCTCAGGTTGCCCACGAGCTCGCATGTTGGTGTCATGAATTTGCTTGAGAATCATCCAAGCTTCATCATGTTTTCCAACCTATAAAATGTCACCAAATTATGGAAAATATGTTAATATTTTACTTCTTAAATTTTTTTTTGTGATATTATGGTAGTGGTTCTCAAACTTTTTGGCCTGTGGACACTCTGCTCAATGCAAATATTTTCACACATCACCAGCTGCTAATGGAAACTCATAATTAATTACATAATTCCACCCAAGCCATTTTGCTAGTGCTGCAGCTAGGGAGAACGGTTTAATTTAACCAGGAAGAAAGGAAATATGAATCAAAATTATTTAACAGATTAAGAGTTTTAATTTTCTCTTGTTAATTTACCAAACTTAATTTTAAATAAAGTAAAATATTAATTTATGTCCAACACAAAAGGTTTCAACATTGCCTTTATTTATGGCAGTCGAGGATCACACAAGTGAGAAGCATCCTCTTCCAACCCTTACTGATATGGCCCCCAACTGAGACACCCTGGTGCTCCAGCCCCAGAGTGAGGGGGGAGAGGCATGAGAAAGACAGGTTCAGGGCTTCCCATAGGCCAGATTAATTCTTCTGGGGTTCTGGGTTTAGTGGATTTTGTGTACCCTGGGGCCAAAAATGTGGGGTTCAGTGTGCGGGATGGAACTGCCAGTAAGTGGGATAGGAATGGGGGTGCAGGATGTGGGTGGGAGATTGGTTGCAGAAGCAGGCTGGAAACAGGGTGTCTGGCCAGGTGGGAAGGTGCAGGAGCAAGGGAGGGTGCAAAAGCAGGCTGAAGGTAAGGTGTCTGGCCAGGGGGGAGAATGCAAGAGTAGGCTGGGGGTGTGGGATCTTGATGGGGAGGTTCATGAGAGGATTGGAGGTGTGGGGTCTTTGCATGAGAGGAAGGGCAGGCACTAACCTGATCTTGCATCCCCCTCTGCTCCCAGCATTATGTCCCAGGCTGTTCCTCCAGCTGGGGGAGGGAAAGGGCGAGCGGCAGCATGTGGAGCTGCTTCTGGCTCCACTTCTTCCCCATGAGCCACGTCTGGTGGGGAGACTCAGGTCTTTCTTCCCCACCAGCGGTCTAGGAGGGAGGGGCCTGCAAGCACCAGCATGGGCTCCCCGCTGTGGGGAGAGGGAGTGGGGACGGAGCTGTAGCCTCAGCCCACCTGCAAGGTGGCCATGGACCACAATTTGAGAACCACTGTTCTATGGGGATGTCTGCCCCAGATGTACGGTAGACTGGAACAGGGAATTTTAAAGAATACTTTGCAACTTTTACCTCCAGCAGAAACCTTGGACTTTCGGGCATGAAAGTGAGCGCTACTACGGAGCAGACACAGGGTAGTGCACAGACGATTACAAATACTCTCCAGCTGTGAAACTGGTAGGCAGACCCCATACTAAAACTCCACCCTATGGGAGAGAAAAACAAACACAAAAAGAAACAATGAACATTTCACATGTTGGTCTCTGACGACTTCTGACTAGTTCAGTATAAATCAGAACCTACATTTGACCCAGCAAATATTTATTTTGAGAGGGTGGAAAGGGAATTATCCACAGCAATTATTCTGTACTTGTTCCACAGACATTCAAGGTATTGAGCTTTACTTACACAAATGGTCACAGGATGAATTTTAAACTTTTCTCTGTGATTACTCATGTTGGAAATGGCAATACCTTACATGGGTTAGGAGGCTGTTTGACACAGCAGGGGGAGAAAGTTTCCCACTCTCATGGCAGAAATCTTATCCACAGATAGCTAAAGGAACCAAAAAAGGACATCACTTCAAACTTCGCAAATAGGACCTCATGTATAAACATGCAATGGCTTTGTGTGCATACAACTGGAACATTAAATTTAAAGGCTACATCCATCCAATATGTTTTTAAATAGTCTATTTTTTCTAGGAATGATTCCTCTGACGGGCTGAGAGAGCCTGAAAGAAAAATGTTTAATATTTTATCAAATTTAGTCACCCTGCTTATCTGATACATCTGGCTAAATTACTACTATTCCCTGAGAGAGTCAAAGCCTGAGATGCTTCTTCAAACTTCTCTAGTGAATATTTATAGTCGTGGTTCCCAGCCTCTGGTCCCTGGCCCGCTGCCAGTCTGTGGAGACTCTGGGGGCCAGGGCTAGGATATACCACCCAGCGCTTCCTCTCCTGCCGTGGATGTTGGGAGAGGCGTGTCCTGCCCTGCCTCTCAGCCAACTAGTACTGGGCAGGGCAGGATCTCTTCCCAGATGCGGAAGAGTGTTTCACTGAATGGCAGGAGGGCTGTGTGGAGCCCAGCATGGCAGCCTTAGAGAAGCCACGACCTGGGCAGCAGTGCTCAGATGGCAGCTGGGAGGCAGCACAGGGCTAGGTGAGGGCAGCAGGGCAGGCACTGGAGGTTCTGGGGGCAGGGCTAGTGCTGGGAAGCTCTAGGGTGGGGGGACCTCTAAGAGGTGGGGTGGTGACACTGGGGGGGCACTGGGGATTCTGAGGTGGGGAGCTACCACTGAGGGGCTCTGGGAGTGGGGCTAGTAGTGGCGGGGGCCCTCCCGAGGCAGGGCTGGAACTGGCTCTGGTGATGGGGCTAATATTGGGATAGAAGTATGGCAATGGGGGAAATCTGTGGAGGTTGGGTGCAGTGAGACTCTGGAAACAGAAGGCTGGCACTGGGGGGCCTGATGAGGGGATCTTGAAAGGGGAAAGGGCTGGCACTTAATTTTTTGGGATTTGGGACTGGCACTGCAAGGCTCAGAGGGTGGGAAGCTGGCACCTGGGGGTTTGGGTGCAGGGGATTCTGGGGTCAGTGTCTGGTGCTGGGGGGTAGTGGAGGGGTGGGGGGCTCTAGGGGTTAGGGCTGGAACTGGGGGGTTCTTGGGGCTGGGGCTTTTGGTGGACTGGTAACATTTTATTTGTATATTTGCATATTCATTATTTGCATAATTGTATTTGCAAATATGCAAACACAATGTTACTGGTCCTCCAAAAGTTAGTGAATGGGTTTGCCAGTTCTCGGTATAAAAAAAGGTTGGGAATCACTGATTTATAGGATTTACATCTATCCTGTAAGGGAACAGTAATGATGCAATGGGACTTCTAGATAGCGAGTAATGAATTCTCATCAACTATTAGAAATCAGACCAAAGAGCGTAAAAACGCGAAAGAATGTGACCAGTATATTCATGTTAAAAATAAAGTTGAGTCAATTGCAATATGTAAAAAGGGGTTAAAGTCAAAGTACATTTTTCATTGTGAGTTATTTGCTCAGTGATCAGCTTTAAGCTAAGTAGATATGTTTTTATTTTTCTGGGATAGCACTGGAATTTTGTTTTTAATTTAATTATTGGTGTAGAATCAAGAATTCCTGAAATTGTATTCTTTCTAATTTATAAAAGTGAATATGGCCACAGTTAATTCCTTTTTATGTGTGGGTGATTTTTTTTTGTGTGATTTTCACTCCACTAGTTTTCATAGAACTGAAAGACAGCAGAATAATTACTACTTTGATTTTTTTATATTTTTTCTACAAAAGGAAGATGCTATTGTCAACAAATCCAATATGGAAACAGAGTCCCAGAATGCAACACCTAATGCACAGAGCGTTTACAGTGCATAACTCTCTTCACATCTAATGCCAGAACACTGTACAAAGAATTATCTAAAATCTATCATCATCAATATCAGACAAATACCATTAGTTGGAAGTACAGAGAAGAGCATTTAAGAGTGTTTAAACTCTCATCTGGGGTTAGAATCCTTAATCCTGAAGCAGTTAGGACTAGATTTGAAGCAAAACAAGAGAGGTGAGAAGAACAAAAACAAAACAAACACCCCAAAGAATGTATCTCATGAAGCTACCCTAATAGAAATATTACTGAGTCAAATTATTAAGTTTCCTTTGTTAAAATACATCAGAGAAGACAAACTCTTTGGCATAAAATGCCTTTATCAACCCTTGACCATTTATTTAACATTTAAAACTCTGAAAATGCAAGTGTGCTAAATATATACAGGTATGTGAATACACATCATACTGTATATTCTCTATGTAACATGCACATATATTTTGCTGAATATTTCCTTGTCATCATTCTTGAACAATACAATTACAGAAGTATGACTGAAACTGGTAAACATGTGTCCTAGATGCACAATGAAAACACAGTACTTCTTCCTTTTATATAATGATACAAACACATTTGACATTATTAAGCTTTTTCTTTCTGGGCTATTTTTGTTCTACAGATAGTGTCAGCATTTGGCTGGTTATGCAATGCATCATTTTTTTTTTATTTGCCATAATACAATGAAATGCAGCTTTATTTTGTAGAGCAATTTTAATAAAAACTTTACATGAAGCACCTTACAAAGTTAAACAACAGTCTGTACTTGAAAGCACCTTACAAAGTTAAATAACAGTCTGAACTAAACAAGGGAGAGAGAAATGATACAGTTAAAGTATAAATAATAGAAAGAGAAAGAAATGAGACAAGAGATGTTTTCAAGTAAGAGTTGTTGGAAGGAAAAAAGAAAAGAAAAGAAAACAGCATGGCCCCTTTAAGAAGAGGCTTTTTTTTTGCCGGTGGTCATCTTGTTTTTCTACTCCAGCCACAAGACAGCTCCCCTGCGGAACCAGGTAAGTGGGGGGGCGGGGAGAAGGGGATGAGGGCCTGGTAGGGGAGGGCTGGGCCCGGTTGCTGAGTGTGTTGTAGGGTTGCCAGGTGTCCGGTATTTTTTCTTCCTGGCCGGGGAAAAAAAAAATCAGAAAATACCGGACATTTTAGGTATCTGGTATTTTCTGACTTTTTTTTTTTTAAATCGGACAGGAGGTGAAAATACCATACACCTGGCAACCCTAAAATCAAGCGGCATTGATTTTCATCAGTTGCTTTAGATCCTAGGACTTGTGTTGATCCCCAAAAGGGGCGACTCCTCAGTAGATTAAGAGGACCCTTTTCTAGCATTCCAACTGCTTGGGCACTCAGGTTTACAGTTCACCTATTTTGGAGCATGTCTCAGTTGAAGGACATAGAAACCTTTACAAAGTCAGTGTACTAACACAATCACTCTTTATCTTAGACAATGCAAGCCGCTAGGACTAACCTCCTAGCTAAGATGCCAGAGGCCCATTGTATGCAGGAGCTGAGGGCAGAAACTTGATGTTACCAGGGGAAGAGGCTCCTGAGATGAACCTACCTGTAAGAAAGCTGGGAGGGATCATAAGACAGAGCCTGGGTCATTTCCTCAGAGATACAGGAAACAGGAAATGACCCAGGGAGCGTGCATAATGGTAAAAAACCAAGGACACACATATGGCCTACTGGGTTGGAATCTGGTAGAGTAGGATGGACCTAGGTTGCCCTTCCTTCCACTCCCAGAGATTATGTCAACCAGGCACAGCGGCCCTTGACCCTCATCCATGGGAAATGCCACTGTGGATGGTAGCCATTAGACAGAATGGCCATGGACACTTACTATTAGGTGGTATTGCTGGCCTGGTGCATCCAGGCGCATCCTGGCATCCAGGCATATAATATATTTAACTGGTTTCCCTTGGACTTGTTCCTCTCTTACTCTTAATTTGTCATCACTTACTGAAAAATTTACATCTCATTGCACAGAGCTCCTGTGCATATGATCCTCAGATCAATTTTCAGTCAGTTCAACAATCCCTTGTTGTAGATCAAGCTTCAGTCTGGGCTAGGTGACAATTTATGTTTGTTTGTTTTTTAACAACCATCTTTGTTTAAAAGTCAGATATCACAAAAGTGAAACTGTTGTACACTTGACACCCCTTATTTGTGGAAATGAGAGCCATTGATATATGCACCTTTATTCTACATCTTTATCTCAGCATGGAGACTCTGCTCCAATAAATGTCAGATCCAAACTTGGTAACTGAAATGGCTGTTAACACCACATTTCAGCTCTGCACAAAACTGATCATGAAGTTTTTCTCTAATATCAATCAACCTCCTTATTAATAGAGCAGGGACCAAACCAAAATTGATACTATGAAAAGGATGCTGGTATCAAGTAAAATAAAGCCAGATCTCAATGAAATACAGTTACAGTACACACAAAATCAACTCATATTATAAACTGCTGAAATCTACATTTTTTATGATTATTAAATAAATATAATGGTAAAAACTCAGAGCAGGGGTGGGGAACCTTTTTTCGGGCAGGAGCCACACGTAAGTGAGAAGCAAAACCAAAACCAAACAAACAACTCCCCCTCCCTCTCACAACCATCATGGACAAGGCCCTCAACTGTGGAGGAGAAAGAAACCCCCACATTCCCGTCATACACCAGAGCCTAGTGGAGCCAGGCTAGTAGATTTTGTGCGCTCCAGCCCCACTGTGCGGTGGGAGGGTGGCGGGGGGGGGGGGGGAGGGAGGGTAAGAGACAGAAGATGGAAGCACTAGCGCAGGCTCCCCAACACTGGGGGGGAACCCTGAGCCTCAGAGGCCAGATTCAGGCAAGCTGGGGGCCGCATCTGGCCCACGGGCTTTAGGTTCCCCAGCTCTGTAATAGAGAATCAGGCTCAAAGCCAAGCCATCTCAACTTCAAGAAAAAAAAGGTACTGCTTGTGCATCTCTGTCAGCAATTCAATCTGTAAACTTCCACAGCTGGTATATGCTGTTTTACTCTCATACATATAATCAATGTTACAATCCTGCAGACAAATTCTTATGAAACTCCTGTGAGTCACAGTAAAAAGAGTTCTCTGTTACCCAGTACAGTTTCAAATTAGTAAAAATGTAGACTTATACAAATCTTCCAGATCAACATAATGAAGGCAATAGCAGATGCTGTTTAATAGAATTAGTCACAGTAATGTATGAAGCTAAGTTTATATTTATTTATACAATCACCGCATCCACCTCCTCATTTACAGACAGATTTTGCCATTCTTACTAATGTTCAGTAGTAGAAATTAGTAGTATCTAATTTCACAGGTAGTGCCACTGAAGTAAACTGAGTTACACTGTCATAAAAACTGGTATAAAACAGTGGTAAATCATGCCTATCGTCTCCCCAGCACAGTGCCTCCTAGTTAGTCCCGGAAAGCCCTAGGCACTTCCCAGCTATTAAGATTAGTAAACCCATATTTAACAGTGCCATATTTAATGGACACCCATTCACAGCCATGGACACACACTTTACTTTCTGCTACCACTCTGACAACCTCAAAACCTTTTCCCTGTTTAAATCCATAAGATTCCCAAGGACCGGTCAATTGGGTGGTTCATTAAGAATTGTATTGATCTTGTCCTTTTTTCCTCCCTCTTCTCATGGTTTTTCATCTGCTGCACTTAATCTCTTGATCGACTCAGTTTTCCACAGGTTTGCCAGGAATAATAATTATGTACTACAGAAATATGGAAAGCAATGGGCAGGTGGGAAGAAGAAAACAAGTCAATGGCAACACATTTTTCTTAGGTTTGAGTTGCCTGTTTTAACACACATTCTAAAACCACATCATAGATTAGCAAAACAAAATTAAAAGTTCAGCAGCTCTCTGCTTATAATTATGTTTAACTCATTTTAAGACTGCATCAAGTTTTCTTAGAGCATGATGTAGGCTGGGAAACTGAGCAACTACTTTGATAATTTTGGAGTTGGCCCTTAAGATGCCTTTCATTTTGTTTTTCCGAAGATAAGCTTGGGAGCCAAATAAAAGCATGTTCTTGGCGCTAACTCAATTTGCCTGTCTCATCCCTGATTTATGATAAGTGCTCTTACTCTGTTTTATTCTAAGTGCAGCTACCCAGAGTTAAACTTCACCCTTGCTCTGTGGAAATGCTGTATTCCAAAGTCATTAATCTTGAAACCAGTAGCAATTTCCATGGTGCTCTGAATTGTTAGAAAAATTAGTCCCAGTGCATCCTGGGAATAGGTTTCATGGGCCATGGTGCAAAATAAAACCTACAATGACTGAGCTAGAATCTCTGCAGCAGCTTCTCATTGAATATCACCTTCTCACTCTACTGAATACCAGAAATGACTAAATGAATCACTGAATCTGCAGCAACAGATTAGAGAAGTGTAGTGCCGGGCAAAATCAATGGCAAAATGTACAAAGATGATAGTTTACATATAACCACATATTAAAATGTCAAATTCCAGGCCTCGTCAGATTTTTTTTCTGTTATGGCACTGCATCTCCAGCATGGAATTATTAAACTGAAAGAATATCTTTAAACAAAGTTTCTGATTTGAGGAAAGGACATTTCAGTTGTACATAGCATACCTGAAAATTTGATTCTACTAGGATTTTAAGGCCTTTTTCTGTAGTGTTTTCACAGTACAAGATTCTTGTAAAAGTTGTTTTCTGACATCTTAATTTAAAAATAAATAGCCCTTACTGTAGATAGGGAGGTTGCTGTCTGTCAGTAGCCCATATCAACACAGAAGGTAAAGTTAGAAGATCCCTCCAAATCTCAAATTTCTAGAAATGAGAATACTATATCTTTGGAAGAAATGATCCCTTCTTAATGCAGTTTTCTAAAGGCAGCAGCGAGTTCAGAACTTTCCAGATCTGGGTATTTTTTTCATGGGGAAAACTTCAGATCTACTGTAAAGTCACAATGTTGTATCTACTGGGACTCCAGAAGTAGGAGAGAGCAGCCCCAAATGCAAGGGGAGAAGGGAAATTGCCAGGGAGGCCAAGGGAATTCACTAATTGAGTGTATGCCATCAGCAGGCTTCCTTTCTGTATTTTTATTGCTTAAAGGTTGCTTATTACCCTAGTACTTGAGCATCTGGCCAGAACTCAAAAGCCATATTCCTCCCTCTTATTTTACTTCTAAATCTTGCAATGTGACTGACTGCTAAATAAGAACCTGTGAATAACCTAAATTGCCACTTGATGGCACTGTTACTGCACTCAGTTATAAAAATCCAGTAAAATATTTAACTCTACAATGAATTTTACTATAAACATCACTGGTAATTTAGTAGTCTCTAGATATAAGCTAAATCTAAAGGGCTAAAATAAGTTACATTGGGCAGAAGCTGACACAGACAGTTACTAGGTTTCAAATGGTATTAAATCTAACCTTAACATTTCTTAATTTAAATGTAGATAGTATCATGAGCTTTCGTGGGTACAACCCACTTCTTCAGATGAAGAAGTGGGCTGTGCCCATAAAAGCTCATGATACCATCTACATGTTTTGTTAGTCTTTAAGGTGCTGCAATATTATTGTCTTTTAAGTTTTTCCAGTACAAACTAACTTGGCTACCCCTCTGAAGCTTCTCAATTTAAATGGTCTCATTAGAGGGGAGTATAAGAAGGACTGAATGTAGAAAAACGTCCATGGATTGAAATAATGATAAAAAGTATCCCTCACATCGGAACAATGGATTGTGACCACATTAAGCTGAATCATACACCTACGGGAGAATGTTAAATATTTCTCAAGCTCTGTTAAAATAAATGTCTTCTGGAAACATGTTCTTGATGGGAGGCTAAAGTGGCATAATTAGTTACCATGCATGTCTTTCAGCTACACAAAGATTTTAAATCTTGCTAACATCACACAGGAAGAGTAGCTTTCTCTCCACACTACAAAATACACAAGACAACCTGCCACAAAAAAATCAACTACTGGCAATTTTTCCAGAAGAGAGTCCAGAGCTGAAATAGCTGGAGTGTTACAGATCATGACAGAGGTACATTATCAAAGCTGCATGTTGAAGCTTGCATAATGTCTGCCTGCATTATGTCTGGATCTCTAGCCAATACTATTAGTCGCTGACATTCACAAGGAGTAGCAATTTAATAAGAGAAGAAAGTAATACTGTTAAGCAGACATCCTGGTGTTGCATCTTTTATAAATGTATTAAATTCCTAACTCAGGCCTCCTCTGATGACATTTAAATCTTTGATTAAAAGTAGTAAGGTATTTTAGAGACATTCCTTTAAAAAATTAACTGGGATTTTTAAAGTTTTCAGCATTAAAGGCCAGAACCTCAGATGGTATAAACTGGTATGGCTGGAGCTATGGCGAGTTATACCGAGAATTTAGTTCTCTGTGTGAAGGGTTGATGTGGAGGAGTTAATCAGTGGATCTCACAGCATTTAAATCTAATTAACTACCCTCTAATGGCTACCTTCTCCCTCTAATACAATAAGATACTTCTGGAATAAAGTAGCTGACCAAAACCACAAACACATGGAGCTGCAGGGAGGGGGCAGTCTATTCTTTTCTATTGCCATTGATTGCTTCATTAGCAATAAATAACGCAACACAAATTCAGAGACATAAATACCAATGTTCATTAAACATAATGTGAGGCTAGCATTACATGTTGAGGCTCAGCTGGTCCTCTCCAGGTCCCACCCATGGGCAATCCCCCACAAAGCCTCTAAATTTCACAGTTTTGTCAAGTTTTCCTTAAATCTCAATCTTTTTGTTCAGTCCCACTCATCATGAAACATCTTTCCCCTTTTTACAAACACATTAAGCAAATTAACTTCCCATTCTACAAAACACCCATAGGCCAGAGACAGGTGAACTGACAGACTCGCCAGGCCCCTGGACAAGGTATGTGTGTGTATGGCCAGTTCCCCACTCCTAGAAGGGGCAGCGCCTTGGCTGCAAGGGGTAGGGCGGGGGCAGATGGCCCTCA
The DNA here is from genome assembly GCF_049634645.1 of Pelodiscus sinensis. Taxonomy (NCBI): domain Eukaryota; kingdom Metazoa; phylum Chordata; order Testudines; family Trionychidae; genus Pelodiscus; species Pelodiscus sinensis. Next base: position 85,092,793 of record NC_134716.1, on the reverse strand, counting down.
GTGCTGCCTGGACCATGGTCCCCCTCAGCGCCATATGGAGACTACCACCTGGGGCTATGAAGTGCGCCATGGTGAGCTCCAGTGGTGAATTAAAGGGCTCTGCCACAGCTGAAGCCCTTGGCCCCTTTGAATTGCTGGGCCCCAGGCAGTTGCCCTCTTTGCCCCTTCCTGTCTGCCTGGCCAGAGATTATTAACCCTTAGAGTTAGTAGTTAGAGTCCTATTGTTACTATGGCCTCAGGTAGGTGGGTAGTCTCTGAAATAGGTCTAGTTGTCAACTCAGGGAACCACACTAACTGCCTCTAGAGTCTCTTCCAATACTATAGCATTGGTCAAATTTGTTCTGGGTTTCTTTACTCACTAGCATGCATAGTTCTCTATCGGTGTATGTTTGGTGATTTCCCATTTTTCCTACTGTATCTGACTTGTAGATTTTGTTATTACCAATTACTTAATATTTACATTGCAGTAATGCTTAAAGGACCCTATCACTTTGGGCCCCACTGTGCTATAAACTGTACAAACAGAAAGCAAATGCCAGTCCTTGGGCTAAAGAATTTACAGTTCTTCTCTACTGGAAAGATCCATGCTGCAGAGGTCTATCTTCTTGAGTTCAATTCAGTGGATCTAATAAAAGACCCGCTATATTTAACACTGAGAGTGTCCCCATTGATGCTGGTACTCCTCGATTTGTGAGGAGTAAAAGGAAGTTGATGAGAGTCTCTCTTGATTCAATCCTCCAGGTGAGTATACCCAAGGCCTAAAAGACAATTTGGGTAAAACTGCATTGCTCATGACTTTCTTGTGCTTTCCTAAGGACTTGATCAGTATTGGAATCCTTCTTCCAGCACCGCTATAAATTTGCTTGGCCATTTTCCATTTTGTAGTTTCTCACTGTAGCAAGCATTTCTTCATCGGCAGCGTGGTTTCTGCCCCACATGCCATCAGAACCTGTTCTTTCAATCTGGCAACAGAATGTTCTTAGGGTATCAGCCAACATTAGAAATCACGCACATGGTATCTACCTTTAGTGAACAGCATTGCAGGTGCAGTAGAGGATGCCTGAAAAAGTGGATGCTTTGGGCGTCTGTGGAGGCATCATGACATCAAGTTTACTATAGAACCACAATTAGATCAACTCAATTATATGGCTGTGACATAAGGGTGCTGAGGAACGCTGAAGAGCAGCAGACTGACATTTTCAATAACTCCTCATTTTTGACTTTATATTAAGTGACTGCACAAAATCAGCAAGTTGTATGTAGGGAGGTGCTGAAGATGCTGTGCCAAGGACCCACAAGATGTAAATCCAACCCTGACCAAAGGAAGAGACAGAAGACAAAATTCTAACAACAAAAACATTTTCTTGAGATCTCATAGTGATAAAATTCTCTCTCTACCTGACTATCACCAAGGGGTGTGGACCTGCTGCCTTTGCTGCCCTGGTTCCCTCCATGCAGCCCTAGTACCCTCAGACCTCACTTCAGGCCCTGCAACCTGGGAGCTTGCCTGGCCAGTGTTTCCCCACCTCTGTCTACCTTTCTTCCTATCTTGCACTAAATCAGGAAGCTTCTAGCTTCCTTGGCAGCTAGGTTCCTCCTGACCCACAGCTGGAGCAAGAGTGAGTCCAACTCAACTCAACTCAACTCAACTCAACTCCCTTCCAGAAGCCTTTATTTATACTGCCCTCAGCTGGGTCCTAACTGTCTCTGCCTCAGCTGCTGGCTCCACCACTACAGACCACTCCCCAGCTGGCTTTTAACTCTTACAAAGCTAGTGCAGGGCAGACGCCCCATCACAAAGCTGTATTTTACAACAGAGTGGAAAATTGCAAGAGCTATTTTCTCAGTTTTTTAAAATCCCAATTAATACATGTCACATAACAATGGTTGTTTTTTGTGAGATTTCAGCTGTACTGGGGTGCATCTAAACCAGATTTGGAAAACAGGCTCTTCCAGCTTTGTATCTGATGCAGTCCCAAAACTATAGATGAGCGTAGGACATTGGGGTTCTAACTTCAGCTTCCTCAAGTCTACATAACCTGGAGTGGGGTTAGGTGTTTGGATATGAAGTCAAATGTAGCCAAAATAGATTTAAATACTATTTTCAATTGTAATTTTCCTAATGTTCTGATAGAAGCTTGGGGGCTGGAGGGAGAAAAAGAAAGCAATACAGAATTCTGGGATGCAACTGCTGAAGGCATCTTGAAGGGATGGTAAAGGACAGAATAGCATAAAAACAAAAGTTTGTTTTTAAAGCAAGTGGAATTCACTTAAAATATTTACATCAAACTTTTCATTATAGCTTCCAAAGAAAAATCGCTGTAAACTTGAAAGTTTGTCTCTCTCATCAACAGAAATTGGTCCTTGTTTCTCTAAGATCCTGGGTTCCACACAGCTACAACAACATGGTGTATATTATAGCTTGAGGCACATCAAAGATAACACAAAGAACTTGGGAAAATAATGCTCTAATTATGCATAAAAGTCAGAGCAGGCCACCAAGGGTTAATGTAAAGCTGATACCATTGAAAATCTCATTACAGGGATTGTGGCACATAACTGAGCTGACTGTATGGCTGACTGAGTCAGTGGCCCGAGAGATTTATATATCCACACAGCTCTGCCATGATTGGGTCTGACTCAAGGGTGCTATTCAGTTAGAGCATTTTACAATGTGCAAATGTAGATAAAGAGGTATGAATCATTAGCAAATCTACTAGAGATCACTCTGACAACAGCCAAGAAACTTAAGGGATACTCTCTGCATTAGTGGGCTCATCAGACTAAAAGAATCCAGGGGGGAAAAATCACCTCTTGCTTTAGAAAGATTGTTGATCAAGTGGCTTCAATTTTATAACAAAACTGATTTTGATGACAAAATTAAAGAATCTGTGTTTAATGTAATTAGATTTGGGGCTATGCAGTCAAATAGCATTAAAACACCCATCACGTCAGGTTTTAAATGGCCTCATTTCAGACTTATTAGGCTGTTAGCAATAAGACAACTCTTATGTCTATTCTGAATTTCCCTCAACTTTCTTTTGCTGCATTTAGTGAATTAAAAATTGATAAATGGTTTGCTTATGGAGTTAGGCATGTCTGTGTGGAAAGCACTAAAGAGGGGCAAAATTCAGTTTTACGAACACTAAATGTTACATTTCCAAGCATTACAACTCAGAGCAGTATTTAACTATAGATTAAGCTGAAAAGAAAACACTGCTTGAAAACAGGATCCAATTATGTAATTTTGGATACATACAAATACAACATACACAATCTATACTGATGGAAAGTTAGCTCGATATCTATAAATATATTGGTCCTCTTCAACTCTACCCACAGCAGTATCTGTGCACCATGAAGTAGTGCATTAAGCCACATGGCTAATGTTTATTCTCTCATCCATTCTTCAGAGAGAGAAGAACATGCTGTGGAGCATCTTGTCTTTGTGGGTTGTTTTTTAAAAAAAATATTATTGTGGTGTGTTTATCACCATAAATTGATGGACACAAATATTCCAATTTCAATAGCTACTTGATCTGTGGACACAAACCAGATTTGTGTCCCAAAATCAGGTAATTAATCTTCATTAAAATTATGTATGAACCTACAAAAATATGAGATTGTATTGCATCATCATTGTATTGTATTAAAGGCTGTATTAAGGCCCTTTCATAAGATACCTATATATAATACACATAATAGATTGCTGAAAAACCACTCAATTGACTATTTTATGACTATGACAATGCTTGGAATGCATATGTCTTCAAAGTGTTGTATGTATATGAACTAATTTATCCTCACAATTTTTCTGAGGCAATTTTGACTCTGGCTCCTAATAACATGACTTATTTTCAGTGTTCTTTTGTAAAAGACAAAAGACAGCAATAAAAGTAAATACTTGAGTAAACAGAAAGAACAAGTATCAAACTGTGGCATTAAAACTCACATGAAAGGGAAGGATTTTACTTTGTACCAGTTTCCAAAACAATTCTAAAATATAAAACAAATTCTAACAAGTGCTATTTGAATTTCACTGATGTCTTATATATATATTGCACCAAAACATGAAAGTATTAAAATGGATGTCATTGTTAGTAGTTATACTGTTCATTCTTTGTACACCATAGTGAAAATATACTGTAGAATTTTAGTGAGTGAGTTGCATGTTAAAGTTAAATTAGTTAAACAGGCTCTATTTCCCTTTGGTAGATTTCCATGTTTTAATATACCATTTACTGATTGTCCTCTTTGATTAATCACTTCTCTGTTCTTGGTCACAAGAAGCCCATCTTTTAAATATCCATAGATCAGATGCCCATAAATCACTTTTGAAACTCCAAAACCAGTATTGAAACACATTTTCCAATTAGCATCCAGCCTTAACTGCTTCTATTAGATATGTTTACAGCAATCTGAAAGGTCATTCAAAATCTAACACTTACAGTGGGATATGGTCTTTGGAACCTCCTCCCCTTGCAAAATATTTTCAAGATCGTAATACAGTACATGTTTCTGCTTGCAAGTTTATTTTTTACCTATTAAATACATTTACTTTTTTGCCTGTGGGGTGCAAGTTAAAGCAATATAACTGACACTCTGTACCTCAAAATAGCACCCTGAAACTCCCATACTTAGCACTGTGATAAGAGTATGACAAGCTTTGTGAAAGTATGCCTAGTGAGGTATCATTTGAGAAGGCATGGAGCTGTTGAGCATTGCTACCCTGTCAAATTGTCTGTCTTACTGTTGAACCTGAAGTTATGAAGTATTGCTATGTGTGTGTCACTAAAATATGTGGTGAAGTTGGGAGACACCCCAAGCCAGCCTTTCAGTGGCAACAAGGAAGTGCCTTGTATGACAAATTTACATCAGGGAATCCATTTTCCCAACGGCTATTCCAGAGATTCATTAGAGAGGGCAGGTAAGCAATGAGGGTTACCTAACTCATGTGACAAGACTCTTGATGGCAGCTAGGGGAAAGTCTAAAAGAGGGACAGTTACATCACCATTTGGCCTCTCTTCTCTCCCATCTCAACATCTGGAATATAAAGACATTGACCTGGGGAGATCGGTCCCGAGGGAATATAGCCTGTGTATTAGAAACTGTGTATTAAATAACATTTATTAGGGTGAGAAAAGCTATTTGATTCAAATCTTGTTGAGTCTGTGAAAGTTAGAATTCAGACTGCAATCTTACTTTTTCCTTATGTAGCCAGCTTTTATTTCTATGCCTATCACTTAATATCTACCATTCAGTAGATAATACATCTGTTTTGTATTTTACCTAAAATAGTATGTTTTTTATTAAAGTGCTTAGGGAATCTCAGGTTAACAAGGGCCATTTCATGTTCACAACCCTTTTATCAAAGTGGAGAACCAATTAATTAACTTGTACTGTCCAAGGGAATCTTGAGCAGAGTAAGATATATTTCTGGGATGTAATGCTGGGGTGGATAGGCTGCTGTATCTCTTTGTGTAATTCAAGAGAGCCTCATGCAATTTAGCTGGGTGTGGAACTCCACATACTGATGGCTGAGTGATCAGTGCCTGCAGGGATTCACAGTTTGTCACTGACTTAGCCCAGGTAGAAGAGTTAGGGGGGCACAGTACCCTCACAATTCCAGTTTGTACCCCGGAGATTCAATAGCAATAATTATCAAAGATACGGAAGAAAATATGACATGGTAATTTAAACAGATGATTATTTTTTTCTCTTTTCAATAATCCTCACCATTTTCCTAGCTAAGTCTGGGATTTTCAAAGGAGTCAAGAGAAGTTTAGTGCCCAAATTCATGGAATTCAGATTCCTTTGAAAATAGCACCTTAAGGGTATGTCTAGATTACATGCCTCTGTTGCCAGAGGCACGTAAATTAGACTACCCGACATAGTCAATGAAGTCAGGATTTAAATATCCCCGGCTTCATTAAAATAAAAATGGCCGCCGCACTGTGCCAGCTCAGCTGATCATTGGCACAGCGCAGCAGTCAAGACGTGGATCAGTCGACAGGGAACGCCTTTGTCAACCGCTCCCTTATGCCTAAATAATCCAGTTTGGGTAAAAGTTGTTCATGGTGATTCATATTAAGCAGCTTAAACCAGCACATTTGCTTCAGTTTAACTTATTCATTCATGAATGTAAGTTTCAGCATATTTCAGTATTTTTAAAAGTATCTAGCCCCTGGTATATCAGGCAAATCAAAGGAGGGGGGACATGATGGTTAATAAGAATTTTGAAAAACTGCTGCACACACACACATTTTAAACCAATAAAATAGTTGCTAATACTCTTTATTAAAGAGTATTCTCCAATCCAAACCTTTTATTTCAATTGCACCAGAATTAAAGAGGCAGTACTTAACAGGTATGACAATGTGGGCACATTCTGCACTTTCATATTTTCCAGCTTGGATATTAAGGTCAAGAAACATTGCAAATGTTTTTGCCACAAGAAAAGGATTGAGCAACTCTGCAAAGGAGAAGATGGGATGAAAGGATAATCTCTCTCTGCTGGTAGACAACCATGACTTTGGTCTCAGGATTGTTTTAAAATAGGAAAGAAAAGGAAAACTTTAAAACAAACTTTTTGTTTTAAATGGCAATGCAGGTGGAGCCTGGAAGGAGCCTGCCGCTGCCTGAGAGAGGCAAAGGGGTACAGCTGACAGGGCAGGAGAAGGGGGGCTGTGGCCAAGAGGAAGAAGGGAGGGAAAGAAAAGAAAAGGGGGGCCAAGCTGAGGAGAGGCTGAGCTGAAAGTGGCGGGATGCTGACTTCCACCTTGTCCCCTCAACCTACTCCAGCCGCCTGGGTAGTGGCGGCCACTACACAGCCCCTGCCACTCTGCCAGGGGGCCCCAAGCCAGCCCCCAGGGCTCATGGCAGCTGGAAAGCCCTACTCTGCCATGCACCCCAGCCACAACCAGAGCATCCCCGCCCAGGAACAGCCATCCCCCACATGACCAGCATGGGTCACATGGCTGACACGGAGCAGGAACTGGGTCCAGTGAGGCTGCTCCAGCAGAACAGCTTCACTGCGGCTCGGCTCCAGCTGCAGCACACCCGGCTGCTCGCAGTGCCACTCAGTGTGGGAGGATGGGAGGAGAATTTTTTGTGCACACACAGGCACGCACTTTAAAGGGAACGGATCTCCCAAACAGGCAGTGCTCATTAGCAGCTGGGAGTGTGGCCTGGCAATGTGATGCGGCTCGGCAGGAAGCCATTCATGGCCATCCACTGGGCCATGGCCAGCAGTTGGGAACTGCTGGTGTTTAGGAGTCACCATAAATTGCATCTGCAAGGGAAACTACTGGCTCTTAACAGCCTGAGTGTACAGTAAACGAGGATGGAGTAACAGACTTGTATTTTATTATAATGAACATGGAGATAGGATTGTATGCATTTGAATTCTCTTACAAGAGGACTGGTAACCAGCTCTCATATCTTTAACACACATCAGCTTCACTTTTCTGTTATTTAGTGTAGTTAGAGCATAGAGCTCTGGCCCTTTCTCTGCTTTATGGGGAAAAAGCTTTTATCTTTGAAAAATAAAAAGCAGATCCAGAATCAACTCTCACCAGAATAAATAAACTAAGCTCAGTTTATTCATTACTGGTAACAACAGACAAAGATCATGCCTATTCATTCTCCTAGTTTGGAAATATTATAAGTGCATCACCTCTCTGTACCAGGCACTTCCAAAAGATCCTGGGCCAGATCCTGATGTAGATCCGTTGATTGCCATGGAATTATTTACACCAGTGAGAGTTGAGAATCAGGCCCACTGTGCAAAATCAAATTTTCAAGCAAACACAGAAAAGAAATCACTACTGTGATACTGCTATGAAGTTACTAGCTTGCTTTTAATTTCCCTAAAGCTCTAGGAAAACAAATCCTTTCCCTCTTTTTTAATCAATTTACAGAGCCACAGGAGAAGGCTCATTCTGAAGCTAAGTTAATGAGCATCTTTAGTATTCATTAAGTAGATGTGCTAAAAGCCACTTAAGCTTATAACAATTGTGAAGATAAACTTTTAAATGTCCATTAAAAACCCTACATCAGGGCACAAAAAATAGTACAAAGTGATAAACAAAGAAATGTGTTTTGCTTGTCTATCCTGATTTGCATAAGCATCATATATCTACATTCTGCTGTGTTTTTATAGAATATTGGAACTGCAAGGGACCTTGAGAGGACATTAAATGCAGTTCCCTGCCCTCAGGGTAGAACCAAGCACCATCTTAGAATCGTGAACGCCATGATTTCACGATCACTTTCACCCAAGCTGCTTTCCACTTTCAAATTTTCAACCGGTCCCTCCCTATTTGTTAAAATCAAATCTAGAATAGCTTCCTCCCTAATAGCTTTCTCAACCTTCTGAAATAAAAAATTGTCTCCAGTTGCAGTCCAAGAACTTGTTGGATAATTTGTGCCCTGCTGTGTTAGTTTTCCAGCATACATCTGGATAGTTGAAGTCCACCATCACCCCCCAAATCTTGTGTTTTGGATGATTTTGTTAGTAGTTTAAAAAAAGCCTCATCCACCTCTTCTGCCTGGGTAGGTGGTCTGTAGTAGACCCCTAGCATGACATCCCCAAGAGCATGCTGTTTTTTTCTAGGATAAAGATAATATTTTTAAATGTATACTTTGAATGTGAACTAATTATTCAAAATTTTCCAAAACAAAGAATAATTCATGAGTGGAAGTTGACCACTCAAACTGTATATAAAACTGTCTTGTACCAACTGCAATTGAGTAAAATTTAGAAAATGCAATTTTAGCTTACAGGATACTCAATTAATAGAAATGTGCTGAATATCTATAAAAAGTTAACATTTTTGGATCATTGTACACGTTAGCGGAATAGAAAAATAGATGTTTCATTATACAGTAGATGCTTTTATGTCTATTTGTTTTGCATTACACAGGTTTCCTGGCAAATATAGATTGAAACATAGCAAAGCTAAAAAGACATTTCCATCCAAGATAATATTTTCCCATACCTAAAATAACCAGAAAATCATAGCTTTTAAGGTCAGAAGAGATCATTAGATCATATAATCTGACCTTCTGAACAGCACAGACCATAGAATTTCGCCAAATTTACCCCATATTAAGTTGAGTAATGTTTAACTAAAACATAACTTCCGAAAAGGCTAATATACAAGGAAGGAAATATAATAAAGTTGCTTTTTGTTTTAAAATTTGCGGCCCATGTATTTCCTCCTGCTGAAAAAAGTAGCGGGGGCAGAACCCATACATTTTGCTGACCTGTCATTACATTCTCTTCTTGGCTTTAGGCTACTGGGGCAAAATGCCTCTTTTAGTGTGGATCCTCCCAGTCCCTGCTCCCTGAGCATACCTGTGCAAGGTTATTTATCACAGCAGAGGTCACAATCCTCTTTTGCTGGAGCCCTATCTTGGGATGGACTGACAGAGATGGGCACTTCCCCATGTCTGCTGGCTCTTTGTCCTGACTCGCTGCTGCCAGAGTCTCCTCTTCCCCATCACACGTCCTCCTCTCTCTTCTCATTTCTCTCTTTGTTGTCTATGTTCCTTCACTTTGTGCATTCTCTTTTTTGTTCTTTTTCTCTCAAGTTCTGATCTGGCTCCTTCTGAAGAAATTGATTGCAATGGGTGAGGGATTGAACCCTTTCTGTACACGATTGTTGTTGACTTTTCCTCTCTTCTGCATTCTCCTTGTTCCCTAAAGACTCCACTGTGGCTGGGGATGGACATGTCCATGCAAGACTGAGCTGAACACTTCAGGAGCAGAGAACAGAAGGTGGGGCAGTAAGTCAGTGCTGAGGCTGCAGCTCTTTACAAGTGAGCTGCTCCTGCAATCAGCAACATTAAGGGCCACATTGGGACTATGGAGGAAGCTGGATTTGCTTTCAAAGAGCCACTTGGTATATTGCAGAAGTAGGAGCTAGTTGCCAGTGTGTGAAAACTGGCTTTAGAGTGCTCACAGATCTAGGACTTGTTTCCTTTAAAAAAAATTTATCACATTACGCTTCTCTCAAACCTTGCTTTTACTTTTCATTCACAGTGCGATTTTTTGTGTCTCTCATTTCATTTTTACTTTATCCTGACAGCTAATAGATTTTTTCTATGCAACAAGGCAGGCAAAATCCTGGCAGAATTTCCTTTAAGAAAATACATTGTTAGCAACGCTGTATTATATAAAACTGAACTCAAAGGAGAAAAGAAAGGTGGGAAACCAAAGATTCACAAGTATTTTTACTGAAATCTCAATAACTGCTCAGACTACAATGGTTCTTTCTGGCATTATAATCTAAGCATTTATAACCTATTTATTAATGGCACCATTATATTTTCTTGCTAATCTATACAAAGCTATTTATAAGGCACCAATCACACTATCATCAGTTTAATAGTTATTCGAGTATTTTAGATATTTTTTATCCCATTTTGATTTTGTTTTACATAAAATTTTAAAAGTAAAAGAAAAACATGTATCAACTCTCGTGCTTCAGTTTAATTTTTGCCTTTCTTTAATTGTTTACACCATTAAACAATAGAATACCAATTTAAATTTATTATAAATATTTGTGGATGTTTTTCTACATTTTCAAATCTGTTTATTTCAATTGCAAAACAGAATACAAAGTACACAGTGCTCTCATGATTTGCTATTACAAATATTTGCACTGTAAAAAAGATAAACAAAATAATATTTTTCAATTCATTTCATAAAAGTCCATTGAGTCCTGCTTCTTGTTCTGCCAACCATTAAGACAAACAAGTTTGCTTATATTTATAATGTCATCTGAAAGTGAGAACAGGCATTCCCATGGCACTGTTTTAGCGGTATTGCAAGGTATTTAAGTGTCAGAAACTCTTGGATTTCAGTTTCAAACATTCATATGCCCCTTCATGGTTAAACTTGTAAGCTTTAACATTTTACAGTGTTTTATTTTGAGTGCAATTATATAAACAAAATTCTAAGTTATATTTTCATGATAAACGTTTCCACTACAGTATTTGTACAATACTTGTGTCCTATTATAGTTTAACAGTATGTGTAAAACTTGATTAATCACAACTATTTTTTAATTTCATGATTAATTGTGATTATTTTTAATTGTTTTACAGCCCTAATTCTATTTGAACTTGTCTTCTGCAGAAAGATTAAAGCTCTATTGATCTAACTCAATTAACATGACTATATCGCTCAACAGCCTACTCCAGTATGTTCCACCTTTGAATTAAACAACAAAAGATACCACTCTTTTCGTATCTCCATCTTAAACCAACCAATGAGGTGTTGGTATAGCAAGAACTGCAACGAATAATTCTGGTAAATCTGACCAGTGTGTGCAGTAACTTTTGCCTAGATCTCTTGGGTCGAGTCATTGTAGCGATAGCTCAGTGTGAAACGGTTCAAGCATGTCTCCTTTTATTACAAATCATGTAAGTGCATCCTTGTCTTTTGACTGGTTCGATACACTGCAGCAGAGAGACTCAAATCCGACTCTGGGGACTAGAGCAGAGGGAAGGGGAAGAAGAACTCACAATTTTGCCTAAAATGAAAACATGATTTATACTACATTTTACAGCTCCCTGGGTAACTAGTTCCTCAAGAAACTCTAGGAGCAGCTGGTGAAACAGGCATGAAATCATGCTGTTTCTCTGCTGCTCTGTCCTACTTCTGATGCATATGTCTAAATTTCTAAGTTGCACTGAAAGCAGAAATACCCGTAAAAGTCAGAATAGGGAAGGACCAGAATAGCTTATAAATTTTAACAAATAAATAATACCTTGCACTTGTACAGCACCTTCCACTGCAAGCGCCTACCATGCTTTACAAACAGTAACGGGCTCTTCCATCGGGAACAGCAGGGTACCATTTTACAGATAAAGAAACTGAGGCACAGACTCAGATTTTCAAAAGTAGCCCTTCATTTTCAGTGCTTTGATTGCTCAGGGTCCATCCTGGAACATGACTGACCCAAACACTCACAACTCCTATCAAAATCAACAGAGATCTCATACTAGGCACCCAGAAATTAGACACCCCAAATTAGTGATTAGTTGTGAAAAGTTTTGGCTTAAACAGCTTGCTTAAGGGGACACAGCCAACCTATAGCAGAGACAGGATAAAACCCAGGTCTCCTTACCTTAATTAACAAGACCATTTAATTTCTTTAGAACTAGATTTCCAGAAACAGAACAAAGCACCTTTGCTATTATATTAGGTAAAATATGTCACGCTTACCACTGACAGAAGAGGACAGACACTGCCTTTTGGAATAGAGATCTTGGGACACAGATCCCCAAAGAACTGTGCAAATCTCTCTGCTCCCATTGCTGTGGCACTGCCATTCAGTACCTCAATCCCCACTCCCACCCATGGAAAGAATTTGAGAAAAAAGGGATTAAAATCTCATTAGAGCTACCCAGCCTCTGCCCCCATGGGAAGTACACACTGAGGGAGGGTTTAAAAGCTCTATGCTTTTACTATTGCTCAGAGCCTCTCCTTGCTATCCAGTCTCCCTCAAGCCAAAAGATATTGAATGAAAGGGTTTAAAAACTCATCTGCTTCTATTACCAGTTCTGTGTACATGGAACACCCACTCATCTGAACTCCAGAAAGACAACACAGAGGGAGGGCATTTAAAACATTGCTACTCTCCTTGCTGCTATATTGTTTTAGCAAGTAGTAATCCCAACATCTTCATTCTCCTGAAGTACTTTTTATTGTAATTGGCTTTGCCTCCATGTCCAGTTTTTAAGATGATATATTACACGGTAGTTCACAAAAGAAAGGGACTTTCTTTTGCTTTTAAATGTGTATTTGCCTTTTCTTTTATGATAGCTCCAAAGGGAAGACAAAAGAACAAAGAGAATATGACAATGGAAGAAAACTGCTACAGCGACAGCTCTAATGACATATAAAGAGGAAAGTATGACAAAAAGAGCTCTTCTATTCCTGGTCACAGTCACTGTTAGCCAACACTTGAGGCTAATATACCTGCTTTTCCTGAATGGCACTAAGAAAGAAATATCTTTACCGTGCATTTTATTCACTATTGAGTCAGGGAGAAACAGATTTGACCACTTGAATTCATGGACAGTTAACACATAAAGGCTCGATTCTGCACTGGGATCTGTTGATAGATCCCTGCACTTATGCAGAGTCCCCCTTGCATTAATGGAACGCTGAATGGGTGCAGAGGCTGATGTTAGCCAATTCTGATGCAGAACTAAAGAGTTTTCAGTTTACTAGTAGGAGAAAAGTAGAAAGATTCCTTAAAAAATTTAAGGGCAAATATAACTCCAAATGCAAACAAAGATGACAAATACTTTAGGATCCATAGACTTTGTGGGTCCATAATTTGGACAGATATATCTCTGTATTTTAAAATTCTATACCCCAGGATAAATTTGACTTAAGACTAGAAATCTCCAAATATTTTTAGAAGTCCAACAATTTCACTAACCTTTCATTTGTTCTAATTCTAGTTACTTGAGTAGAACTCTGTAATTTCAGAGTCCTTCTTAGCTCACAAGAAAGACTTTTCAGTGGTTTGAAGACCCCATGGAAAGAATTACTCAATGGCAAATAAGTTAATACGTTCCTAGTTACTTGAGAACTACTCCAGCTAGAAGAAAATTAATCTAATGCTGTGAGCAGAAACACCCTTTGTTTAGATTTGTTGTTCCAGTTGTCTTCCTTTCAAAATATTGTCTTGTCAAGGATGTTTAAACATCTGTTTTTGAATACCACAGAGTGATAGCTACTCAAATGATGGAAAAAAAGAGTCTACTTATGAAAGTGGAACAGCACAACTGAAGATCCATTATTCATTAGGATTTTAGCAGACTTAAAAAATCTCATGTTTGCATTGAAACCTACTCTTAGAAAGTACTATGTTTTTAATTATTTAATACTTTATAATTAAGGGACTAATTTTATAACTTTATTATTGAATAACTTAGTCTCATTGAATTGGCATTTGATATAAAAACAATAGTGACTTTGGCTCAGATCATTGGAGGGAGGTCCATGCATAGAGGGAGTTCTCTGCACGCTGTTCTCCTCCGAGCTCTAGGAAGTAGGGATTAAGGTGAAGGTAAACAGCCCCCTCTTTCTGAGACAACTGGAAGATTTCTGAAGATGTTTTAAAGTAGATTCCTGGGTCAACTACCAGTGAAAGTAATTAGTGCTGTGCTTGCAAAGGAGCAAGAGAGGTTCTGGAATGTCACTTATGCCACAAATTGGAAACTCCTGCTCATTTCATATCTTACTATTATTATGATAGTGCTTAAAGGCTCCAATCAAGATCAGGACCCAACTGTGTGAGACACTATATGACCAGTGGTTTGAGCATTGACTTGCTAAACCCAGGGTTGTGAGTTCAATCCTTGTGGAGGCCATTTGGGGCAAAAATTCATCAGGGTGGGACTTTGTCCTGCTGTGAAGGCAGGGGACTGGACTCGATGACCTTTCAAGGTCCCCTCCAGTTCTAGGAGATAGGCAATCTCCATCATAAAAAAAAATATATATATATAATGGGCTTGCTATTCCATCATCCTACTAAATCTCATTCCACGAGGAGTAAGGAACATTTCAGAATAGTGATTTATTTCAAAGTAAGTGCCATGTAGACAGCACCAAATTTTGAAATAAGCTATTTTGAAATTAACTCAAAATAAGCTATGCAATTTGAGTAGTTCAAATTGCATAGCTTATTTCGAGTTCTGGGTGCAGTGTAGACAGACCCTGAGAGACTCACCAAAATATATAGACTCATGAGCTTTTAGTTAGTCTTTAAACTAGTTCATCAGTCCATAAGTCTGTGTATGATTTATGGAAATCAGGTTCAAACACCATATCTGTTAGTATGAGGATTTTGAGATTAACAGATATAATCTGATCTTTAGGGCAGTAAGCTTTCTACTGTGCCTGAGTTCTAGATCCAGAATCCCAGATATTAATCTAGGATGGTGTTAGGGTGGTTGCAGGTGATGGATTCTATTCATGCTCTTGGCTATTATTTCTTCCCTGGGCACATTAATTGCTGCTACAGTATGAAGTCTGAATGAAATTCTGATTGGTGGATTTATATAAAATATTTATATTTTCCTTCTCTATACTAAACTGGAAGTTGCACTTTCAAAATGGCATATAAAATGGCTAATTATCTTTCCTATAAAACCAAGTCTAGTAAAAGTCTGTGTCTCCATAATGACCCATGCCGACCTTATTCATGGGCAGTAATTATTTGTGAACATCTCTTCACAGATGTTTCCACTTATATTAGCAGCTCTGTGACATGAACTCCTCTTTCAGGGATCCTAGGCAAGTCCACATTCATTATCAGTTTCCACACAAAGGACAATGATTATAAGTGAACAAAGCCCTTTAACACAGGCACTAGCATTTACAGAAGAGATTATGAGGGGCCTGAAGCAATGATCTTGCCACAGAGGGGCCCTGAAGTACTACATCAGTGCCACTTTATGATCTTTTCATTAATGAAATTTTGCTTTGATTTTATCCCATTAGGGATAAATAATCATTTAGCACAATAACCGTTGTGATAATAATGATAGGTTGATGCCAAAGCATGGTTAACTTGTGCTTCTTTGTCTTTTTGATCGCCCCCTGCCCAGCCTCCAGGAAATATCATGCTGCTTGAACAGACAGAGAGACAAGTTACTGTCATTTTCATTCTCTCCTGACAAAAAGCGAGTTAGATTCTTAGCTTGTGTAAACTGGCATTGTGCCATGGACAGCAATGAAGCTTTGCTAACTCACAGCAGCTGAGAATCTGCCCTTTTTCAAAAGTTCTTTATATATGCGTGTGTACTTCTGAAAGGTGTATGCTGCTAAGAAAAAAGATTCTACCCTCTCCTTCCCTCTTTTTATACCTGGAACAAATATCTACCATGGCTTTCAGCTAATGCATTTTAAAATAAGCTTACATCTATTAGGTATGAGTTTTCCTTTACTTATACCAGTGATTAATTCCACTGAAGTCAATGGAGTTACTCTGATTTTGAAAAGGTGCAACTTCATTCATTTCCTATGGAATTACTCCTAATTTACATTGGTATAATGGGACAACCAGGCCTTGTGCACACACTTCAGCCTGGTCTACTCATTTTTTCTGGAATAGCTACACTGATTAGAAGTGTGAAAAAAGGCACATTCATAACTGACCTTGTTATGCCAGGAAATGTCCTAGGGGAGACACAATCATGCTAGTAAAAAAGTCTGTTTGCTGTTATAGCTCATTTTGTCCAGGGAGGTATTATAAGCTATACAAGTAAAACAAATAATTCCTTTGCTGATATTAGCTCACTAGGAGGGTTTGCCACTACAGCTGTACCATTGTACCTATATCAACAAACTCTTCCTAGCTTAGAGAGAGTCCACATAAGACGCAAAGAACAGAGAAATGCCTCCAATCTAAGTAAATAGATCACTGAAGTTGGTGGATTGAGCTATTTAGAATTCTGATTTGCTTCCTGGTAGGTGAAATATAATGCTGCAGATGACTGACAAGTATTTTGGAGCACAACTGCAGATTTTGCAGGGGGAAATGTAGAAATTATAGCAGAGAAAATAGCAATAAATGTGGTCAATTTGCCATAAACCAATGTCAAAAGGGGTAAATCAAGAAAAACTGATCATTAAGAAATGAATTTATCAAACTTGCTTCACAATAAAAAGGAAGGAAATCTGGACAAACAAAGCACTCCTTTTTCCTTGTTTTTTTTCTTCTTTCTCTTTACCTCTTTCTTATGTGCCATTTTGAAATGAGGATGGGAGGGAAAAGAATAAAGTTTTTCAGCTGATTTATGTGGGTTTATGTTGCCATAAATCCATTCTTTCCTATTCCTCTGAAATACCCTCCCTGTTTTCACTCTCACTGCCCACTATATTATTTTCTCTCTTGCTATCTATTATTTCATAGCACCCATAATTGTACTCAGTGCTTCACAGAAGGCATGGTGTCTAAAGGCTAAATTTAGGATGTCATATAGGTGAGGACAATGAAGCAGGAAAATCCAAAGTTTGCAGCAATATGATCATGTTATTACTCATCCATATACAACTCTTAGTGGTTCAAGGCTTTTTTTAACATTACATCAACATGTAATAAATTTATTTATCATGAACATTTGTGTAGCGGGCATACCAGGGACAAGGAGGGAAAGTGTCTAAAGAGCACTGAGCTCAGGCAATCCAAGTTGGCAGATGCTTTCCTGGGGTCCCAAGGGAGAGCATATTAAAGCAAACTGTAGATGGATGTAACCTGTGGTGAGCCAGGCTGAAAACCAGGGAGGCATAGACAGCTTTCAGTTGGTTCTGCATCTCTACTGCACTTCACAGGTGCTAAGATGCCAGTGAATCTGGCTCAGTGAGGGATAAGAGAGTGTCAGAATTCAGCAAAATACCTTTTGAGTAGAATTTCATTTTAAACATTTGAATGTAAACCTTTCGCAGAGTTGATGCACAGTTCCTGTTAATGGCAAGAAGAATTATGCAGCATGTACAGATGGTACAGATCTCATGGATTTTAAATGTAATCTCCGTGACAGCCAGGATCTTCTAGAAACAGTGGGCCTCATTCTTAGCTCGTGTAAATTGCCATAGATCATTTGTTTTTACTGGAACGAACCCACTTTTGCAGCAGGATCTGTCTCAGTTTTTAAATCAGCCTGTGGGATTAATTAAGTCCCACTGAGAGTAATAACAATTGTAAGCACCCCCACTAAAACCCATGCAAATAGTTTTACTAATTTTGCAAAACTGATGTTAAAAACGGAAAAATTTGTTCTTTTACATTGTGATGAAGAGTTATTTTTGCTGGCAGTTTCCCCCCTTTCCTATTAGAATCCCCATTGATGTAGGGAGGAAAAAGTACTGCAAGATCACAGCTGCTGTGGCTGAATCTGAAGAATATCATCCCTCAAAATTCTCTTTACGTTTCTTTGTAGGTCTCCAGCTGAAGTGATAGCTCCAGAGATCAGGACAGAAAAGTCTGGCAGAAAGATGGCTTTCTATTATTGGTGTGTTTCCATGGTTGGAGGATGAGGGAAATCAATCCCCTAGTGTTATTACTTTGGCATACGAGTATGCGTTATTATTCATTAAAATTTATTTTCATATGAAATTACACAACAGCATCTCAGTAAAGGTTACAAAGGTATTTCCAGAATCTGCAATAAAACTAGACAATCATTCAAACACCAATTTATCATAATGTTTGTGTTCCTGCCTCAAGGTAAGTAGGAGCGAAAGAATAATGTACACTGGAACGAAAAGTTACTTGGTATCCAGAGCACTTTCCTAATTGAAAAGTAAAATCAATTCATACACATTGGCTCTTGCCAGTAATGGCTTTTATCTTGGGTTTTGGAAACTCAATGACACAGCAGCCAGGTCAGGAGCTCAGATTGAACTTTTCTGTGAAATTCTCTGATTAATTTTAATCCAAGATTCTTTGCTATCTGATTATGCATATTTAGTTGCATAGTTATGACCCATATCAATGCATTCCTCCTTTTCCTTCCACCACGTATCCTTGAGTCATCATCACCTTTATGAAAGCCTCAAGAATCCCCTTTTAATCACTTTACAAACCAACTCTGGTGGTGACCATCATTGCGGCTGAAGAAAATTAATTAGGATTTCCCTTACATCTCATGGCAATCCCTTAGTTGTTTGGAAAGGTGCAACAAGCAATGTTTCTGCATCCTTCCTGTCTTCAGGAGTTCATTTGTAAAAGGTGCTGAGCAACCTCCATGCCCGCTGACGTCTGTGGTTACTCAAAACTCTGAAAATAGGCCCAAGTGTCCCGGAAACAAATCTGTATTTCAATGCTACCTTTTCACTGTGCTATGACTTTCGGAAGCTATTGTATTATATTTGCATACATTATAGAACTTGAATCAGCTGGAAATTTCGTACCTTATTCAATCTAAAAGCTATTGTATTATATTGCAGTCCATTCTATTTCTACATTTCCTAAGTACAAGAATGAATTATAACCAATCAGACACTGCAACCCTGTGTTCTGGGCTGGACTTGCAAATGTTAACAAGATCCACCTTCTTTGCTTCCTTCCCTTAAGATTTTATGATCTAATACCTTACTTTTTTTTTTTAACAAAGGGGTTAATTTCCCCCCTCCGTTCTATTTCAACAGCACTGGCACAAACATGACACCATGGTTTTCAAAGATTTTCTGTACAATGCAAGTTATAATATCTGAAAACACAGTTCTTCAGTTCCAAGTGATAACATTAATTAAATTACAAAAGATTCTAGCATATTAAGTTCCAGTCTCATGAGGTTCTGGGGCAGAAGAATGAGCAATGGCTGATTTTTTCATGTTTTAATATTTTGTAATATAGAGCCTGATATAATTTGTGCACTTACCTAAAAATAGTCAATTTGCCCTTTATAGTAAGTAGGGCAGTATTTTAAGTACACACTCAGAGTACTCTCTTTTCCTGACTGTGAAATCGTTTACTGATAGGAGTAATACAAATGTGTGAAGGACTTGTTTCTTACCATAGTGAGGAATTATTGCCCATGCCATGGCAGAAGCATAGATGCCTCCAATCATCCAAAACATGCACAGCCAGCTTAAGTGTTCACCTCGCTTCTCTCGAGCAAGAACTTCAGAAAAATATGAAAACACAGTTGGAACAGCTCCACCGATCCTAAAAGGAGACAAGAGGTATGTGTTAAAGTCAGAGCAATAACAAGCCTTAAAGTCTGAATACAATTAACTACTGTACCTGCTCAGAACCTGAACTAAAAGAGCCTTTGCCACAAAAAGTGTTCTTGTCTATGTTTGTTTTTTCTTAAGTACATTGAATAAACTTTTGGTGAAGCCCCACACTTTTGGACACAATTAAATGTATACATTTTCATAAAAATGGTAAAGCCAATAAAGTGGCAGATTAATTTAATTGTCAGTGACCCAGTGTGTCAGTTTAATTGTCAGAATTACAACTACCATTAAGTTGTGTATTTGGCTTTTATTTTTATGAAAATCCATGTTATTATTATGGTAGGACTGACAGTCTACATCATGATGAGAAGTTTCTCATGAAGCATAGAGAATTTCTTTTTTTTTTAATTAATTTTTGGTCATGTTATCTGGAGTCAAGGTGTAAGTAATAGCTGTTCTCATTCCATTCATTCCTCCTCACCCTGCTTCCCCAAGTCTTGGTTTCCCTTATTTAACAGAGAATAGGCAAAAAGTTCAATATCTCTGATTAGTGAATCTATTCATAAAAGTATTATGCAGTAATATTCTCTATGATTTGCTACTAACTTAGGCTGACTTTTTTCTTTTGGGTCTAAAAATATTCAATTTTAATTTTGAATGCAATGACATGCTGGTAACTCTTTGACCTTATGCAGCAATATATCTTTTATTACTAAGTGCTATTGTTGGTACATTTTGTATGAAAATTCTTTTTCTTGAATGCATCTGAGGCCTGCTCTGTACTTCAATTTTGCTTGCACAGCTATGATGGCTAGAAGCGTGGAAAAAAATCAGTTGCCTAACCAATACTGATGTGCCAGAAAAAGTCCCAATGTTGATGTTATACCAGTAAACAAATAATCTTGTTGAAATATCTTGCTTTGTGTGAGGCACTGGTGTGAGCTGTACCAGTAAAGGCCAGGTATTGTGTATGTACAACAGTACAGTGCTCCTAGTGTAGACGTGTCCTTCATTTTACACGATTACACATTCCATCTGTAAATTGACTGTGCTGATTTTTGTTTGAGCTAGGATCAAAGCATTATTTGAACATAATTCTTCTGTATTTAATATTAGAAGATTTACCTGGTGCTGCTTAGGCCCTTAACTCAAACAAGTTTTGTTTTTCTTCATTTAAATAATTGTTCTGGGGTGGGACTGGGGATGAGAGGTTCAGTATGGAGGCTGCCCTGGGGTGTGAGGACAATCCCAGCCCTCTCTCACCACTGTAGATTGGGGCCAGGTGAGAAGCGCCTCTCCATGGTTGCAGCAGCTGCAGCAAGCACAGCTGGGAGAGGAGTGCATGTCCCCTGGCTGGGGGACAGACAAACGCACACCCAGACAAACTCTCTGAAATATATAGTAGATTACTACCCCTTTCTGCACCTCTGCCGGCCCAATGGGGTTTTAGCTGTCCTGGTTTCCATCTCTGCCTCCTTGCTGCCCTGTGGTCATTCTATAGTATAACTGCCCATCCTACCAGACTCCTGTCTTTCCGTTTTTATGAGAAACAATCAAATTCCAGGGACATCCCATTGTTCTGACACAACCAAACCTTTATTTTGCTTTAAGTTACAAAAGGAAGCTGCATATCAAATATCGTGGTCCTAGCTCTTACCATTTAGGAGGAGTTCTTGAACAAACAAATGATAGACATTTCAAAAATATATAATAAAAGATTATATATTATTGGAAGACTTCTGTAAAGTATTTTTATCGAATGAACAAATACTAACAACATGAAGTTGAAAAGGTACATTTGGTTATAACTGACCAGTTTGAAAGAGAATTAAAGCAATTTTCTTCACTGTGGCATCCAGGCAGATCTATCCTAGTTAGACATTGCTAAGGTGCCATCATCAAATTAGGTGACTAGAAATATTTGGTGCCCTACTCAGGTGGTTTAAAGTACTTGAAATGAAAGCTTTCTTAAAATTACAATGAACATTTCTTCAGCTTGTACTGCCAGAGCCATACTGCTAAAAATGACATCGGCTACATCTGCAGTAATAAAATCCCAGATTTATATACCAACATTAATTCTAATTTACTAATGTGAAAGAGGAATTTTGTTGAATTAAATGTTTACTCATTATGATTGACAACTTCGATTTAAAATAAATGTAAATTGATTTATTACATCTAATCCTAAGCTCATATTGTGCTCGGGGGTCAGTCCCAATGTCACAAATGAAGTCTTTTCTGCATGTGGCCACTGTCTGCACATAGAAATGTCTCTTTAAAACATAATTTTACATATCTGATGAAAATATGGACCTCTCCAAAGACTATAACAAGAAAAATAGTTCAACTTTCCTCTATAAAACTTCATAAAATACAAGATGAATAATTTGCAGCATTAGATTCAGACCTTTCAGTATTCATCTTTAGATCTTTACTTGGGCTAAAAAGACAGTTTTCCATCTTAAAACTTCAAAATGGTCCATCATGTCCCAGGACTCAAGATTTGTGCTTTCATTTTTCAGTGTTCAAGATAATGTTTATGGGGGATCAAGGAGTATTTTCATATCAATGAATCTCCCAAAAGACATGGGCTATATACTATAAAACTGCTGAAATTCACATGTGCTAAAGTCACAATTGAATTTCAAGATAAGGATAAAGATTCATTTACGCTGCTGTGTCACTGGCTGCTAAAACATTGGGGAAAAGATGCAAGTTTACCAACAGGTTAAAATTATAGAGGAAAAGCGGAATACAGAAATAAACTTCTGTCCCATGAAATTTCAGTGGATTCCAATAAGGTTTATTTTAGAAGATGTTCAGGTACTGTGCTAAGTGGTTATATGTCTCAAGGCTAACGTTATTTTGTTGCTTCCTTCTAGGCATTAATTTACAAAGGATCCACAATAGACTCTCATGTATTATAAATAGCTCCCAAGATTGACTGAAACATGCTAGTTCTTAAATTCTCTGCAAAAATCCTGCTACACAAATTCATAGTCCTATAAAATACCACTTGTGCTTTACAGCTAGAAATGTAGTATGAGGCGATCTTCCCCATTCCAGCCCTTTTCTGGTGGGTAAAAGGGCAAGAATGGTGGAAAAGGGCCCTTCATATCCATCTCGATTAGATTCCCTGGGTGCAGACACAGAAGACAATCATTGGGCTGTTCTCCAAGGATCCCCTTAAATCCAGGCATAGGGAACTGCTGGGGGAAGGCTTATGGAAAGCAAATCAGGGATGAGGCAGCAGCCCACAGTACTATGGAAATTCTGAGCTTGTGGAGGATGCTGTTAATTTAAACAGGAGTCCAGTCTCCAGAGCAACTCAAGATTACAAAGCTGCAAAAGTGGTTCAAAGCTGCCATAACCTTTCTTCCTTCTGGTCTGAGATGGAGCACTGACTCTCAGCTCCTACAAATCACTTTGAATACAGTACTCTCTTCTTAATTTAAATTCCTTATATTATCTTGAAGAGTCACTAGCAGTGGCAGAAACCAGTGTTCCATATCCCTGCTGGACCCTAAAAGGTGTGGAACATGCACTTGGGTTGGCTCTGTGTTCAAGGTGCTCATCTTTTAGAAACAAGCCCAAATTGAAAGTGTTGCTATTAGCCTATAGAAGAGTGTAGTGGGGGCAACTGCCCCACACTGGCTGGAAGGGGTTAATGCAAGCTGGAGGGAGTCTGTGCAGAACCTTGGCCAATGAGAGAGAGGCTTTTTACTAGCCAATTAGGGTATGGCTTGCTGGGCAACCCTGCATATAAGGAGCAGCCCAGCAGAGCAAGTAAGTTAGGCCCTGACCAGGGAAGGTGCAGGACCTGGTTCCCAGAGAGGCACCTTCAACAGAGCAGTGCTGGGCAGGCTCAGGGAGGCTGAAGAGGGAGGCTCCCACCTGATACCTGTCAGGCTGCTGGCTTTGCCACTGGGCCAGGATGGTGCAAGGGATCACAGAGAAAGTGGCCCGGGCAGTGAAGGGGTATAGAGGAGAGCAGGACAAGGTTGCTGCCAGAATGTCCCTGGATCAGGACCCAGACAAATGAGTGGGCCCGAGTCACCCCCTTTCCTCTTTCCATCATACCTTGCCACCAAGGCATGACTGATACAGACTATGACTTGCCCAGAGACTGGGGCTGGGCTTGGAGGCCACAGCAGCAGCAGAACCACAGGACTGCTGATAAGTCCCCAGAAGGGGGATGAGAGATCCCTGGAATGGGCACTGCTAGAGGGTGGAGTCCTGAAGAGGACAGCATGATCAAGGAGTGACACGGATCTAGAACTGGAGTGTGGAGTGAGGACCAGGGGAGACACTAGCTAGGAGGTTGCGCCCTGTGGACTAAAGAATGAATTCCCCAGAGCTACCAGTAGGCGGCATTGAGTTGGTGAGTCCTGGCCCCGTGACAAAAAGTGTTTAACACCATATTTGCATTAAAAACAAGTTCTTGTAATAACAGTGGAGGTTTTCCCTATCATTGATTCAATTCATTAATGAAGTTTGAGATAGCCTCTGGCAATGTTCCCTCAGTTTTTTCCATCCATGTGTGAAATAATTTTTGTTATGTGCACTGAGGCATGTGTAGCTGTGCACCACCAATAGAAACACAAGTTGCCGGCTGTGGGAGGCTGAGAGTGCTCTGCTAGTCAGATAGGCGACATTTGACTCTCTCCTGGGTGACCACGTAAGCATTCAGCTTACAGGGAGCACTTGCCTCTGGGTATATTTAACTTGTATTTACATATTCTGGTCCCTTGTCTACTAATCCTATTCTTGGTTCTAAATTTGATTAAACAAAAGTCTACATAGAATTGACAATTTTTCTTTTTGTTTCAAAGTTCTTGTCACCTAAATAGAGAATAGTGTAAAGCCACATATTGCAGTTACTATGATGGTAAATGTAACAGATTCAGATAGCTTGTGATATGTTGTATTAATAATAAAGTTGTATTTAGGACTCCTAGAGAGGCTTTCTACGTTCAAAGCACTTTACAGACATTATCTAGTACACAGGGATCATTTAGGCAAATCTGAGTCCCAAGACTATGAAATTCAAGATTCTGCATGTAATCTCATTTCAAAATCTCCAAGGCCATGCAAGTTATGGGGCTGGAACCTTAGGACGGTTCAATGCAGGGGAATGTGCCCTCACTCTAGAGGTGGTACAAGTGTCTGTGGAAGATTACTTGGAAGTATCCAGCCATTTTCTTCTAAACAGAAGAGAGGAACTTGCAATGTGCCATATCCTAGTCATGATAAAAGGAGAGATTTCTGTTGGTGCTCGCTAAAGATTGGGAATTCAGATGAATTGCTTGATGAGATTAAGATGACCTTTTCATAGACTAACTTACAGGCTACACCTTTCAATTTGTTAGCATTGTCCTCTCTTTGCACAGTATAAATAACTACACAAAGGGCAAAGCAGTGGAGAATCAATTCTGACTTCACATTTGCCTCCTCTGTGAGGAGGTTCTTTTGTGGTGTGGTCTCTTTGTACAAGCTAGTGCTATACTTTTATCAACTATTGTATACTAGGAATTAATTAATCCAAATAAACTAAAACTCAGGGTTTACAAAAATACCACATCAGCCAAAGGTTGTATGAAACTATATATGTGCTGCAGTGCAGACATATATTAGTCCCAGTGCTTTTTTTGTTTAAAAAAAAAAAAAAAAAAGGGTGCCGGTACTCTTTAAGATCCAGCCGACTATCGGCCCTTTTCATTACAAGGTGCTGGTACTCTTTGTTCTTTCCAGGTAAGCTCTGACTGGAGGTCCTGGTACTGTGTATTGGGCAGTACCATCACATAAAAAGCACTGATTGGGCCATATCTGACTATTACCTTGGTGCAAATTCCTAACAACTGTCGCTTCAGCTGAGTTACTAGACATGTTTGCTGGTGTAACAGAACAAAATTTGACCTACTGTAGTTTTATATTAAAATTTAAAATGCTGTATTAAATGTAGTCTGCTTTTAGTCACCATTAGCCACCTGGTGAAATTATATAAAAAACAGGTGTGAAAATGTGACTACTAATGGAAGTTTTGCCATTGACTTGAATGTGACCAGGATTTTACTCTGCATTTTACGAGGAATACAAACACTATTTCCCACAGGACACAACATTAAATCTGCTTCAGACAATTAATTAGGTAAACAAAGTATGCTCCATACTCTTATTAAATTTATGAGTTATGTGGTTAATCCTCATTTGTAAAATAAACATCAGGCAAAGGAAAATACATTTCTCCCCTCCCATATTCTATTTTTTTCTGTACTGAACTGAAAAGGCTTGCTCATGTCTTAAACACACTGGTTATTCTGACAGCAGGCTGGACTGATTTAAGTCATGATTGGAATTACTTGTTTTTTTTAATCATCAATTTAAATGTGGCTGAGACTTCATAAAACCAGTTTGAAAAATATTGCCATTTATTGCAATTTCAGATTAAAATTTATAATGAACTAATTTATACATGCTTTTAAAATGCCTCTCCTACTAGAATATCTTATTTGAATTTTATACTATTTCTATAGGCAAACAACAACATATCAAAAAGGCTTTGATCCTACAAACATATAAGGAGATTCATAACATTATGCACATGACTAGTTCCATTGATTTCAATCTACAATAAGTGGTCATTGCTAAAGCTCAAATGTATATTTTTATTAAAAACTTCTCTTCATTGCATAAAATCTTTATCATTTCAACACAAAATCACTTCAGTTTTTATTGGTGGACAATTATTTATATTTTCACTTCACTATAAAAGTTGTTGTGAACTCTCGATATACCAAATTAAAATTTTAATAAATTAGAGCCTAAAGTTAGGCTCCTAAACTCATATTTGAACACTTATAAGTAGGATTTCCCATTGCCTTCAAGCCTCAAATCCTGGTGGAGTACAGCTTGCCTGAAGCACATCAACTTTCTTGACTAGTGGCAATTCAATATATTGCACTAAAAATAAGGACTGAGACCTTGAAGTTGATGAAATATTCTGTGGCAGGCCAGTGACATGAGCAAGGAATGGAGTGGGGAACTCACATCCAAGGCTGCTGAGGAAATGCATTGTTGTATTTTGTAATTTTCCCAAGTATAGTGCTTAGAAGTCCAGATGGGAGGAAATGAAAGCATGTGCTGCTGTAGTGCAGTTAGGAAGAAATGAAAGCATGTATTATTGACACCTAATTATTCTCTGCAGCAGGGCCAGCCAGCTAGCTGTGTGTGTGTGAGGGGAGGGGAAGGGCCTGGCTCTGCACCCCTGGAAGGGGCGGAGCCAAGGGTAGTCAGCCCTTAGCATCACCGGGAGCGTGGTGATGGCCCCGCCCAGCCTGCGGAGTCATAAGGAGCTGCACAGTAGCATTCCTGAAGCAATTGAAAGAGGCGTGAATGCCCCCCCCCCCCCATCCCTCGTCGATGGTTCTGATTCTCTGCAAGAATGAGTCTTCTAGTCAGCTGGAGATATTAACATTATAGCTTTCTATTTTAAGAAGCCACATTTAAAGAACAGAACTGTTACTTTTTGGACAATATTTAAAAATAATTGATGATGTCTTTGTTTTGATGAAAACTAAGTCAACTGTTGACCTCAATGAAAGTTCAGCATACCAAATACAAGTTTAAAGGAACAGTGATTTACATGTTTATGTCTGAATTACTCTGTAGTTATCATTTGTTCCATGGATTTATAAGAGGGAAGAACAAAAAAATAATTTAGCCAATCCATGGCAGGAGAGATGGATTTCTGAAAATAAACAATAAACTAAGTCATATCTCCCTATTTGTCACATACAGAAATTTATAAGTGTCTGCTAATCTACCTGCAGGGCTGTAATTTGTCACAATGGAATTTGGCAACAGTACACTGCGACAGCTGAGATGCAAGCAACTCTAATGCAGAGCAATCAGGAACCTGTCTATAAAAAGTATCTGGTGTTTGTTTGCAGATTTACTTGCCAAAGGGGCTTAAAATGCAGAGGCATGTCAGAAATAAACAGATAAATAGGAAAACCACACAAGATTAAAATGCATAAGGCAATAAGATGCTCTGAAATATCTAGTCTTTTCTGATTATAACCTGGACCACAGCCAAACAGTGAAAGTATAGTAGATACTGTGTTGGTCTGTGATGGCATTTGCAACATTTGCCTTGTTACCTGTGGTCAGCTAATATGTTACATGACAGAGTTTGAAATGTACAACTGCTGTTATGCTGCTTCTTGATTTGTATCAACCCAGCCATTGTCCTGACTTTTCTGCTTCACTGTCTGATTGCAATTGGTACTTTCTCTTGCTTCCAAGCTCCTCTTTTCTCTGCATGGTTTCTATAGATTGACACCAGTCTCAGAAAAGACTTTTCCCCGCCAGAGCCTTCAGGAATCTGGCAAATCTGAACATGAGCAGGCAATCTTAATAAATTTCCCTTGAGGAATACCTCCTGAATGATGCCCTAGCAAATTGTAATTGAATGAAAATTAGTACAATGCAATCTACTTTAGCTGTGTTTTAAATTCAAGTGCCTTTGGACCATGTACACTAGGATGCAAGTCCTTTGCATGTTTAATGCCTATTAGAGGGAAGTAGCCATTTCTCTCTACTAGGCTGGACATTCAGGAATTTTAGTCACTCAAGGGAAGCATATGGCTATGGGATTAGGAAACTAGGATTCATGTGACTGTTTCTATATAAAACAAGCCTCCAAGTGTAGGCTTGATATATGACTCTGATACCACCCTTCCTCAGAGTTCCTACTAGTATCTCAAAGTTCAGTACATAGGTTCTGAAGAAGTGGTGATGAAGGTGGCTAGTAGGGATCCATGCAGGCACTCATGTCAAAGGAATTCAGTTGCATGCAACCTGATTCTGGTCCTGGAAGTTTGGTAACCATGATACCCAGGAAGGTGGTCTGAGCAGGATCAAAATAATGATTGCAACACTACTAAATTAAGTACCATCACTTCAGGCTAGCTCTAGAGAATAATGTTATGAAAAAATGTGTTCAGCGCACCAGTTAGCAGCTTTGCAAATAGGCTCTACTGGAAAGCTTCTTAGAAAAGCTGTGGAAGTTGAGCAGCATCTCCAATTAAATCATTAGTCACTCTAATTTGTAGAGTTGCAGATAAATAAGCCTGCTTATTGTCAGGATCCTAGAGGAAGATAGTTAGGACTAGAGGTAGGAGCATGGATTCCAGAACTGAAGCTAAGGTCAATGCCAGTACTGGGATCAAGAGCCATGCTGGGAGTCAAGCCAAAGCCAAAGTCAGAAATAAAGCTGAGGGTCAGACCCAGAATCAGGAAGTATGTGAATGTCCATGTTGGAGTTCTAGGGATCAGCTAGGACTCAAGACCAGGGGATTACAAACAGAGAAGCAGAGCAGCTATGGCAGCTAGGTAAGAGCACACATGGTTGCCTGAACACTCTCTGGTAAACTTCATAGGGACAAGGAACCAATCAGGGATCACTAAGACTACTGTCAGTCAGATCACTTGAGATGGAATGTCCTATGGCAGGGTCAGGCCAGGGAGCTGCTGCAAAGAGGTAAAAAGGCAGCCCAAAAGGGAAAAAGCAGAGAACTACAGGCCAATTAGATGCAGCTGGGAGGGAGCTGGGCAGATTGGGGCTAGCTGACTTCTCTGCCGGCTGACTGAGGATCTTTAAGAGCCTCAGCAGTTGGAAGCTGGGGGAGTGTGTGAGAGGACGGGGGGGAGAGAGGTTTGAGAAAACAATTCTGTAACAGCATTAGGTGGAGGCAGCTAGGGAGGGAGTCCGAGGAGGTGTGACCGGGCTCACTACCCTGGAGACATGCTGCAAAACCCCCAAACTCTGGGGTTGGGAGTGAGGGGCCTGCCTGGTGGTGGCCAGGGTAAGAGGGGCCCTTGCCACAGTTCTGTTGTGTTAAATTTCTTGTCTGGAAAAATGGATCACACGGAGTAGCAAGGTTATGGCTGCTGCTGGGTGGTGTTCTTGGGCTCTTAGCTGCCTCTTAAGACTCTAGCCTGGGATTCAAGTTTATGCCTAGCCAGGAAAAAAAGCCAACTTCTCACATCCTCATCCTGAGGAATGGATTTGTGGTTGGCTACCTTACAAGCCACAGCTACAATTAAAGATTTCAGAGCAGGGTTGCAGTAGGAATGGTGGAAACATTCTTTCTGAACATTAGTGAAGGGTAATCTAGAGGTCTTTGCTAAGTCCAATCAATCTTTCATTGGTTGGTACCAATATTCTACAAGGTGTCATGATTTTAATATATGAAACTTCTTTTGGACAGTTGCCAGTTCCAAGTCTAAGACTGTACCTTTAAGGATTAGCATCTGTTGAAAGAAGCAGGGAGCTAGAAATGGAGAATTACTGTATCCTTAGGAGAGGATAACAACTCTCTCTCTCTAGAAGCACTGGAAGGAATAGGCTCCTCTTCAAAATCTTCCTATCCTGAAGTTCCATTGATTTAAATCAGAAGGCAGATGAGACTTTATTTTGTGGTGCCTTGAAAGTGAATGTAGGAAATGTATATTTTGTGGTAGGATAGTTCTTGGTCTTATCAGAAAACCAAAGTCATCCTTATCCATATGCAGAATCTACAGTTGCATTGGGCACCTGAAAATTTGGGGCACCACTGCATCGTAATATCTACCCACTCGCCTCTTACAATCCCTGTTCTGTGGCTCTGCTTCCTCCAGAGGGGGTCTAGTTAACTTAAAAATAAAAAAGTCTACCAGACCTATTAGCAGAACATCGAACCTGTGAAAGAGCCATTCAAGTAGTAATGAAGCCATTTAACAGGCATTTGCCAACCCCAGATATGTACTCTCAGTTCCGGAATTTACTGTGTTAGTCAACAGGACTTTAGTTTTAAATTTGTTTTAAAAACATGTCACTAGTGTGTTGCTGAGGCCGTACCTGCCGGGGTTGTGGGTGTGCTCCTGCCGCCCTGGGTTGGCGGCTGCTTTCTCTGTGCCAGGGTCAGCCACGGTCAGCAACTCCGGTCTCAGCGGCTGCAGAAACACTGGTCCGGCCTGGTCTCCTCCCTCACCCTGCAGTTTCCTTGACTGCAGAGCTCCCTCTGCTTTTATACGCGGCCTCTGCAGGGTTGGAGGGGCGGGGCCTTCTCAGCTAGCTGGGCCTGGGCTACCCCCTGTCCATAAGTGCGGGGCCTGTCCGCCCCGTCACAAGATGTCAAACTGCTAGAGATGGAGACTAAAGTCCTTGTTTATCCACAGAACAGAGGAAGAATATAGATAGACTACAGAATCTTCCTCATATTACCGCAACCCTGACCTAGGCAGGGTCTAAAATTGCAGCATAAAAGGTCCTACTATCAAGCTCTGAAACCATCCCATCCTCTCAAATATATGTAGACCAAAAGAAAATCATCTGAAACAAACAGAGCTCCAAATACTCTCAAGGAAACACCCACAATATGGGGCAAATGTCAATGAAAGTTAGTTTTTACATGGAGCAAACAACTGCTACTAATATTTTGTACTTGTGTCATCCATATGAGGTTCTCAAAATAGTTACAAATGTAATGAAGTCTCACCACACACCTTTGAGATATTTTGATGTACTATTTCAAGATAGGAAAACGGAGGCATGGAAATTGTTAGTTGTCTGAGTTCACATGAAGTCTGGGCAAAACTAGGCTGAACCCCTTGTCTTCCAGTTCCCAGTCCTGTGTAATAGCCAAAAGACAACACTTCCTCCCTTTAATTGTTCATTCAGGGCTAGTCACATATGTGCACTGTGTAATTCTCTAGCCACTGAAATAAGACTATAAACCTACAGTACATAATGTGCATTTCCATATATAACAAAACATATGGCAAGATCATAAACATAGAAAAAGTAAAGAAATGAAAGAAAGCAAAAGAGCTTACCCAAATCCAGAAAATAAACGACAGAAGAGAAAGAAGCCATAGCCCTGGACAAATGATGACAGGAAGGCAAAGAATCCATTGACAGACATGCATATCAGAAGAGACTGCCTCCTTCCCACCTTGTCTGCCATGCCTCCCCAGAAGAATGCCCCCAACATCATCCCAAGGTACACTATGCTACCTGCAACACAGAAAACAAGATGTTACTTTGTGAGCTATACAACTGATACCAAATGACCAAAAATCAATCATAACATACTATAGTATTTTTTCCAGTAAACCTTTTCACTTGTGAAATGACAGAGCAGGAAGTAATTTCATCCTCAGTTTGTGTATGAGTGAGCTAGGTGTGTAAATCTACACATTCATGTTTAGAAGAACAGATATCCTATTGTGTCTGACTCACACATTGAGGCTTAATATTTTATTAAACTGGGTGCCTCTAGCTATAGAAAGATGAGTAAGAAGTGGAGAAAAAGTTCTAATTATCCCACCGAAGCACGCTGCATGCATGTTAATACTTCAAAAATTGAAATCAACCCTACAGAAATGTATTATTGGAAATCTATTAAAAACAAGCAGTTACATGTGGAATCATTAGTCATCAGTAGTTATTAAAAACAAGTTGTGCTTAGTTTAAAGGAAATGAGTTAGGAACAAATGAATCCTAGTTATCAAAGTACAACAGTATGGTAGAACCCCCACTTGGCGGTTTGTCTCTTTTATTATAGAATTTTATTTTCTCTTTCCCCTCCATTCCCCCCCCCCTTCCCTTATTTATTCTTGGATCTGGACTTTTAATACTTCAGTCATCTGCAGAAGTGGGTTGTGCCCACGAAAGCTCATGATACCATCTACGGCTGTGTCTACACTGGGCCACTTATTCCGTAAAATCAGCCGCTTTTCTGGAATAAGCTGCGAGCTGTCTACACTGGCCCTTGAATTTCCGGAAAAGCAACGATGCTCTACTGTACAAAATCAGCCGCTATTCCGGAAAAACTATTCTGCTCCCGCTCGGGCATAAGTCCTTATTCCGGAACACTGTTCCGGAAAAGGGCCAGCGTAGACAGCCCAGTAGTCTTTTCCGGAAAAAAGCCCCGATCACAAAAATGACGCTCGGGGCTCTTTTCCGGAAAAGCGCGTCTACATTGGCCACAGACGCTTTTCCGGAAAAAGGGTTTTTCCGGAAAAGCAGCCTGCCAATGTAGACGCTCCTTTTCTGGAAAAACTGAAAATGGAATAGTATTCCATTTTAAGCATTTCTGGAAATTCATGCCAGTGTAGACACAGCCTACATGTTTTGTTAGTCTTTAAGGTGCTGCTAGACTATTTGTTGTTTTTTAAGTTTTTCCAGTTACAGACTAACTTGGCAACTCCTCTGAATATTTTATTATAATACAGCCTATGCTTTCCTTAAACAGGTATTGCCATAAAGAAAAGGCAACATTTGAGCAGCACTGCTTTAAATGAACTTTTTAAACATGGGCAATCATGTTAAAAGGACACAGTGAAAAATTCTTTGTAGATATTGTAAGAAAGTGATACTGTTTTAATTTTACAATCAAGTACATGGTATTGATAAAAAAATTGGATACTTCAAACCTATCAATAAATTTACTTCAAACTAAAGAAAAAGAGCACTGCCAAAATAAAAAATATCTTAAAAATATTTCCCTACATTATTATCAACATCTTAGAGTATAAAAACTGACAAACTTTCACAATCTAGGTTTTCTTTCCTCTCCTTGCACTTCTCCCTAGTTGGACAATGATAAAAAGCCTAATTAAATTCCAATCATTTTCATGCACTAGGACAATATTGCAAGAGTATTTTATTTTAGAGGTATTTTTGGTTAAATTTCACATTGATACTTATTAATCTTAGGTTTTGTAAAATACACACACATACGTATACACACATTTCTGGCCAAATGTGCCTTTCCAGTACCCCGTTATGTCACAAACTTGGATTAGCCAAATGAAATCTCAGTCACACAAATTTAGCAAAGCTATCTCAATGGAATTGCCATTTCCTGCAAGATGCATACAATATCTTACTACTATGATTGAAAAAGTATTGAGTTTGACTGTTAGAAACTTAGCTTAATGCAACATAACTCAAAAGTCAGAGAAGTTTGTGAGAAATCATAGTATACAGGCAGTCCCTGGGTTACGTACAAGATAGGAACTGTAGGTTTGTTCTTAAGTTGAATTTGTATGTAAGTCGGAACTGGTACATATTGTAGGGGAAACTCTAGCCAAACATTTCTCCAGAGCTCAGTTTTATTCTCCCACACCTCACTTCCCTCAGTCCTTTATTCTCAAGCTGAGGTGTCTGCTGAGAAAAGCCGCTCCGCGTCTCCTTGGTCTGCTGGGGGGGCGCTAGCTTTGCGTCTCCCTGGTCTGCTGGGGGGAAGCAGCTAGTGCGGGGTTGCCTCACCCCGTTTGTAAGTAGGGATCTGATGTAAGTCGGATCCATGTAACCCGGGGACAGCCTGTATTTACAAATCTCAGCTTGCAGTCTCACCCACTATGTCTATACTGTGCCTATTTGCACAAGAAATATGCAAATGAGGCTAAGCATGGAATATCGCTGAGCTTCATTTGCATAATTAATGAACACCCGCTTTTTGCGCAAAAAGGAGCCATCTACACAGCTCCTTTTTGCACAAAAAACCCTCTTGCGCAAGAGCCGTTCTTCTGCATTTTTTTCTGGAAGAACGGCTCTTGTGCAAGAGGGGTTTTTGTGCGAAAAGGAGCTGTATGGACAGCTCCTTTTTGTGCAAAAGCCTCTTGTGCAAAAGCTCATTAATTATGCAAATGAGGCACGGCAATAGACCACACTTAGTCTCATTTGCATATTTCTTGCGCAAAATTGAAGCAGTATAGACATCGCTATAGAGTGCTAAGCCAACCAACCCCCAGTGCAGATAGCAATAGGTTGAGGGAAGAATTCTTCTATTAACCTAGCTACCAAATGCACCAGTGGGAAAACAGTTTTGGACAGCATAGGTAGTGGCTACACTGAAGCACTATAGCAGTGCTGCTGTCACATTCCAAGTGTAGACAAACCCATGGTGCTCAAAGCACATCTTTTCCCAAGTTTACTCTGGAGAAAGGTGCAATAGGTTGGTGTAAGGCTTTTTTGGAAATGCCTTTTTCCATTTTTTCCTTAGGAAAATAGTGTGTGCCTTGTTAAACATGCATGCTCTTTTGTAGTGCTTAAAAAGGCACAACAGGGCAGCCCGAAGCAGAGTGTATTGTCCTTCAACCCACCCCCCTCCATATCATTTTTAGTTGATGTGCAGTCCTGCTGATGGGGGAGCTTAAAGGGGGCAATTGCTCTAGGGCCCGATGATTCAAAGGGCCCGGGGGCACCTGACCATTGCTGTTGCTAATGTGGCAGTGGCAGCAGCCAGAAGCTGGGCCCTTTTAATCTCTGTGGGAGCAGAGTACTGCATGCTCTGTGCGGCTCTGAGGGCTAGGGATAAGGTTGCGCCATACTTTGGGTGGCACTGAGGTCTGGCTGCCGAGCCCCCACCCTTTCTGCCCAAGGCCTCCTTTTCAACAGCGCAGAACTGCTTCCACCCCAGTCCCCCGGTCCACAGGCTTGCAGAGGCTATCGGCTCCTGTGTTTCTGTGGATAATACCACCACGCTTCCAGTTACTCAGGGTCACAAACTGGAGAGCTCATGATGGATTCATCCTTCTTCTTATTCAGCAACCAAGTTTCCAAAAAAATATAAAAACCTTCCTCTTTGTCCCACCCTGGCCATGAACTCTGTATTAGCTGGTTTATAACCTTTAACACTTCCCTCAACTGCATTCAAAATAGAGCTGCTAAGATCATGTTTCTCAGCTGTCACTCACCTGAGTCCATCTACAAGTTCCTGTTTTCCCACTGTGGTAAGCTTAAACATCTCCAAGGTCCTCTCTAATCAGCTTTAATTTCTGTTTGTCAGTAATACCCAGCTACTAAGCACCTTCCTTCCCCTATTCCTTTCTTTGTATCACCTTCTTCGTGGCCCAGTTTACACAGAACACACTTCCAACTCCAGACAACCAACTGTGCTTCCTTTTTTTTCCCCTCCAAATTATTCCTCACAACACATTTTTTTCTGCAATGTCCAGAGTAAGCAATGGGAGCAGCAAAAGAAAAGGAAAATTCTACCAAACAATAGATGGAGTAGAAGCATAATGTAATATACTCAGATAACCACAACATTTTAGTCTCTATCCCCCCCTTTTCCCCATTCCATGAGTTTGTTGCTCTTGTTTTGTCATTTCATGTCAATAGTAACATTGGAAATGGTTAGGGGCAGAGTATATCTCTCTTTTATTCATTTTATAAATCACTTAGCACACTTTATACCTTGTAAAAATAATTGTATACATATAAATACTGATTTGTAAAACATTCCACTTTTAGTCAACCCACACTCCCTTTCTCAGGAGGCTCAAAAGCGCAGATCACTGCCTCAGATGTGTGTGTACCTCAAGACCAAACACACCACATGGAAGACAGCAGAATCCTGGTAATTGCATTTTTTTCAGCACACTGCAGCTGGTATCACATAGCTTGTGCCATTTTTTTTGTGCTGTGCACTTATGGATTGAAGATAAGACTCAAGCCCTTAAAGAACATGTGAGCTGTTGCTGTCTGACATGCATATTAGTAGACAATGGTCTCACAAACAGCATGGCCTCTAATGATATTTTTCTCCAGGAATAATAAATGTTGATTTTAAATACAGAGGCTACAAGCGTTGCACCCTGAATAAGGATTTAATTTCCTCAGTGAAATGCTATGCCCCCCAAGCACACCCAGTCATCTCGTAGAGAACCTTTGAAAACAACTCAGTGACAGTAGGAAACAAACGTATTCTACCATGGGATTAAAATGCTCACCTTCCATCTTTGTTTTCAAAGTAATAATTTGCTGCTTTTTTGTTTGAACATACTAAGAATGCAACTCACTCCAAGGATTTTACTAGTGTGCACATGTGTAACAGGTACAAAATACATAGTTTGTGTCTTTCTTCTTTGGATTAGGGACGGTCTTTCTAAACATACTACGAACAGTCTGCAATAGTGCTTTTCCCAGGTGCTTCTTTCCTCCAGAACATGGAGTGAAATGTTTTGGAAGGGCAATGAAAGCAATTATTGCCCAGATATGCTGGAAGAAAAGAGGGAGGAGGCAGTGGGTAGTTTAATTAGGATGCAACATTATTTCCATGAAATATCAGGGAGCACCCAACAATAAATTGTACATGCATGTCATCACCCTGTCCTTAACCATTTCTATGTATTTCCCAGCCTGGTTCTAGCCATTCCATGGCTGGGACCTCACTGCCCTCCTCTTGTCTGAGGCTAAAACTAGACTGCAGGCTTTTTGTGCAAGAACCTTTTTTCGCAAGAGATCTTCCGAAAAAAAAACTTATTGCACAAGGGTGCGTCCACACACAAAAGCGCATCGAAAAAGTGATGCGCTTTTATGAAAGAGATCATCCAGACTCATTGGGCTTTAGGTCACCAGTTGTTTCCAAGTGCTGGTGCTGGAGCCTTGCAGAGACACGTGCTTAAAGGGACCCCCCCCCCCGGACAGCCATTTCTCTGTTTCTGCTACGTGTTTGCCTATCTCTTCGAAGGACAGCAAAGTTCTTGCAGTGCCTGCTCTGGTTGCCCTCTTCTTTTTTTGGATGCCACAGCTTTTCTCTTGGTGCCATAGCTGGAGCTGCCCCATGGCATGCGATGGCCCCACATGGCCATGTTACAGTTTTTGTGGCACTTTGTGTCGTCTGCCTTCCTGGTTCTGTAGGACCTGAACCCCAAGGTCATTCTGGGGACCCTCTCCATGGCTGCGGCTGCTCCATTCTGGCAACTGCATCCCACAGTGAAGAGGCGTTTTGGGAGGCTCGACACCAGTTCGGACTGGTGGGGATGACCAGCAGTGGCTCCAAAACTTCCGTGTTTGCAACATTCGTCTTGTTATCTGTGGTCAGCTGTTACATGACAGAGCTTGAAATGTACAACTGCTACTATGTTGCTTCTTGGTTTGTATCAACCCAATCATTGTCCTGTCTGATGGCAATTGGTCCACACATGCTTTTTTGCAAAAGAGCTCTTTCACAAAAAGGCTTCTTCCTCATAGAAAGAGGAATACCAATTGCACAAAAGCTCCTCTGTTCTTTCGATTCATTTCTCGAAAGAATGCACGTGCAGTGTGAATGTTCCATGAGACTCTGTAGTCTAGACATACCCTGAGACTAAGGAAGTATAAAGTGGTGGGGTCTTGCTCCCTGCTGTTCCAATTGTAGATTCTCCCCCCCCTCCCTTTCAGCTCTCTTCTGGGATGCATTCCTTCAAATCTTTTCTAAACTGTTTTATCTGATAACTGTGTCCCTTCCATAAAAAGTATTTGCACTGGACATCTGCCAAAAGGAGACACCAGTAATTATGCTAGGCTGCCTTCTCCCACACCCATTCTTAATTAATATCAAACATAATTACATCCATTCCCCCATTGGATAGGTATACCCCATCCTTCCTGAATGACTCAGGTGCTCAGTAAGATGTCCCAGTGGGGAATTACCAGCCTCCCTCCTTCTGGTCTTAACACATCAAATTTGCATCCCCTCCCCATGCTATGCTGTAACAGGTCAGGCACACAACTGTCACCCCAGAGAACAATTCCTGGACGTATTCCAAAGCTCACTTGCCTCTGAATATCAATTTGACCTCTTTTGCTATACCAAGCTTTAACACAGTTTCTCCCCCATCCACTCAATTTTGTTCCACCCCATCTCAGCTAGCTGCATCAATTTGCCCAGCTCTGATCCCCAGTTGCAATTGGAATATCAGAAGCAGCCATGCCTGAGCCTCACAATTTTCCTCAGTTTAGATGCCAGTTTTGCCTGGAGTCTTGGCCGCTCTCGCCCTGAGCCATGCCACAATCTGGTCTCCCATTTCAGCTGGAGTCTTGACCCATGCCTCAGTTTCCCCAATTCTGATCCCCAGTTTCGTGTTGAGTCCTGATTGCAGCCATCTTGATCTGTGCAATATTTGCTTCCCAAAGGTTGGCTGGGATCTCGGCCCTAGCCACCTTGACCTGTGCCTTCATTTGCCCCATTGATGTTACCTGCAGAGGTGCTTGCCATAGTGCATGCTCCCCCCTCTCTTTTGGCCTCTCTCCTTAAGTTCCACTCCAAGTAGGATCAGGGGTGTTGGATCCGTATCGTTGGCTGTGTCTACATTGGCACCCTTTTCCGGAAAAGGGATGCTAATGAGACAAGTCGGAATTACAAATGCTGCGGGGGATTTAAATATCCCCCGTGGTATTTGCATGAACATGGCTGCCGCTTTTTTCCAGCTCGGGGCTTTGCTGGAGAAAAGCGCCAGTCTAGACGGGATCTTTCGGAAAATAAAGCCTTTTCCGGAAGATCCCTATTCCTCTTAAAATCAGGAATAAGGGATCTTCCGGAAAAGGCTTTATTTTCCAAAAGATCCTTGTCTAGACTGGCGCTTTTCTCCGGCAAAGCCCCGAGCTGGAAAAAAGCGGCAGCCATGTTCATGCAAATACCACGGGGGATATTTAAATCCCCCGCGGCATTTGCAATTCCGACTTGTCTCATTAGCATCCCTTTTCCGGAAAAGGGTGCCAATGTAGACACAGCCCTCGTGTTTACTGGAGATACCCTCTGCTGGCTACTGTCTGCATCCCAGCCCTGCACTGCTGCACATCCTGCAGCGTGCCTATGGTGTCACTGCCCACCCCTTAATGGCGAGACTCTTAGACTTGGGGAATCATGGGAAAGAGATTCCAAACTCCCTGTAATTCCCCTATTCTTATTCCCATGCCCAGCCAGTCATCCTACCTCCCCACTCCCCTGTAAGCGGGGCCACACAGATCTGTGAATAGCCAGTCATTCTGCTCTACTCACCCGAGGACTTCCATATTAGTCACTACATCCAGACAGCCACCTTCTCCCCCTCCACACACACACATTACCTCTCTATGGCATGGGAAGCTCCAGCCATACCTAATATAATGACTAGTAATACCCAGATCGATCTTTGTTTTAACTCTAGTAAAATGATACATAGAATTTAAAGATTATAATCTTTCTCTGGTATGTTTGATTCTTGCATGTAGTCAGTCTACCTGATTAGAGAGACTGTGGAGAGAATTATAACACACACAACTGTTTCCCTGAGACAGCTTCTAATTAAATTATTCATACCATGATCTAACTAAATAAAAGCTTTTACACTTTTAGGAAAGAACAAATAAGAGTAACTGTAATTACCCTTTCTACTCCCTATTTCTCTGTGTATTTACAATACTAGATTTTCAGGTCTACTGCTCACCTTTTCATATGAGCTAAAAGAATCTTAAACAGACGAGAAGGATATCAGAAATCTAACTCAGAAGACACAAACCAACTGTGAATTACTGTCCTTCCTCTAAACATTTTTTCATGCAAACGCTGCAAAAGACTTTTTTTCATGAAGCAAAGTATGGGGAAGTCAGTTGCTGACAGGTAATTTGGGATATGGATGGAAGGAGTAAAACTTCCCCTCTTCATTCTTCTTCCCCCCTCAAGATGATATACAGTAGTCCCCAACAATCCTTGAAGGTGGTGAGACTTGTCTCACTAGCCAAATAAGATATATGCCCAAGTGTTGGAGGACTGGGTCCTTAGAGAGGGCAATAACTTTTCTCTCATCAAAGTCTGACCATGTCCCCATCTGTATTCATTTTGTCTCACACACTAAATAATTTACAATATATGCAAATCCCAAAGCAGTACTGAACATCAGTCTTTTCCACTATTACCATTCTCTAATCTAATCTACCTCTTCTGCATTCCCTTTTATGACATCTGCAGAGGATGACAATCAATTATAGCCTTTGGTCAGCAATTTGGGACTGTCTAGTGCTAATATTTAATTACAGTCACTTTGAGGGATTTTTTTTATCCTGCTAAATATGTTCCATATTTAGAAACATCAAGGTTTTTCCTGCTTTCCCATGCACTTGACAATTGTGAAAATAATTCTAACAGTAATGTCTATTAATAAACCACAAACTTGAATGAAATTTGGAATATATATATTTTAAAATATACACAGTAATTTTTCAATCACAATAGAAATGTTTTTACAAATGCTTTATGTTTGTGCAGTGTCTGCCCCACTGGGGCCCTGTCCACTAGTACGGTGTTTCTCAAGCTGGGGTATGCAGAGGTCTTCCAGTGATACATCAACTCATCTAGATATTGGCCTAGTCAATCAATTTATTTTATAATTACATGCTAAAAATCAGAAAGCAAACTACTTTTAGTAATAGCGTGATGTGTCGCTTTTGTATTTTTACGTCTCATTTTGGAAACAAGTAGTTTTTAAGTGAAACTGAAGTTTTTATGTAATTTTACGAGGGGAAACTTGGAGCTACACAAAACAAATCAGACTTCTGAAAGAGATACAGCCATCTCGTAAGGTTGGGAGCCACTTGTCTAATACTACATTAATAAAAAAATATTTAATGGCAGCTCTTAGTATTTAATGGCAGCTCTTAGTTATTCACAGTTTTTAACTGCTGCCTGAAGGAAAATACACACTGCAAAACCACCTTAATAATTATGGACCCGTTCTAGCTCTCTACACAGTAAGATTGAATTTTGCCAGTGTCTCCAATGAGAGCAGGATTTGGGATAATAAAATTCTATCTTGGAGGTTGCACATAATCTTTGTTATTACACCAATTTTTAGCACTTGCGGGTATTTTATATTTTTGCTACTATAATAAAAGGGGAGCCATACTTTCATAATAAATAATGTTAAAATGTTTTCAGTACTAGTGTTGCCTACTTTTTTAGATTATGAAAGCTAAGGATGACATTTGCAATACTGGAATAATTTGTTTAGGAGAAATTAGTTTACAGTTAATACAACTGAGCAAAGATGTTATTTTTCCATGATATAGCAGCAAGTCAATTAGACTAAAACCTGGTGGCCTAAGAGTGAAAAAACAAGATTTGTGTAAGGGGACTGTTACCCCTTACTAAAACTCTGTGGGAGTTTTTTGGTTTACCAGCTTCAGAAGGGGAAGGGTTCACGAGACTGACAGACCCCAGAGACAATAGAAAACAGTCAACACTCCAGCTCAGCCTGACTGACAGGTTGTAAGTGGGGATTGTTCTGGCTCTCTCTCTGAGCAAACAGGGAGCTGAAAGAGCAGAGCGAGCTGTGTGCAGAAGAGGTCCTGCAAAGACAGAGAGCTGAAAGAGGAGTACAAGAAGAAGTCCTGCAGCGACAGAACCATACACAGACAGGCCAAGCAGTGCAGACCCTGTGTTGAGCAGCAGACTGGCAGTGCTCAGAAAGCCAAAAGGAACAGAGAAGCAACACAAGGAGCTGGAACAGCCAAGCAGCACAGCCTGCAGCTGGATGTGGTGAGCTACTGGGACCTGCAAAGTGTGGGGAAAGGCTCTGGACTGGGAGAGGGGTCTGG
Organism: Pelodiscus sinensis; assembly: GCF_049634645.1. Classification (NCBI taxonomy): domain Eukaryota; kingdom Metazoa; phylum Chordata; order Testudines; family Trionychidae; genus Pelodiscus; species Pelodiscus sinensis. Next base: position 85,050,685 of record NC_134716.1, on the reverse strand, counting down.
CCACTTAGAGACTGAGGCTGTGTGGTTACTGCCAGTGCAAGCGTGTCCAGCCTGCAGCCCCTTGCAGCACATCCAGGGCTTCTAAGGAAGAGACTGTGAACTGTCCTTACACTCTGCAGACTGCTGTGTTGATGTCCCTGAGCTACAGAGCAGGGCTGTGTGTTCTCATTTAACCATTCTCATTGTTTCTTATTCTATTCTCTTTAATCAGTTGATGTTTAATAAATTGTATTTGCTTTGAACCTTATGAAGTGATCACTGGGCCAAGAAGGCCTGCAGTGTAAAGAGAGCACCTCGGAGTGGGGACACCCTAACTCCTGCCCCTAGTGACTACAAGGTCAGGGATTAAGCCCCAGGAAACCTGGGCCCAGCCTTGTTGGGGTTTCAAGGGCTCTGCTACTCAGGAGAGTGGAGGGGGAGCCCTCAGGATCAGGGAGCCGTGGGGTAAAGGAAGTGGGAGCGGGGACTCAGATCCTTTCGCTGGTTCATTTCACCGGGGTGTATAGAAGCCAGGAAAGTTCCCCACAGGAGCGGGACCATTCCCCCGCTTACATTTGTCTCCATAATGTCTGTAGTACAAGTACTACAGTACTTAAGCTTTTATTTAGCTAGTGATTTGGGGCTTTATTTTTGTTGTTATTATTTTAATGCCCATAGCTTCATGACCATTCATTCATACATGCTCATTTTTCCACCATCATAGTACAAAGTAAAGTCAAATTAAGCAGTTTTATTTTAGAAAAAAATGCAATTAAAGGTCTGTTTTTCCCGTTTACAACAGAAGATACTCTTGAACAAAAGTCACTTGAACCTAGATTCTAAAGTGCTGTAGAAATGTTGCCTAATACTTGCAGATCTTTTATTTGGAAATTGTGGCATTTAAATAACTCATTCCAGGGCAATATGAAAATGTACATGGAATTTCTGAAAGGTTCCTCTCTAAGGGTATGTCTACACTACAAAGTTAATTCGAACTAACGGACGTTAGTTCAAATTAACTTTGATAGGTGCTACACTAGCACTCCGCTAGTTCGAACTTAATTCGAACTAGAGGAGCGCTTAGTTCGAACTAGGTAAACCTCATTGTACGAGGACTAAGCCTAGTTCGAACTTACTAGTTCGAATTAAGGGCTGTGTAGCCACTTAATTCGAACTAGTGGGAGGCTAGCCCTCCCCAGCTTTCCCTGGTGGCCACTCTGGCCAACACCAGGGAAACTCTATTGCCTCCTTCCTGGCCCCGGCCCCCTTAAAGGGGCACGGGCTGGCTACGGTGCCCGTGCCAGGTGCAAGCCTGCCAGCACCCAGCTAGCAGACCCTGCACCTGGCACGGCTTGAGCCAGCCACCCGATGCCCCCCAGCCCTCCCCCTCTTCCCGGGACCAGGCTGGCGGCTCCCGGGAGCTTGCCCGTGACCGCAAGAGGCGGGCACCCGCCTGGTCTAGTGCGGACATCGTGGACCTCGTCCACGACCTCCGCACTAGGCACAGGAAAGCGGCCGTCTAGGGTAGGAGAGCTGCCAGCCTGGCCACCCAGGAGCAGGTGTGCATGAAAATCAAGGTGGTCCACTGAGACCCCCGGCCCTGAGCTCTGAGCTTACAATGGCCGTACTGGGTCAGACCAAAGGTCCATCTAGCCCAGTAGCCTGTCTGCCGACAGTGGCCAATCCTAGGGACGCTGGAGGGGATGGACCGAAGACAGTGACCAAGCCATTTGTCTCATGCCATCCCTCTCCAGCCTTCCACAAACTTTGGGCAGGGACACCACTCCTACCCCCTGGCTAATACCACTCCATGGACCCAACCTCCATCACTTTATCTCACTTCTCTTTAAACTCTGTTCTAGTTCTAGCCTTCACAGCCTCCTGCAGCGAGGAGTTCCACAGGTTGACTCTTTGCTTTGTGAAGAACTTTCTGTTACTAGTTTGAAGCCTGCTACACATTCCTTTCCTTTGGTGTCCTCTAGTCCTTCTATTATGGGAACTAATGAAGAACTTTTCTTGATGCACCCTCTCCACCCCACTCATGCTTTTATAGACCTCTATCCTATCCCCCCTCAGTCTCCTCTTTTCTAAACTGAAAAGTCCCAGTCTCTTTAGCCTCTCTTCATATGGGACCTGTTCCAAACCTCTGATCATTTTAGTTGCCCTCCCTTCTCCCACCCTCTCTCTTCCCCTCTCCTACCTCCTTTTCCCAGTCTCCCCGAGTTTTGTTCAATAAAGAGAGATTCTATTTTTGCCCACACATTTTCTTTATTTTTTACATCAGGCTAGGGAAGGGAAAGTGGAAGAGGTGAAGGAGGAATGGGGTACGAGCCCCTGATGGGGAGGACTGGGCTGGCTCTGTGGGCTTCTGTGGGTGGAAGCTCTCTTGCAGCCTCCCAATTGCCCCCTTTCCCCAGATGGCAGCCTGCGGCAAGTGCAGCCAGTTTGATGGCCGAGTGCTGTGATGTGCCCAGCGTGGGCACCCAGGGCATTCCAACCCAGGACTGCTTTGCAAGCAGGGCACCCCTGAGAACTGTCTGTCCGGGGTGGGGGTCGGGTCCCTTTAAGCACAGCCCTCGGCTAGCCTGAGGGAGCAGCTCCACGCTCTATGTCCTCATCTGATGCCCTGCCGGCACTGCTTCCGGCCATCCTTAACCCCGGTTCAGGGTCCACTTAATGTGGACATGCTAGTTCGAATTAGCGAAATGCTAATTCGAACTAGTTTTTTAGTCTGGATCCGTTAGTTCGAATTAGCGCTGTAGTGTAGACATACCCTAAGTTACTAATGGTTTCTCAGCAACAGAAAAGAAATGTACATTCCCAACATGAGGAAGAACTTGAAACAAAGGTACAGAGCCGGGGTCTTCAACCTCTCTCTAAGACCTGCCCCCCCAACAAGCTAGAAAAAATTCACAGGCCTCCTGTGCCACAGGAACTGCTTTTCTGCATATCCAGTAGATTAAGAGCCTGGGCTGGCATTACAAGGCAGCAAGCAGGCAACTGCTCAGGGTCCCATACCACAGGGGTCCTCCATAGCTAAGATGTGCAGACTTTGGCTTCAGCCCTGCGTAGTGGGGCTTGGGCTTAAGCTTTCTGCCCTGGGCCCTAGAAAGTCTTCACCAGTTTCTTTCTGGTTTATTTTGGTGAATCCCCTGGAACCTGGTTGTACTCCCTGGGTCATATTTATGGACTTAATTATTATTATTTATTTGCTCTGCAGCAGGTCAGGTAAAATTTCCAGCAGCTATGAAAGCAGAACGAAAAACTAGCAGGCTCTTCATTCTCCCCTATCAAAAGCCTACAGGTTTGGTTCTACCTGCAGACCTGCATGCAGACAGAGAGCCTATTGGCTCATGGGTCCGTGGACCTTGGAGATAAAGAGAAAAACTTGATATTAGTATTTCTATATCGCTAGAGAATAACAATAGGTAAAGAAATCGGTTTTGTTTTTTGAAAGCGAATTAGGTCTTGAAAACATTGTTTTCCTTAAGTATAGAAACACTTGGTAATATGTAAAACAATTGTTAATGCTTCTGCCAAAAGGAAAATGCACAGAGCAAAACCATCTTATTAATTAAGGACCTGTTCTAGATCCCAAGGGAGTAAAATTCAATTTTGCCAAAGTCTCCAATGGGACCAGGATTTGGGATAATAAATCTCTACCTTGGGGGTGCACATCATCTTCATTATTACACCAACAAAGATAATAATGTGATTTTTAACCCTCATGCAATATTTAAATATTTTCAATTTTCAAGGATGTAAATATTCTTCAAAGAAAATATATATCTGTTGATGCCTCTTAGGTCCATGTATCAATACAGTTTATCATTCACTGTAAAACTGCAATCACAGTCTGTTTATTGTTCAAAGTTGTAGTGATGGTGGTCTTTGATAATTCACTGGTAGCTGTTTCCCAGGAGGAAAATAATTCTACAACACTGAAAAAACTCCAAACATCAAATTTTGTGCAATACACCAAGGACTGCAAACATTCTTGAATTAACTTTTCGAAATATTGATGATACATGCATATTCGGTTCTGGTCCATGACTGGGACTCATAAATGCTACACTGATAAATAATATTTTCAAAACCTGAAAAATTGCTTATTATTCATTAATTCTAACATAAAAAGGGAATTCTGATATGCTCTATCTAGACAAGTCAAACAAAATTTAAACAGAAAATCTTTCTGTAGAATTTTTAAACAAGCCTATAGCATTCTGTAGCAAGACAAAGAAATGTCCATTTAATTCTCTTATTATTTGTGCACTTCAGTTGAATACACTCTTAAGCTAAATAACCCAAAGATATTTTCAGCATGCAGTAAAAATGTACACATGAGAAAGTAGCATGGTGTAGCTTGGACACTCTAAATTCATACCCTGGTTTGCTGTGCATTACCTTCTCCATGTGGAGAAGGCCTAAAAAGCACCACAAATCTCACCACCTTTGGCTCCAACTGCAGGATGCTCTTTGACAGTGCTAATAAAGGTCGAAACTCTAAAAACTGGGACTCTCTGGTCCAGCAACATCCATAGTCTGGCAAGACCACAGATGTTCCTAGATGAGAGAACTCCAGTGGCTGGGAGTGGTAGGAGGACCTGTGGCTAGGAGCTCTGATGGAGCTGGAAATCTGGGCAGTGCTGGGCAGCAGTGGAGCCAGCGGCTGGGAGTCCAGCTGAAGCTTGCAGCAGTGGGACAAGCAGCCTGGCCTGGTAGCAGCAAGGCTGGGAGCCTGTGTGGGGCTATGTAGCCAGGAGTCCCGCTAGTGCTGGAAGCAGAGCCAGTCCAGAGGACCAGCAACTAGGGCTGGGGCAGCAGAGGAACGTGGAGGGGGCAGCATCTGGGGCTGGGAGCAGAGCCTAATGGGGGGGCAGGAATTAATCTCTCTTGGTCCAGCAGACTCCCTTGTTCGGGACCAGTTAGGTCCCGAGGGTGCTGGAGTAGGGAGATCAAACCTATTATACACACGTAATACAGTATACATGCAATTAAAAATGACTAGTCAAGCAAAAACATGGCTTGCACAATATTCTCTCCTTGGAGTCCCAAGGAAAGAATCACATGACAGGTTTTAGTCACATTGAACGATGTTCTACTGGAAACTGCTCAGATACAGCTCTAATGAGTGCTGTGTAAGACCTTGTACAGAACAGAATTTCACAATCATTTTTCAGGGTTGAACTGCATTTTAATCACAGGCTAACTATACTTTTTCAGAGGTATTGTCCATATTCTTTTGATGGTCATTTTTCTCAGGTAACATTTAATAAGTCCTTTAATTGGTCTCATGGTCACTATAATTTGTCATGCTTCATATTGTTTACTCTATTGATATTTGATTTCAAGACGTGGGCTAGAAAACAAATATGAGTGACATATATATGAAAATTCAAAATATTTCAAAAGGTATAAAGAAGAAAAATATGGGTTTAAGCCCAACCAAGAAAGTCTTGGTTGCCCTGGTATGGGAGACATTACAAAACCAAACCACTGAGATTTTAAAGATTATTCTCACAAAACTTAGACATGTTTTTAGAGTGCTCTATAACAAGTCTTTCAAGGTGTTGTAATGCTCTCAATCTGATTTAAATCTTCTGAAGTCCATTTCCCTGGTACTTTTATAGAGAACACATTCAGGCTAGGTCTAGACTACAAGGAAAAGCCAGAAAAAGATACACAAATTGCGAACTGCAATTTGTGTATGTTTTTCTGCTTTTCTTTTGAAAGAGGCTTTTCCAAAATGTAGCCTGTCTACACAGGGCCCAAATTTTGGAAAAACCTCCTCTTTCAACACATCCCTTCTTTCTCATACAATGAGGTTTACAGGGATGGCGAAAGAATGCATCTGCTTTTTCAGAAATTGTTCTGTCTAGACATAGCCTCAGTGAGCTAGAGAGAGTCCACTTGAGAGTGTCCTGAATATGGCAGCTATGACCAATTATTGTTGGTGGTAGCACCTGATGCCAAGGGGAAGAGTGGAGTGACTTCCACTTCCATCATGTGGCTTGGCTTGACCAGATTGCATACACCAAATAATAATACATAATAAAGTGGTTCTAGAGATTACTTCTGAGAAACCAAATATGAAACTGTTGATATGATGCCATCTCAGAGGAGTTATCAAATTTTGAAGACTCCCAAGGTGATTAATTCTCTAGGCTTCATTATCATGTCAGAAGGCATCTTAGTCTGCTCATCTGAAAAACCTTTAATGTCCAGAAGTCTACAGATTAGCAAAACACACACGTTTGATTTGCATCAAGATTCACAGTTTAAGTGGTATACTTGGAAGGTCTTGTGGCAAGTGAGCCCTTCCTGTATTTGAATCTGAAGGGGGAAATTGCTATCCCACTTCTATGTTTGTTCTGCCTGGTTCTGGGTCTGCAACAACACTTAGTAAACTAGGTGACCTAGCATTGGGTCTGCAGATATGCACAAGCTACCTTTATATTATTTGTTGACTAATTAAAACAAAATATTTGTTCAATGCCTTCCAATTCAGCATGCAGATAGCTCTTCCCACACACCAGATACACCCAAACAACAGGTGTGCAAATTCCATATCCCATATGCCTTTATTTAAATGAATGAATGAATGAGAGTTTGTGTGTTTACCGAATGCAATTTATGGGTATTCTGAACCTAGGATTATTTTAAAAAATTACATATTAATAACAAAAGAATAATTTACTCCTTCTTCCGGTCAGATGAAAACCAGATATACTCTTAAATGCAGGCGGGGGAAGCAGGTAACCGCAGAAGGATGTCACAAGTAATAGATTGCTCAGTAGGAAGGCGACTTGCCTGCTCACAGCTGTATTCTCTGATAAGGCAGCAAAATAAGGAATACAATAAACCAGTGACTTCACAATATATGACCTTTATCATCTGTGCTTTAAGAACATTATAGTTTTAATAAGGACATCTGAAATCAGAGCAGCCTTATAGAAAACCAGAGCCACAGTCAGATGTTTAATATCCTTATTTATTCATTGTTTTATCCTTATTGGGTAGTTGCAATCATGCTACAAGCTTGCACAATCTGGACACTATATGTGATTATTGCAACCAGTGGTACTACATAGTAATATTATACCAGTAGTGCTCGACTAAGCCAAATTAACAGCATCTCACAGGTTGTCTGAGACCAATGCAACAGTTCCCTAATCCCCACAAATAAATCCCTGCTATCATTATTCAAAGTAGCATAAATACAGTGCTGAAAGAATCAGTTATATCCAGTTATCTTGCCTCCCAGTTAAACAACATTTAAAAAAAGATATGGATACAAATATGTAGCATGTACAGCTCTAGGTTTATCAAAACCCCAGTTAATCCCAGATAATGATATTAAGCCATTGATGGATTCCCTAGTTGCTATCACTGAACATATAATTTTTATGCTATCTCCTTCTTTGATCTAACAGTTCCTTCTGGCATTAGAGAAAATCCTAACTGACAAGCCTGAGATAAAACACACCTACTTTAGCCTTGCTAATACCCCTAATTCCTGGTTTCTCTTCCTATTGCTACTAAGGAGGGGTCTCAGAATTTTTTCACTCAGATTTTGATGCTAGTTATAATATACTAGTCACCTGGCTCTGAATTGACCAGGTCATGCTAGCAAATTGGTGTGACATTGCAATTTGAGATGCACTTCTCTGACAGTACTCAGAATCAGAATGATTATGAACGGTGTATTTGAAAGCAGTTCTTGTGTAATGTTCAAAGATTAATTCCATCTCACAGCAGAAAAAAAATTCCCCCAAAGCTTTTAAGTGACCAGTCATTTATATGCATAGTCTTGTTTCATATCAAAACTCAGCATTTTGATCACTTGCTTATTTTCTGAACACTAACTTATTTTTTCCTTGTTTGATGCTATTTCTGACTTCAGGGAAAATTGAGTGATACTGTAAAATATGCTTCTGTTAAATTAGTGTTGCATTAAACATGAAAATCCTGTTGAAGTACATACATTGATACCAAATGAACCAACACAATTAGTGATATCAAGGAAATTCATAAATTATTAGTGTGGTCAAGCAATTAACAATTATTTGTGATTAATTGCACTGTTAAACAATAAAATACCAATTATTTAAATATTTTGGGTGTTTTCAACATTTTAAAAATGATTGGTTTAAATTGCAACACAGAATACAAAGTGTACAGTGCCTTACTTTGTACTTATTTAGATTACAAATATTTGCCTTGTAAAAACAAAATAAATAATATTTTTCAACTCGGGCATTACAAGTTCTGTAATGCAATCTCTTTATCATGAAAGTTGAATTTACAAAGGTAGAGTTATGTACAAAATATAACTGCACTCAAAAATAAAACAGTGTAAAACTTTAGAGCCTACAAGTCTTCTCAATCCTGCTTTTTGTTCAGTTAATGGCTCAGTGTGTTTACACTTGCAGGAGATCATGCTGCCCACTTCTTATTTACAATGCCATCTGAAAATGAGAACAGGCATTCACATGACACTGTTGTAGCCAATGCTGCAAGATATTTATGTGCCAGATGCACTAATTGTTCCTATATCCCTTCATGCTTCAGCTACCATTCCAGAGGAAATGCATCCATGTTGATAAAGGTCCAAAGCAGTGCAGATCAACACAGTTTCATCAACTGAGTCAGATGGCACCACCAGATTTTCTTTTCTGGTGGTTCAGATTTTGCAGTTTCCGCATTGGGGTGTTGCTCTTTTAAGACTTCTGAAAGAATGCTCCACAGCTCCTCCCTCTAAGATTTTAGAAGACACATCAGATCATCAAATTTCTTAAATCCTGGTTTGAATGCGGTAGCTATCTTTAGGAATCACACATTGATACCTTCTTTGTGATGTTAAATCTGTAGTGAAAGTATTCTTAAAACGATCATGGGCTGAGTCATCCTCCAAGACTTCTATAAAATGAAATATATGGCAAAATGCTTGTAAAACAGAGCAGGAGACATACAATTCGTCCCCAAGGAGTTCAGTCACAAATTTAATTAACACATTTATTTTCATGAGTATCATTGGCATTGAAATATGTCCTCAAAATGGTGGCCAAATCATGAAGGAACATATGAACATTTAGCATATCTGTAAATACCTTATAATGCTGGCTACAAAATCGCTATATGAACACCTGTTTTCACTTTCAGGTAACATTATAAACAAAAAGAGGGCAGTATTATCTCTCACAAATGTAAACAAACTCATTTTTCTAAGGCTATGTCTACACTGGCAGCTTCTTGCACAAGAACAGTTGTTCTTGCACAAAAACTTGCCTGCTGTCTACACTGCAAGAGCGTTCTTGCGCAAGTAAATTTGCAGTATAGCGTTGTAAAACAGGGGTTCTTCCAGAAGAGTTATTCCTCTCCCCATGAGGAATAAGCCCTCTTGCATAAGAGCTCTTCCACAAGAGGGCAGTGTAGACAGGCAACATGAATTTCTTGTGTAAGAAGCCCCTATGGTTAAAATGGCCACCAGAGCTTTCTTGCTCAAGAGAGCGTCCACACTGCCATGTGTAAGCGGGGGAATGATCCCGCTATTGTGGGGAACTTTCCTGGCTTCTATACACCCCGGTGAAATGAACCAGCGAAAGGATCTGAGTCCCCGCTCCCACTTCCTTTACCCCACGGCTCCCTGATCCTGAGGGCTCCCCCTCCACTCTCCTGAGTAGCAGAGCCCTTGAAACCCCAACAAGGCTGGGCCCAGGTTTCCTGGGGCTTAATCCCTGACCTTGTAGTCACTAGGGGCAGGAGTTAGGGTGTCCCCACTCCGAGGTGCTCTCTTTACACTGCAGGCCTTCTTGGCCCAGTGATCACTTCATAAGGTTCAAAGCAAATACAATTTATTAAACAACAACTGATTAAAGAGAAAAGAATAAGAAAAAAATGAGAACGGTTAAATGAGAACACACAGCCCTGCTCTGTAGCACAGGGACATCAAAACAGCAGCCTGCAGAGTGTAAGGACAGTCCACAGTCTCTTCCTTAGAGGCCCCTTAGAGGCCTTGGATGTGTTGCAGGGGTGGCTGCAGGCTGGACACGCTTGCTCTGGCAGTGACCACACAGCCTCAAGCTCTAAGTGGCCAGACCCCTCTCCCAGTCCAGAGCCTCTCCCCACACTTTGCAGTTCCCAGCTGCTCACCACATCCAGCTGCAGGCTGTGCTGTGTGGCCAGTCTCTAGCTTCTTGCGTTGCTTCTCTGTTCCTTTTGGCTCTCTGAGCACTGCCAGTCTGCTGCTCAACACAGGGTCTGCGCTTTTTGAGCTGTGTGTGTCTGGCTCAGCTGCTGCAAAAACTGCCCCTCAGCACACAGCTTGCTTTGCTTGGGCTGTCTCTCAGCTCCCTGTTTTTGCAGGACTTCTTCACACAGCTTGTACTCCTATTTCAGCTCTCTGTCTTTGCAGGACCTCTTCTGCACACAGCTTGTTTCTTCAGAGAGAGAGCCAGAACAATCCCAGCTCACAGGGAGGATGAGGTCTGGCCTCTTCCCTTCCTCACTGGCCTATCCAACCTGTCAATCAGGCTGAGCTGGAGTGTTGGCTGCTTTCCATTGTCTCTGGGGTGTGCCAGCCTCCTGAACCCTTCCCCCTCTGAAAGTGGCCTATTTGAAATCATGGGAAGGTGGGCGGGCAAAGCCCGCCCACGTTCTAAAAGCCCCTCCCCAACCTTATGGGAGGGACACTGAACCCATGTTCAATTGAATTCGGGGACAAAAAATGACTACAGGGTCAAGGAGTGCGGGTCACAGGTTTAAAATAAGGGAGCTGGATGGGGACACCGAGCAGAGAACCCCGGACAGCGCCCACTGCTCCTCAAAGCTGTCGATGGAGCCAGTGGACGCCGCCCAGAGGAACTCTGCCCGGATTCGTGACACGAGGGAAGAACGGAAATAGGCCCCACAGTCGCAGAGAACCCCCTCGTCTAACATCCTCCTCCTGCTACTATAGATGGCAGCCTTCGCTAAGGCCAGGAGGAGGTTGACGAGGAGGTCTCGCGACTTTGTGGGGCCACGGATTGGATGTGCGTAAATAAAAAGGTGAGGGGAGAAGTGCAGCCAGAACCTCAATAAGAGGTTCTGGAGGAGCCGGAATAGGGGCTGCAACCTGGCGCATTCAAGGTAGGCGTGCACCAGGTTCTCCCTCACGCCGCAATAGGGGCAGGTGTCTGGGATTGGGGTGAACCGCGCCAAGTACACGCCCGTGCTCACGGCCCCGTGAAGGAGCCGCCAACTGATGTCCCCGACGGGCCGCGGAATTAAGGTGGAATAAACGCTGGCCCATCGGGGTTCCCCACCCTCTATAGGTCTGAGATAGTCCCGCCACTTTGTATCGGGCCGGGACACGAGGGTGGGGAAATGCAGAGCGTGGAGCACGAGCGTGTACAGCTGTTCCCTGGGCGCAGTCCGGAAACAGACCGGCTGCAGATTTTGCAGCTGCCTGGGGGTCCAAGGGTGGGGAGGCCGGGGGGGCCCGCGGAACAGGGGCCCGATAATAAGGGACGGAGGCTTTGCAGGAAGGGAGGGGCGGGGCGTTCCCTCTCGGGAGCTGGCAAACCAAAAAACTTCCACAGAGTTTTAGTAAGGGGTAACAGTCCCCTTACACATGGTTGCTCTTGCACAGAAGCACATCTCTTGAGCAAAAGCACATGGCAGTGTGGACACGCTCTCGTGGAAGATTTTTTTGCACAAGAACTCTTCTGCAAAAGTGTTCTTGTGCAAGAAGCTGCCAGCGTAGATGTAGCCTAAGGGTATGTCTACAAAGAAGGGCTAAAGTCAAATTAAGCACACAACTTCAGCTACGTTAATTGCGTAGCTTAAGTCGAAATAGCTTAATTTGGCTTTTCGTGCTGCCTACACAGCAGAAAGTTGAAGGAAGAACACTTTTCCTTTGACTTCCTTTACTCCTCATGAAATTAGGGTTACCATGAGTCGGAGTAAGCAGCCCTCCAGCTCGACATTATTTCAAAATAAAAGCTTGAAGAATAGACGTGCATTGTGTTATTTCAGAATAAGGTCAGTTATTCCGAAATACCGCTGCTGTGTAGACGTGCCCTCAGTGACTGGCCGAACAAGAAGTAGGATTTAGTGAACTTGTAGGCCCTAAAGATTCACATTATTTTATTTTTGAATGCAGTTATATAACAAACCCCCCTCTATTTGTAAGTCGTGCTTTCAAGATAAAGAGATTGCACTACAGTAGCTGTAGGAGGTGAAGAGAAAAATATTTTTTTACAGTGCAAATTGAGCACTGTACATTTTGAATTCTGTATTGTAATTGAAGTCATATTTGAAAATGTAGAAAAACATCCAAAATATTTAATATATTTCAATTGTTACTCTATTTTAACTGTGATTAAAACTGAGAGTAATTGCAATTAATTTTATAAATCACAGTTTTTGTTGGTTAATCATGTGAATTAACTGCAATTAACCAAGAACCCTATAAGTTATATTTCTGGTGCATGTACACTAATAAACAGCTAACAGCTGATTTTTACTTCATCATTTCATTGGCCCCAAAAGCTATTAATTACAATTACGTTCCAGTGGTGTATGCACTGCTTTTCTTGTATATGAGGAAATAGCATTTTCAGTTCTCTCTTTTCAAAAAGACTTTTTGCTTCCTTTGCATAATGGTTTGGAACCAGATTGTGGTTGCTGCCACCTGTGCAGCTCTTTATAGTAACGGACAATAGGGCCATAACTGAATTGAGGGGAAAGGGAGCGAAAGTAGTGAAAAAGTAAACAAGGACCTAAAGCACTGATTTTCAATATAACCTTGGATCAGGACCTAACTGACTTAGGGTGTGTCCCTAAAGGAAATAAATGTGCAGATGTATAGATGTGAGTGAAACAGAAAAATGGACTCTCAAAATATCAGTATTAGTGTGGATGGGACTAAAAATGTTCTCAGTTGCAGAATAATTATCAACTATTTTCTTTTCACATTTTACTGTTTAATTCTGTAAATTCTCTTTCCTTGTCATTTCCTTTCCTAAAAGTTCTTTTAGATCTCACACTGGAATATTTTATTTCCTTTATCAAATACTCATACTTTAGCATCTCTTTAATTATAATATACATTTGAGTCATGGTTACAATATCTTACTGCTTAACAGTAACAGAGAGGTAGTTGTGTTAGTGTGAACTTGGTAAAACGAAAAAAGCAGTCATATAGCACTTTATTAGGCAATGAGCTTTTGTGGAGCAGACCCACTTCTTCAGATCATATTCTGAAAGTGAAATGGCATGACCATTATATGGCAGAGGGATACAATGAAGAAGTAAACAAATCAGCTACGTAGAATAGAAGGTAGGTGAGAGGGGACAAAGAAAAAACAAAACATGAGGAAATTGCTTATTGTAAGAGTCAATTAAGTGGTTAATCTGGAGTTGCTACGAATATCAAAAAGTGAGGAGGCAGTCTTTGTAATGTATAATGTAATTATCTAAATTAAGGCCTATTTGCAATGTGTCAAATTTTAGCATAAATAAAAATTCTGAAGTCGCTCTCATGTCTCAAACTTGCCAATAGTTTTTAGGTCAAATCTAACTTTTATGGATTCTTTTGACACTCTTTACTAAGTAGGGGCCAGAGTGAAATTCTGGTGTGTGACTAAGGCTATGTCTAGACTGCAAGCCTCTTTCGAAAGAGAGCGTCTAGACTGCACGTTGAACTTTCGAAAAAGCGGCTTGCTTTTTCGAAAGAAAGCATCCAGTGAGTCTGGATGCTCTCTTTCGAAGAAGCCCTATTTACATTGAAGAACGCCTTCTTTCGAAAGAGGAACTTTCGAAAGAAGGCGTTCTTCCTCATGAAATGAGGTTTACCGCCATCGAAAGAAAAGCCACGTTCTTTCAATTTAATTTCAAAAGAACGCGGCTTGAGTCTGGACGCAGGGGAAGTTTTTTTGGAAAAAGGCTACTTTTCCCGAAAAAAACCCTGAGTCTGGACACAGCTCCTGGGAACCATTGGTGCCAACTAGTAGAGGGCACAGGGGCTGCATAGAGCTTTACATGGCTCCTTGGAATGAGGTATTTGCATAACAGTCCACAGAAGGGTGGAATGTAAGAAGAGCCAGAAGTCCACTCGTGATGATAATTGTGAAATGTATGGATGGATAATATTTGTGTATTGAATGCCTTATATTATATATTTGTATGCTGAGCCAGCTTGGGAATTGAGAGATGGTGGAACCTACAAGAGAATAAAGACATAGGACTGGTTTGATATATGTTAGAGTGCAAAGAGATACACTGGATCATTCTCCTAGGAGGCAAACTGACATGCATGTCTCATGTCCCAGCCAGCTTGGCTATAAAGTACTGCTAGGACTTTGCATGAGCAATATTCTAAGATATGAGAGTATTTTATTTATTACTTCTAGGTTGTAGAAAGAGTTATGATTTTATTTTGTATATAAACATTTGTTTCTGATATTTCTATTTGCTATTATTTGAATCTCTATGCTTCATTATTTGATTTCACCATAAGCAAACGGAGCAGAGTGATATTCTGAGTGGCAACTGGTAAACTAGGGTATTTTGTTTGTTTGGGAGCAGTGACTCTGTGACTATTGCAAGTGTCCAGTGGAACAGGGACTGGACACTTGAGGTAGATGCTCAGTGAGCTGAAGTGTAACTGTTGCTAACCCACCAAATGGCAGAAGGGCCTGCAAGGCCTAGAGGGCAGTGCTTGTGTTGGCACTAGCAGATGGGGTTAGGAGCTGACTCTTGACAGATCTGGAAAAAAAGGCTTCCTCACACTAAGTGCAGGTGATAGCAAGGTGCCTTGCAACCTTGTGTCGCCCCTGACTTAGGCTGCCAGTCAGGTCTGTTTAGCGGCTAATCAAAGATCAGCAGAGAGCAGTAATAAGACTATATGACAGCCACTCTCAGAAAGCCAATGAGGAAATGATATGCAGTAATCTTTGGCCCAGATACTCAGCTGGTCTTTGGCCCATACCCTATACACTCCGTATTCCAAATTGGGGAGAGCATGTTCATGACTCTGCTGAAACACTTGTGAGCCCACTCCCAACTAGCATCTAAGGCAGAGAAAAAAAGGGGGGACAGGGAAAAGTTATTGCCACGGAATACAGATTAAGAAACACTGATCTAAGGGTATATTTCCAGTTCAATTCAAACCCATAGCTGGTCACTGACAGCTGATGCTGGATAAGGACTTATTTAATTTCCAGGTAGATGTTCAGACTTAGGCTGCAGCCTGTGCTCTTTCAGGGTCCTAGAGCCAGGGTCCTAGAGCCAATAGGTCCAAGAGCCAATATGCAGGGTCCTAGAGTTAGGGCCGCAGTTCAAGCCCAAATATCTACACTGCAATGAATCACCACCTTGCCCATGCCCCTTGAGCCAGACTCACCTGGACCAGCCATGGGTTTTTAATTGCAGTGTAGACATACCCTAAGGGATATAAGTGCAGCAGCACTTCCAATAATTGGCAAACATGGAATGCGCCTCAAATGTTTCACTGGGGACAGGTTCAGAGCAACAATGCAACCAGTCCAATGCTCAGCAAGCATAACGTAGCCATTCTGTAGTAACTCATTCATATGTGTCATTCAACAGACACAGCTATTACTTGAAAAATCTCTCTCTCACACACACACACACACACACGTAGGGTATGTCTAGACTACATGGCTCTGTCGCCAGAGCCATGTAGATTAGTTTACTAGACATACCCAAATGAAGCAGCGATTTAAATAATTGCCGCTTCATTTAAATTAAAATGGCTGCCGCGCTGAGCCGATCAACTGTTTGTCGGCTCAGCATGCTAGTCTGGATGCTCCGTGGTCAACATCAAAGGCATTTGTTGACCACCCTGTTATGCCTCGTGGGATGAGGTTTACCGGGGCGGTTGACAAATACCTTTGATGTCGACCACTGAGTGTCCAGACTAGCGCGCTGAGCCGACAAACAGCTGATCGGCTCAGAGTGGCAGCCATTTTAATTTAAATGAAGTGGCGATTATTGAAATCACCGCTTCATTTGGGTATGTCTAGTAAACTAATCTACATGGCTCTGGCGACAGAGCCATGTAGTCGAGACATACCCTTAGATTAGAACTATGCTCTTTCATGTCCAAAAACATAGGATGCTGCCACGAACTGAAATGAGAATCCCCTCTCCTTTTTCTTAAGGGTAGTTACAGGTGCTTTGTCCTCTTCATGATCTTCTCCACTCCCCCCACCCTAAACAATGGAATACATTACCCAATGTCTGTCTGAAGAAAGATGCACACAAAATAATAATTACTCTTTAACAGTGCCAGTACACATACATCTGCTGGTGAGGCAAAATTACAAAACTCCAGGCAAAAGAGACTTTTAATTATGTATTCACAATGCCAACTCACAGTATTGTAATATTTAAGAGAAAGATTATGCAGATGCCTATATTCACCAGTTGCTGATCTCCATTGAAGAGCATAGCCGGTGGCAACTACAGAACTGACCTGGAAAATTGCTCTGGATTCTAGCAGTCTGGAAAAATCCTTGTGGTTTTTAAAGATGAGAAATATTGGCTAGCTCCATGAAAGATCAATACACAGTGCAGCAGAATATTGCACATCATCACACAGGCTATGTTCATCCAACTCCTGCAACTTCACAAGAGGCTAGCAGCTGGCCTATTTACCATTATGTCACAAATCATTGCTGGCTTCAAAGGCAGCAAGAAAGTCACCAACTGGCCACGCATCTATGCATTTCAATGCTGCTTTCAGTGTGAATGCAGACACAAGCAGAGGAAAGGGAAAGATTATAACCATGAAGAAAGAATGCATTAACAAACATCACATTACATACTCATAGGTTTCCTGTAATGTTGCTCACTACTTTTATTTGCACTATACTTGCTTTATGTTTCCTTTTACACACTCACCCCCCCCCCACCCAAAGAGAGGAAACGACATACCCCCTGCCTAGGTTTCCTCCATTTCCCAGGTAAGCCTCCAAGTAGGACCAATTAATGTATAGTAAATACCTTTTCTTTTTTATTTTCTCATCAGTCAAAGACCTTATTGCTGTAATTACAGCTGCTGTTTCTATTTGAGCCAAGCTGATATGGAAACATTCCCAGGCAAGGTAGCAGGATAGAGTGACAGCAGTCAGGTACTTGCTATTTCAGCACACTGAAGGGTGTGGAGGAAGTTGTTAAGCATGATTAATGGCTGTTTTGAAGCTAGTGTGGAAGGTCCCATTAAGGGCAGACATGTCTGCATGTGAACACATACAGCTTTGGTTAGAAACCGGAAGCCCCTGGCCACTCAGAGTTCTATCAGTGGAACAAACCTGGCAACGATTCTGAGCAGCAGTCGTGTGACTGCTGGTCATGTAGGAAGATGACAGAGCTGCCAAGAGTAACCCACAGTGGGTGCTGGATCTCAATACTGTGTCTTGTAATTTCACAGAAGCCAGTGTGATTGAGAGTGGGAAAACACCATAAAGGGTGGGATCATAGATTAGAGGCCAAAAATGTCAGTGTGAGTTATATCATATCACTGAGCAAAAACATTACATGACAGCTACAGCAATTATCAGTTTTTCTTACTGGGTGCAAATTGTGGCTCCTGAAACAATTTGTTAAATAGAATAACTAAAAGCGTAATCTAGTTGTCAATTTAATACACTGTATGAGCCTACATGAAAGCAGATGTCTGTCACGAGTCCCAATTCCTTTATTTTAAAAAAAACCCACTTTTATGCTATTTATATAAAATAAAAATATAAAACAAAACAAATACATGCACAAGATGGGTATACCATATAAATAACAAAATTCAGTGTTCATATGTAAAACCTGGGGAAAATGACTTAAAAGATACAAAGGTGAATACATAACCTATGAATATCAGGCACTAATATATACTAAACTGCAAAGTATGAAGTTTCACATGTGGCCAGGCATGCTAATTTCCCCCCTCCCCCAAGTGTTTCTATTTGAAAGACTCAGTTTTCCCATGAATGAAGTAGTAGAGAGTTCTTAAAGCCAGTCTGTGTGTGAGGGAGGAATTTCAGATTTAAATTTTCTCAAAATTACACTTTCACCCACTAGAATAGTTACTGCAGTCCATTTCTTTTGCAGTCTCAAGTATGGTGCCATATGCAGCCAAGCAGAAGAAAAGGGCAGGGAGTGCCTCAGAAACAAGAACAAGCACTGCATCCCAGGCAGAAGACTGAGGAATGGGAGAAGGAGAGCGTGCACCATGGTTGGATGTCCTCAGGGAAATTGTTACCATTAGTTACTGATGAACCTCTAGCTTCACCTCCCTGGAGAAACCTTATCACCTTTGCTTTTGTTCAGATAGAGGACCCTTGGTTTTGGCACTGCTGGTTGGACCACATTTATGTGTCTTAATTTTACATCTTGGTGGCTAACTCCTCCAGCATCAAGCTGGCCACATTCTTGAACTACCTCCTGGTGGTTTCGATGGCCTTACTGAGACTTGCAAGGCTGGGGCTGGCCTACTAACTTTTCAGTAACAGCCTATTGAAGGATGCAGGCTTTATAGCATCCTTCCTGGAGTTCTGCTTGGCTTAGAAAAGGCAGAGGCAAGTCTTTGACTTAGCACAGAGGGGGGGGGGGTGCAAGGAAGGTATATGCCCAGCAACGTTACCTCGAAATTCAGACCTAAAGTACCCCACAATGGCCTTTCTTCCTGAAGAAATCAAGTGTCAGTTTGGTCTGTTTTGGTAAATATCAGGAGGTGGCCCACCCTAAAGGAATTATGTAAGTTTTCTAGGGAGTTTGTTGACATTTGGAGGATTTGTTGACTAGCTCTGCTTAACCCCTGGTAGGATATGGAGACATGGATACAGCTTTCCACTTAAAGGATTAACACATAGGGAACAATTTATTTAAAAACAAAACAACTTTTATTTAACACATAATATTCCATAATACAATAAGTATAATACATATATCAAAGGAATAAACCATAAACCTTCTTAACATCAGTCAAATATTAGAACACAAACTACAGCACAGATGCTTATTCAAATACCCAATTTTTGCAATTTGGTTTTCACTCACTGTGACCACTTAAAACTAACTATTTAAATATAATTATTAAAAATAAATATTCACATGCACCTTCACCCCTACAATTTCACAAATTTACTTAAGCCCAGATCTCCATCTTTTCTCTTGCTTCAGCTATTCGTGACAGATCAGCACCGTTAATACTGGACAGCGTCCAGTGCTGAACAGAGATTTTCAGCGTACAGAGAGGGACCAGCTGAAAACCCCGGTGTATCAGTTTTTCTGCTACTGCTACATCAAAGGAGAGATATAATAATAGAGCAGCTGAATCAGGAAGCTTTGGAGCTAGAGAGACGCCTGGCTACTCACTCAGGGGATCCATCTGCACAGAGCATCAGAAGTGGAGTGAACACTGGGCTGTTTACAATCATCAGGCCTGGATGCTTTTGTTCAATCCCACAGCCAGCTACTTCAGGAGATTATGGCTCCCACTTTTTTCATGACTTGGAGAAAAAGAGAGGTGCCAAGAAGCATATAATCTATCTCTGAGTGGAGGTTAGCACTCCGCTCACTCATCTGGTTGAAATGCAGGGAGAGGCTAGGGTCTTCTATGCCAGCCTCTTCTTCCCATATCTAACTGACACCAAGGCCTGTGGGCAGTGTTCTCTGTAAGCTGTGTGCTTGTGTGGACACTCAGGAAAAAGATCCAATGCCACCCAGCTGGTTAGCAAAACATCCAAAGCTAGGTTCATGTTTCTATTGATGGCAAGCATTCACACATACCTCGGTGTACGTAAAATGTATTCTGCAAATGGATGGGAAAAATTTGCACATAGATGAAAAAATTAGAGAGAACATTGCCTATGGGGTCTGATAGATGAATTCTATATGGTCAGTAACCTGTCACTCTGGTATAGTTCTTGGATGTCCTTCATCAGATAGCCACCAACAGGCTGACCATGGATTTCTAACATGCATTCTGGGTCATCCTAAAAGTTCACCTCACTACTATCTGGACCAAGTTCTTTTGGGAGCAGGGTTCTTCCTCTGTCATGAAGGCAGGCTGTACTCACCCTAAGAAAGGAGATCTCTGAAACTTCAAGAGTTGTGCTCAGCTTAGCCTCTCAGCATGCACTAAAAGTGTAGCAAAAGCCATTTCACTGTCACCGTGGGACATTCTTGCAGACATGATCCTCCCCAACCAGACCTACAGTGTTTCAGGCTGGACCACCTTCAATATCTTCTATCTAGTGTGTAGGGATGGTCTGTCCCAAAGGACAAGTCTTTCTGTAGTTTATGGGGATTATATAAAAATGGTGAAATAAAGGCCAATAGAAATGAAAAAGCAGTTATACAGATGGATAAATAAAGGTGCCTTTGTGGAATTGTTATTCACTGCTGTAATTGCTAGGCCTGTGACATGCTTGCACAAATGTTGCAATTACAAAACTGCATTTACAAATGTATTACAAAATTGAAATGTACTGTTTCATATTAGTTTTATAGGCATTTTGCTAGTAACTTCAGTTGCATTCTGCTATCAAAATCTTTTGTAGTTATAAAAACAACAACCACCTGTTTGGCTTGATTTTCCACTCTACTACCAACAGCTTTACAATTCAGTGAAGTTACACTTATGTCTACCTGGTATTAGAGGGTAGAGAATCAGGCCTAATATCATCAGAGCAGCAGCAGACTTCTGGAGCAGACTTCCCCCCCACTTAAATACTATCAGAATTAGATAAAAAATAACTACTTTTTTTTTTTTGCTTTTAAACATTGTCATTTGAATAAACAAGTAAAAGCTTTGGAATCTACTGTATTTTAATTGGCTGCCAGTATTTGGCTTACTTGAAGGTACAATTAATGTCTTTGGAATGTCTTTAAATCCTGGGTACATTAAGTCCCCATATTAAAAACATAGGTGGAACAAAAGGAGGAATTTATTCAACAGTGGGCTTAGAGCCTCTGGATTATGGTCATTTCGCACTTCATTGAAATTCATTAATATCCTTAGCATATACTTTTATGTCCTCTTATTCAATTTCAAAATGTAGAATTTGATATGAGAAGTGATGTTCAGGAGCTGAGATGTATCAGACAATAAATATCACCATTTTGATAGGTGGGGATTTGTAGAGAATGATTTAGCTACACTGCTAAATTAACTAAACACGAACCTTGAAGAGAGTTCAATGTTGTGTTAAAAATGTTCATTTTGGTTTAAAAACTAGATTTGACACCTAATGCATTAGTCTTTAGCTAGAGGAGCCCAGACAGCTGAGATTAAAAAAAGTGGAGGAGAAAGCCAAATTAAATGTGCAAAATCACCACGGCCCTCAGGCTTCTCCTTTGGGAGGCATTTCTTTCTTTCTGCCATTGTTGCACAGGTTGTAAATTTCTATGTGACATGAATAGTAGATTCCTGATTCGTGGTGGAATAAGTAGAGCCAGAAAATAACTAACACTGCCTGAAAAAGGAACATAGCAATTTCTAACCACTGTACACACAAATGTGGGGAAGGGAACATCTTGTGGCGTGTAAATGAATCTGATTCTGTATTGCACACCACAAGCAAAAATCACGAGTTACAATTTTGAGGGGTCTAGGATTTGAAAAACCATCAAATCAAACTTTTAGAATGTGTTTTAACTGTTTAACTCCCCTCTACTCCTCTGGCAGCATGTAAGAAATAATTTCAGGAGGAAGAGTCAACTTTTAATGCATGCACTCCCTGGCTGCATTCACCTTCTCTCACCCCTAAAAGAACGGAGCTGCCATCCACTTCCTGTTATTATCCTAGCCTCCCACTAATTTATTTCCTTTGTTAAAAGAAGAGATGGATGACAAATAGTTTCAAAACTATTAATATCCTTAATGCATCATGAACCACGCTTGCACCTAAGATTTGCATTATACTTTAGGGTTGCCAACAATCATTCATAGAAGCAATAATGTCACAATAAAAAACAATATGGGATTGGTTTAGTCTTTCACAAGAAGCGGTGATTCCCTGATCCCTCTCCCCTGAACTACTACTTGTCTTCAGGCCCATTTATTGGGGGTGGGGGCAAAGGGGCCTGTTGATTCATAGGGGTCTGGGATTGTGGCTGCCAAATCCACTACTATAGCAGTGGCAGTGCCTGGAACTCCAGGCCCTTGAAATCACGACTAGAGCCGAAGCTCCTCTGTGGCATGCTTCGGGCAGCTGTGAGGATTGCCGGGGCAGAGGGGCCGTGTGGCACACTCCAGATGGCACTGTAGGCTAGCTGCCACAGCTCCTCTCTTTCTTCTTGAGACTCCACCCCTTCCAGAAACATGGAGCCTGGCCGCCTCCCACATTGCCCAGGGGCCCGGCAAGGCCGTTGGCCCCGCTACTTTTTGGTCTGGGACCGGGCAGCACTTTTTTCCCTTGTTTCAGGCCTGCCCTCCATTTCCCTCCCCACTGAGGGTGCACCAGTCCAGTTTTAACCAGGATCATTCCTTTCTTGAGGTAGCTGCCCTGGGAAATCTGGAAGGGTGCTCAGCATCCACTTTCAGCTGTCCAATATGTATCTCATATATCCTAGGTATTTTTATCTCCAAGGTGACCACATTACTCACTGCAGACTTCAGCCAAATTGACAGCAATAGGAGATTGTGGCCATTATGAATAAGGGAGAATTCATGCATTAGCAACCTTTCGTCAAGTTTTCAGACAGCTAAATAAGACACCCCAAAAATTAGTAGAATTGTAATGCAGGTGGCAGCTAGATGCAGGGCTGGAGGGCCAATGTGGGCTCTCCACTGCACGGAGGTGGGGGCTGAGCCTTATGCCACAGCCCACCTGCAAGGTGGCCACAGACCACTGTAGTTCACAGACTGCACTTTGACAACCACTGGTTTAAACTAAAAAAAGGAGTTAGTCTATGGATGTTTATCCTCTGGCTGTCAGATAAACATTGCACCTCTGAACAAAAAAGTAGAATATGGCGATTGTCATGTTTAATGTAAATGTACAACACTTGTGGGGTGCACTTTTTCCCTGTAGAACTGCTTCTCACATATATGCTGCCTGTAGTACTTGTTCTCTAGTTCTAGTTTATTAACCCCCCTCTGCTGACACCTTTAAAAGTTATTAACCTGATAGAAGCGAAGAATGACACATCCTAACAGTCAAAAAATGAGGAGTTACCTTAGTTCGAACCAAGGGGTTTGGTTCGAACTAACGCGTCCCAATGCACACTTTCACTTTCGAAACAGCTGGCATTCGGAGCAACGCACCAGCGAGATCATGCTAATGAAGTGCGGGATGTTTAAATCCCCACATCATTGACAATTTCGAATGCCTGCATTTGCATCCCTAGTTTGAACTAGGGTGCAAGTGTAGACGTACCCTCAATGATAAAACTACAGGTTAGAAAATCTGAAATACAGGAAGCTGCATGGCTCATATCAATGGTTCTCAACTTTTCCCATAGTATGATCGTAGATTATAATAAAAAAAAAGCACTTTGAAACTCCACCTACCCATAGTTTTGGATCCTCAATCTCATCTTACCACACACAGAGAGAAGGTGGATTTATATTAAGAATCCATGGCTCAGAGAATTGGATATACCACATTTCATTACGGGCTCAAATCTGATTTTAATCACTATTTGTGACAAATCCAGTGTTCTGTGTGACAAAGTTAATCTCAGTCCAGTTCATAGCAGACAAAAACACCACAAAACCCACCTTGTACATTGATTTCAATGACATAATGCTGATTTATACCAGCTGATGACTTATCATATTTTTTTCCTCCCATGTAGAATTCTCACATTATTAAAGCTGATGGTCAAACTGAGCATACATTGCAGGAAGAATGTTCTAACTGTGAAACAAGAAGGCAAGTGAGCTGCACCAAAGATAAACAATGGATATGATCATGTTCATATTTTAGCACCTTCATCTGAAGAAATAGAGTATTAATTCCACATGTAGCACATTTTCAACTTGCTTGGGCATATTAATGACATATTTCAGTAAATAGAATTCTATTTCTAAAAAATTATATTACCGCCTCAAGAATTATTGCTATCATTAAGCACAATGGATTCCCACAGTTATTTCAATAAGAATCCTCACATACTAAGTGTTGCTACAATTCCACTAAACCATTCTTAGCCTTGACACATTTCCAGATAATATAATGATTTTTAAAACCATACCTATACACCAGTCTTTTCAAGAACTATGCTTACCTCAGCGAAAACTATCATTCATATTAATAACTCAATTTCAGTCATCAGAAAAAAATTAGAGTCCTAATATTTTTCCAATACAGAATCATCATATACTCAACAGTGACAGAGAGAACTAAGATTCTATCCATGCTGGGAACAAAACAATGCTTCTACAGCTACAATTCTGTCTGAACACAGTTGTCACCAGCAAGGTCTAGCAGTAAAAGTACAAACTGGGATGATTCCACATTGCTTTGCATCTTGTGTCACCAGTTATATCAATGCAAAGAAGATGCAAATGTCTGTAAAACGTTACCAAATCAGAATAGTCAAGCTCATTGTCTGTAAAACGTTACCAAATCAGAATAGTCAAGCTCATTCTCAGGTACTTGCAATCCAGTATCTATATGTAGCTATACATAACAAACCTCACATGTATGTACAACAGCATATGAGGAATTTAACAACAACAAAAAGTAAGCAAGTGGGAGCGCCAAGCAATAGTTTTATCAGCAGAAATCAGTCTTGTGAATATCAGGTACTATTCAGACCTATTTAAAAAGAAATGTTGAATATTTATTCAGGTGTTCCAGTCTGTTGCACAATGACATGTGAGGAACGTGTGTAATACAAAGTAAATATCACTGAAATTGAATTGGGAGACAGCCATAATGCTTACTTCCAGTAGGTAATTATTAAATACTAATATCTTGGCAATTTACACTTCTCACTTTTAAATGCAAAACCAATTGGACTATATTACGTCTTCCCAAACTGCACTGTTAAAGTGAAAACAAAAGTTCCTATTAGCAGAAATTAGTTTGCTGACTATGGTTCTATTCAGTATAAGATTAATAGAATGAGTTCCTGTGAATTTATGAAAAAAAATCAAAACGAATACACTTAAAGACATCTCTGTTCAGATTTACAATCACATTTTAAAAAACTGGTAAATTAAAAAAATGCTGTGATCTATTCAGTGATCAACTGATAAAATGTTTAGTTTCCACACTAAATTACAGTTTCTTAAAAAAACCTGTTCTATATGGCTCAACAAATTTCAAGAAATAAAATTTGAACATGTGGCATTGAAAATACTTGAAAAAAAAATCAAAAGAAAACTTGAAATGAGATTTTGTTCCAGATCTTCCCAACTGACCCACCAGATCATGATAAATTTAGTTTAGCCTCCTTGCACTGCATCACCTCTTTCTGTAAATTAATTAAAATGAAAGGGTTACAGTGATTAAATACAAGATAATCCCACTGATTTCAGTAGGAGTTAGGTTACTAGGCACCCTTGGAAATCACACTTCAGAACTATCTACATCTTTAGGTGCCTAAATAGCTTTTCAAATCTAGCCCTGAGATCTCAGTCCTTCAATTCACTGCAAACTGGTGCTTTGCTGCATCCAGAGTCTCATAGAAGCCAGTGGGACTGCATGGGGGCTCAGTGTTAAGCCCGAGTTCAGGATCAGGGACTTAGATGGATAAACCAATCTGGCCTAGGTAGTAAGAAGGTAAGCCTCAACCCATATGGGCAAACTACTGAGCCTGTATGAAGCCTCACTGAGTTCAGTGCAGCTATGGGTAGATGGTGAGGAGCATATCTGTAAACTATAAAATATTAAAAGCAATAATTGCTTGCCAGAAATATACTCACATTAAAGCCTCCTTTGTTGGTACAGATTGAACCTTTCTAATCCAGCACCCTTGGGACCTGACTGGTGCTGAGCCAAAGAATTTTCTGAGCCACAGGAGGTCAATATTGTCCAGCAGCATTACCAACACTTCCACTGCTTACAGGGCTCTTAGAAGACATCCAGGGGTAAATTAGAGCTAAACAACAGTGCAGAACACTGAGGATACATCTAAACGACATCCCTCTTTCGAAAGAGAGATGT
Source organism: Pelodiscus sinensis (assembly GCF_049634645.1). Classification (NCBI taxonomy): domain Eukaryota; kingdom Metazoa; phylum Chordata; order Testudines; family Trionychidae; genus Pelodiscus; species Pelodiscus sinensis. The sequence continues at coordinate 85,024,580 of NC_134716.1, read as the reverse complement.
AAATTAGACATATCGAAATTGAAAATGAAGCCGGGATTTGAATTTCCCGTGCTTCATTTGCATAATTGCATCATGGCATTTTTTTGAAAAATGCTATTTTGCAAGTGAAACTGCAGTCTGGATGTGGTTCTTTCGAAAAGAAAAGCCTTTTTGAAAGAGCCTGTAAACGTCATCTTTTCGAAAGAACCGCGTCTAGACCGCAGTTTCACTTTCAAAATAACATTTTTCAAAAAAACCCGCCATGACACGCTTATGCAAATGAAGCACAGGAAATTCAAATCCCAGCTTCATTTGCAATTTCCATATGTCTAATTTACATCCCTCTTTTGGAAGAGAGATGTAGTCTAGACATAGCCTGAGAGCCAGAACTGGTGGCTACAGCCTGAGAGCCAGAACTGGTGGCTGTAAACAAACTTTATGGGACCACAGGAAACTTGGCCACACTCATGATACGGGGACATCTGGATAATCTAAATTATGCAGGACTACGGATGGTGCTGGACTAGAGAGGTTCAACCTTTAGTAAGTACAAGAAATGGTCTTCTGGTGGCTGACATGTTTGTAGCAATCTTAAACATGCACCATAATCTTAAACATGCCCCATAACATCAACAGTGAAATGTGAATGGCAGAAAAGCAGCCTTTTTAAAGTAACTTTTTCAGCTGGATTAGATTTAATATTATAAGTGATGGGAGCAAGAAAAACTGTGTGACCTCAATAGCAGCATCGGAGTACTAATTAGATCTAATGCAAGTGTCAAAGGTTGAATTGGTTTAACTCTCTTGGGCTGTGGCCCTGCTGCTGGCAGCACAATTTTATGTAGTAGATCTTAAGTCAACTTCTTTCTGTCAAGACACTGAGTTCAAAGTCAACACCCTTCAAAATGAAGACAAGTAAGAAAGAAACTGTGCCACCATCAAGATGCAAGCAGTAAGAGCTGAACGGACTTCATTTTTATGCTTCTGAGGGGTAGCTGAGTTAGTCTGCAACAGGAAAAAAAACTTAAAACACAACAAGTAGTCTAGTAGCACCTTAAAGACTAACAAAACATGAGCTTTCGTGGGCACATATCTTTCCCTATCCCAAGAGTATGTAGTTTCCTCCTTGGGGCAGCAACTCATTTATTTTTCCTCTGTAAAGCATAATACTTATATACAGCCATAGGCATGCAATCAATAATGAACTCTTATTTTAAAGGTCACAGCTCTTTCCTCCAAGAACCAAAGAGAATTTGACCTTAAGGGTCCAGTAAACACAGATAATGAAATTATGTTAGACTGTTAAATAAACAAGGGTTGTGAGGCTACCACTTTCTTAAAATATAAAATACTGAAGGTTCTCAATAAACCTATCAATCTGTTATTTTAACAGAGATCACTTCCGACCTTTCACATAGTCCGTTGGGGATCATGTCCTTTCACAGTGGAACCAGGATTTGTCTAGACTAGAATTATGTTAGAACATGTTTAACATGTGCTAAAATACAAGTTGTCCTGATTAGAGTTTTAGAAGGTATCTAACATGAACTAGCTAAGATGAATGAATATCACATCTTTAAATGCTAATCCTGAAAAGTCTCTGACATTCTGTCCTATTGGTCCTAAAATGGAGTTGGAGTGTCTCTGACCTCTGAACTGTTTAGAACCATTTCACACATTTTTGAACCTCCCTCTTGAAAGGTTAAACCATTCTGATGAGGTTTGGTGAAGATGTTAAGTCAAGGTAATACCGGATACTGAATTTGTAAGATTTCAGTAAACATCTTGATGACTCAAGACAACACTCCTTGGATGTTCACACCCCCCCCCCCCCATCACAGCACTATTATTTTTTTATGGTTGTATTTATCCTAATGTATGAATCATCAGGATGCCTACAAGTCATCCAAGGATTACAGAAGCTTGGCACAAGTTGAGTGAGAGGGTTTTTCACTATTCTAGTACAGAACTACAGAATTCAAAATAATAGTTATGGATGTCAATGAAAATAACTGATCATGTTGGCTATAGCATGTCACCCATGTCAGTTAACTAAGAATACTTTAAAACCAAAGAGAAGAAAAATAGCCCTTCCATAAGCAATTCAATGCTGTTTTAGCATACGTTTCTGATAACAGTAGGTGCTGCAAAGAAATCTGAGATACTCAGAAAATACTTTCAAAAGACACAGTTCATCTCAACAAGGAAGAGTAATAATAAAATAGAATTTGCAAAGTATGCTTCCATCACATAGTTCTCAGCATATGAGAAGTATTTTTGCAAAAAATAAGTCACACGTTTCAACACTTTGCAAAGCAGGCTAGCAGTTTAAAACTGTGGATATGGAAACAGAATACACATGGGCAAATATAAATAATGAGACACCCACTCAAAGAGGGAGAAAGATGCTGTGACAGTCAACCCTACTTCATTACACTTACATAACTCTCCACCTTCTTCTTTAAATGTAAAGTAGTCTCTGTGGTTACAGATTGAAAGAAAACATTTAAACAGAACTGTGTGTTCCTTAGTAAAAATTCAGAAATTCTACTACTCCATCAGCTGAAGTGTAATTAACCTTTAAACAACACCAGGATTCGTTTTGAATAGCATTAACCTTTCCACACAATGAAAACAACAATTGGGCAATACAGCAAAAAGAAGCTAAACTCATTATTCTTAGAGAATTGGTTTTGGATGCAGGCCTATAGTGCAGCTTGAACCTCTGAATCCTCAGAGATGTATAATATCTTTCTATGGCATGCTGGGGCTGTTTGCTTTATTTCCATAAATTATTGTCAGTGAAGACATTTTATGTGACTTTTTCCATCTCTGTGGAATTCAGTTGGATATCTGTCAAACAAAGAAAAAATAAATAATTTCTCTCTGGTGATCCATTGTCATCAAGAATCTTGAAGACACTGCCATATCTCAGACCCCTTTTCCTCACACATTGTTGCCTAAAAAAAAAAAGAAAATTAAAAAGCAAGGCGGTGTGTGTTTGTGTGTGCATGTGGTATGTGTAAAGTCAATTACTGTAGTGGAAAGTAACACTCAATGAGCTAACCTTACGAATTCTAAGGTGACTGGGAACAACCTTCTGGAACTTCATCACATCTTTTTCTTCTTCACTCTCTACTGTTATTCTGAGCAAAGAGACTATGATTTACCCTTACTCCATGAAGGTTCCCTCATGTGTAGAAAGCTCCGTGAGCCCTCTTCTGCTGCTCACTCTCACAAGGAACAGGGGTACTCTAGCCCTGAATGTTTTTGCTGGGCTGTTGCAATCCAGCCAGTAAAAGGGACGCAACTTAACAAACCTTATTCTTAGATTTATGCTGATACTGGTGGTAACAGCATTGATGCTTCAGACCATCAAAAAAGAAAAAAAATTATCTCTGGCAGAAAAAGAGAGGAAAATACATTAGGCAGGTGTAAAAAAAAAAAGAGGTGAATTAGGAAAAATCCTAGTTGTCAGATAGCAGCCTCAAACAAACAAAAACCAATAGACCTGTTTAGTGCTTACTGGATGAGCTACTGACCAAACTCTTGTGAACTCACTAAGTGGCAGACACCAGAAGCCATGGCAGCAGCAGCTGGGAGCCCTGGGGTTCTGGTGGTGATTTGATGGGCCCAGGGTTCCTGCTGGGACTCCAGCTGCAACTGCTGTGGTAGCAGCTCCTTTTGAATCATTGGGCGCTGGGGCATTTGCCCTTTTTCTCCCCTCCCCTTATTGGCAGCCCTGCCATAGGGTCCAGCAGCACCGCGGGGGGGGGGGGGGGGAGAGCAAAATGGACATCTGCCTGCCGTCTAGCGATTCTATAGGTCCTGGGGCTCCCAGCCATCGCTGATGATACTGTGACAGCAGTGGCCCCTGGAGCCCCAGGCCGTTTAAATTGATGTTGGAGCATTGTACCGATGAGGGGGCTCCATGCTCTGGGTGGTGCTGAGGGCTGTGGGGGACTGGTGGGGTGTGCTTGCTGCCCCCAGCTTCACCCCTTCTGCCCCTTCCAGGAGCATGGAGACAGCCCTGCAACCTTGCTTAGGGGCCTGGTGTGGCTGGCGACTCCCCTGGGGGTAGCAATCTTAAAGTGCTGTTATTGGTTGTGTACAGGCTGGTACCAGCAGCCGCTTACCAGTAAGTAAGCCGTACCGGCCCACTTTCACTTTTGCAAATTGCAGTGTTGGGTTTAACTTTCCCATGTTAACCATATAAGAGTATGGAACTGACTAACACTGAAAGCTTCTTACTATTAGGGTATGTCTAACCTATAGTGCTATTTCGAATTAACTTAATTTGAATTAAGCTAATTCGAAATAACCCATCTATACACAAAAACTATTTCGAAATAGCGTTTTGCTATTTCAAAATAGCGTATCCACTCTGAGTGGACCCTGAACAGAAGTTAAGGCTGGCCAGAACCAGTGCTGGCAAGGCATCAGGTTAGGAATTAGAGTGTGAGGCTGCTGCCTGAGGCTAACTGAACTCCATGCTTAAAGGGACCCTATCCCCACCCCGGGCAGACAGTTCTCAGGGTTCCCCGCTTGCTTGTCTACCTCGATGAGGGACAGCAAAGCAGTCCTATCTTGGAGTGCCCTGAGTGCCCTCACTCGGGACACCACAGCACTCGGCCATATGGTGCCAGAGCTGCCCCTGGACATGCCAGTGCATTTCGTGGGGTCGTTGCCATCAGCCCAGCTGCACTTGCTGCAGGCTGCCATCCAGGGGGTCCATCGGGGGGCTGTCAGGATCCAGGAGGCCCTGAGGGAGAGCATTCACCCCAAGAAGCCCTCAGAGCCTCCCCGGTCCTCCCCACTGGCGGCTCGTGCCCCATTCCTCCCTCACATCCTTCCACTTACACCTCCCTAGCCCCCCTTCCTGATGTCAAATAAAAGACACGTACGTTCAAAAATAGAAACTGGGTTTATAGAACAAAACTGTGTGTGGGGGGATGAACTTCTGGGGAGACTGGGAAAGGAGGTGGGAGAGGGGAAGAGAGAGGGTGGGAGAGGGGAGGGGAAAACCTGGGAGGAGGGAGCTGGAAGGGGGAAGCAAGGGGAAGAAGGGGGAGGGGAAGCTCAGGGCTCAGGGTTGGGGGTCTCGCTGGACCAATCTGACTTTCATGCTAACCTGCTCCTGGGTTCGCATGTGGCCTTTGGTGGCCAGGCTGGCAGCTATTCTGCCATAGACGGCTACGTTCCTTCATCCAGTGCAGAGATCATGGACGTTGGGGGGATGCCCCCCCAAACCTGAATAAGGGCCATCATCTCCACCCTGTGTCAGGAAGGCGCCCATCTTCTCCAGCCCCTGTCAGGCTCCTGGGAGCTGGCAGACTACTCCTGGGGAGTGGTGCAGGGCTGGCTGCCAGTGGCTTGCTGGCTCATGTTTTGGAGCCACTGGGTCAGGAGCCCCGATGGCCTCTGCTGTCTCTGGGCTGGCAGGCTTGGAGCTGGCACAGGCACTGTGGCCAGGGTCTACCACTTTAATGTGTCCGGGGTTGGGGGAGAGGAGAGTAAGCTTTCTTGCTTGTGCCCAGAGTGGCCACCAGGGCTCCCTGGGAAGGGCTGGAGGCCCCCTATTTTGAATTAAGTGTCTACATAGCATTTAATTTGAAATAGCTAGAATGAGGTTTACCAAATTCGAAATAAGGGCTCCACTATTTCAAATTTATTTCGAAATAGCGGTTTGCCTGTGTAGACGCTATTAAAGTTAATTTGAAATAACTGCTGTTATTTTGAATTAACTTTGTAGGGTAGACATACCTTCATAGATTAATTGGAATTACAGGGTTGGTCTTTTGGGTTTTTTTGTTTTTTTTTGTTCTTAAACAGATTTTACACACCTATTCACTTGGAAGTAAGGCTGGTATGGAAAGATTTCCAGTCTATCCCAAAAAGCAGATAACGTTATTTCCTTCCTACTACTCTGATTCTTTTCTGGTTTCTCCTTTTCTTCCACATTAATGCTAAGCTACTGGTCTTGACTTCAAGGCCCCACATAAAACTTAGTTCCACCAGTGGTATGTTCCCACTACTGTTCTCTTCCCTCCACCCTAACTTGTCACTTCATCGCTCACTTTTGCTTCTTTTACTCACTTGCAGCTTTATGCTCTCTTTCATTCTGCTTCTGGGACTTAGACATGCCAGATATTCTCCTCCTTTAAAAAACAAATTTCCTGAAAAACCTTGATGCATTCAAGATATTAGACCCCCCTCCAAACTGCGTGTTGTACCATATGTTGCTCTGTATTGTATGGAATTGTTCCTCTAATCTCTTTGGTGCAAAGACTCATTTTATTTGACAATTTACACTTTATTCAGGGAACATAAATTGCATTACAGAAATAAATTTCAAATGAATGTTCACAGTATCTTATAGCCTAAAATATTAGGATCAGTTCATCCCTAGAATAAAAGTGACACAGATACCGTTAAAGGCACTAACTAGCCATTGAGCTGTGAATGTGATCCATTAAAAATAGCCACATCTACATTAATACATATATAAAAACTACATTAACAATTTTAAAGTTAGCAAAGTCAAGCATTTAAAAATCGGAAAATGCCAACATTTATATTGTCCATGAATCCCTAAATCAGAGGTAGGCAATAAGCCAGACGTGGTTCACTAGGGTTAGCCTTGGTGAGATGCCAGTGCTTATTTATCTGTGCATCTACAGATATGGCCACTTGCAGCTCCTATTGGACACAGATCACTAATCCAGGCCCAATGGAAGCTGCAAAAAGCAATGTGGACTGAGACTCTGCTTCCTGCAGGTCCCATTGGCTGGTAATGGTGAACTGTGGCCAACTGGAGCTGCAAGTGGCCATGCAGGTAAATAAAATACTGTTGATGCACCAGGGCTAACGCTAGTAAACTGCATCCAGCTTGCAAACAGGGTGATTGCTAACAGGACAGAGTTTTGAGAGGGGCTCTCCTGGTGAAGGAGGGGGCAATTTACAGCACCTTGGAGTAAGTGGCTGTCTGGAGTGTGTGGGTGTTTGTGTTTGGGGGTTCTGAGCTTGTGTTTGTCTGTTTGTTTGGAGTTTTGAGTGCTGAGCTGTTTCTTTTGAAAGGCCATGTGCTCAGGCTGGCAGTTGGAAGCTGTGAGCCTTAATTAGGCTTTGAAATCTAAAACTCTCTGCTCATTGGTTGAGCTGTAGCCAGAGGGAGGAGCTATCAGGAAAGACAGAGCTTTATAAACCCTGTAAGGAGGTGACCAGGGAGCACGCGAACAGGAGGGAGTTTTGAGAGGAGAGTTTAGAGGGGATGCTGAGAGGGTGCTAGTTCCTTCTGACCTTCTTGAAATGTAAAACTTTTATAATCTATATCCCAAATATTTAAATAAAACCCCATCTATAATCAAATTTCTTCATAGGAGAAAGTGCAGACAGAAGCCCAGCAGCAGAATGGGGGCTATCCTGTTTATTGCATCGAGTGTAACATGCATGATTACCTGCCCTGTGGGCAGGTGGCGTACGTGTGCACCCAGTGCAAGGAGCTCCTGACCCTCAGAGACCGAGTTTAGGCTTTAGAGGCCAGGATGGCAGAACTGGAGGAGCTAAGGGAGGCAGAGAGCTATGTTGATGAGGCTTTCTGGGACACTGTAGTACCATCCCACCTCCAGTCTGACAGCCCCAGCGCTGATAAGGAGGCTGAAAGGCTCAGGGGAAGAGAGCATTCAATGGGAGCAGAGGGAAACCATCCCATAGTTGGGACCCTCCTTCCAAAGGATGTTATGGTATCCTCTCACACTGAGGATACCTCCCCGGGGGAGGGAAAGTCAGTTGTTAGGAAGAGGCAGGTGTTAGTAGTGGGTGATTTGATCATTAGAAACATAGATAGTTGGGTTTGTGATGACCGGGAGAACCGTATGGTGATTTGCCTGCCTGGTGCGAAGGTTGCGGATCTCTCAAGGCATCTAGATAGACTTATGTGTAGTGCTGGGGAGGAGCCGGTACTCGTGGCACATGTAGGTACCAATGACATACGGAAGGGTAGGAGAGATGTCCCGGAGGCCAAATTTAGGTTGCTAGGAAAGAGACTGAAATCCAGGACCTTTATGGTGGCTTCCAGTTCTAAGCGCAGGGCCAGGTAGGCAGATAGAACTTCAGAGTCTCGATGCGTGGATGAGACGATGGTGTAGGGAGGATGGGTTTAGATTATTAGGAACTGGGGACACTTTTGGGAGAGAGGGAGCCTATACAGGAAGGATGGGCTCCACCTAAACCAAGGTGGATCCAGACTGCTGGCACTAAACATTAAAAGGTTGTAGAGCAATTTTTAAACTAAGAGATGGGGAACGTCGATTGGTGCAGAGAAGCACGTGGATTGGATGGAGACTTCTCTTAGAGGAGAGTCCATTGATGGAGATTCTCTAGGTTTTAGTCAGAAAGAGAGGAGGGGAGATGATCAAGTATGGGCCAGATCAGACAAACAATCACATATACAAGAATCTAATACATTAGGGAAGGGGAGACAAATAAACAGTGGCAATTTTTTAAAGTGCTTCTACACAAATACTAGAAGTCTAAATAATAAGATGGGTGAACTATAGTACCTCATATTAAAGGAGGAGAATGACATAATAGGCATCACAGAAACCTGGTGGAATGAGGACAATCAGTGGGACACAATCATACCGGGATATAAAATATATCGGAAGGACAGAATAGGTTGTGCGGGTTGCAGAGTGGCTCTATATGTGAATGATAATGTAGAATCAAATGAAGTAAAAATCTTAAATGAATCAACATGTTCCATAAAATCACTATGGATAGTAATTCCATGCTCTAATAAGAATATAGCAGTAGGGATATATTATCGACTACCTGACCAGGACATTGATAGTGACGTTGAAATGCTAAGGGAGATTAGAGAAGCTATCAAAATAAAAAGCTCAATAATAATGGGGGATTTCAGTTATCCCCATATTGACTGGGTACATGTCACCTCAGGAAGAGATGCAGAGATAAAATTTCTTGATGTACATTAGAAGCAGGTTAGAAGTACATTAGAAGCAGGAAGCCTGCTAAAAAGCCAGTAGGGCCATTGGACGATCGAGCTACAAAAGGAGCAATCAAGGACAATAAAGCCATTGAGGAGAGACTAAATGATTTCTTTGCTTCAGTCGTTATGGCTGAGGATGTTAGGGAGATTCCCAAACCTTCACCGTCCTTTGTGGGTGATGAATCTGAGGAACTGTCCCCGATTGAAGTGTCATTAGAGGAGGTTTTGGAACAAATTGAAAAACTTAACAGTGACAAATCACTTGGACCGGTTCACCCAAGGGTTCTGAAAGAACTCAAATGTGAAATTGCAGAACTATTAATTGTAGTTTGTAACCTATCCTTTAAATCAGCTTCTGTACCCAAGGACTAGAAGACAGCTAACATAACACCAATATTTAAAAAGGGCTCTAAAGGTGACCAGCAAGTCTAACGTCAGTACCGGGCACATTAGTTAAAACAATAGTAAAGAATAAAATTATCAGGCACGTAGAAGAACATAATTTGTTGGGCAAAAGTCAACACGGTTTCTGTAAAGGGAAATCATGTCTTACTAATCTATTAGAGTTCTTTGAAGGGGTTAACAAACATGTGGACAAGGAGGATCTAGTAGATCTAATATACAGTACTTAGATTTCCAGAAAGCCTTTGACAAGGTCCCTCACCAAAGGCTCTTTGTAAATTAGGTTGTCATGGGATAAGAGGGAAGATCCTTTCATGGATTGAGAACTAGTTAAAAGACAGGAAACAAAGGGTAGGAATAAATGGTAAATTTTCAGAATGGAGAGGGGTAACTAGTGGTGTTCCCCAAGGGTCAGTCATAGGACCAATCCTATTCAACTTATTCATAAATGATCTAGAGAAGGGGGTGAGTAGTGAGGTAGCAAAGTTTGTGGACGATATTCAACTGTTCAAGATAGTCAAGACCAAAGCAGACTGTGAAGAACTTCAAAAACATCTCAACAAACTGAGTGATTGGGCAACAAAATGGCAAATGAAATTTAATGTGGATAAGTGTAAAGTAATGCACTTTGGAAAAAATAACCCCAACTATACATACAATGTGATGGGGGCTAATTTAGCTACAACTAATCAGGAAAGAGATCTTGGAGTTATTGTGGATAGTTCTCTGAAAATGTCTACGCAGTGTGCAGAGGCAGTCAAAAAAGCAAATAGAATACTAGGAATTATTAAAAAGAGGTAAAAAATAAGATGAAGAATATCTTACTGACCCTATATAAAACTATAGTGCGCCCACATCTTGAATACAGCATACAGATGTGGTCTCCTCACCTCAAAAAAGATATTTTGGTATTAGAAAAGAGCAACTAAAATGATTAAGGGTTTGAAATGGGTCCCATATGAGGATAGGCTAAATAGACTGGGACTTTTCAGTTTAGAAAAGAGGAGACTGAGGGGGGATATGGTAGAGGTATATAAAATCATGAGTGGTGTGGAGAGGGTGAATAAGGAAAAGTTATTTACTTGTTCCCATAATATAAGAACTAGAGGACACCAAAGGAAATTAATGGGTAGCAGGTTTAAAACTAATACAAGAAAGTTTTTCTTCACACAGCGCACAGTCAACCTGTGGAACTCCTTGCCAGAAGAGGCTGTGAAGGCTAGGACTAAGAGTTTTAAAAAGAGTTTGATAATTTCATGAAGGTTAGGGCCATAAAAGGCTATTAGCCAGGGGATAAGGAATGGTGCCCCTGGCCTCTGTTTGTCAAAGGCTAGAGAAGGATGGCCGGAGGCAAATTGCTTGATCATTGTCTTCGGTCCATCCCCTCTAGGGGCAGCTGGTGCTGGCCACTGTCGGCAGACAGGATACTGGGCTAGACGGATCTTTGGTCTGACCTAGTATGGCCATTTTTATGTTTCATTACTCATCCCTACCCTAAACCATCCCCTTATGTGTGTATGTGCGAGCACATTATGATGTAATCTTTAATTACATGATTGCACGCCATTTATTCACAGCAGCGCTGCTTCAGTCAGTGCACAGGGTGAATCTGATCTGGGGAAGAATCAGGGAAGGAGGCTGTTTGTAGAATTCAGTATCATTTGTCTAACAATGTGAAGGTGGTACAGTGAAAGAGGCAGGGCACCACAGAGATATGATGCATTTAAAGTAAGTTAGATGAATACCACCACAGGAGAAGTTAATTCTATTCCTACCTCTGCTGTGGAATTCCTGTGTGATACTGAGCTACTTGCTTAACCAAAATTTTAGCAGATGGCTATCTGTTTTGAGTTCCTCTTGTCCAACTTGACACACTTGGGGTCTAATTTAAGCCATGAGCAAACTTTTCAATTAAGTTATCAGTAGTGGTAGACAATGTTCCCTCTAATCTTTTCCCTCCACGTGGGAAATATATTTTTATGTGCACTGAGGCATGTGTGAATGTGCACTTCTAGTAGAAACAAAAAAACCCAGTTGTGAGTGTTCTGCTAATCAACTGAGTGGCATATGAATCTCTCTGGCATGGATGCACAACTGCACTGCTTACAAGGAACACTGGTGGTAGACAGTCATTCCCTCTGTCAGGAAGACAGCATGGTAAGAGGGAAAGAAGCACAGTGTTGGGAATCAAGAGGTCTTTAGTGTTAATCTTCATTCTGCTGAGCATACTGTATAGCCTCATCCTTAAAAAACCCAAAACCTCTTCTCTGACTTTGCAAGTGTGGAGATACGCTCATTAGCATTTGTGAGGCACTCAGGTACTGCTACCCTGATGGACATCCATGAGAAATTAATATTTATGTGTTTTCTATGGATGGTGTGTAATACATAAGGAAATGGTTACTCATCTGCTGAGCAGAGAGGATAAAGCAAATATTGAGCAACTATCTATTCACTGAATAAGATAGTGGAAGATCCCTGGAGAAAAAAAAAACAGTGTATAATTAAAGATTATCAAAAAGCATAGGCACAAGGAGGTGATAGTAAGGTCAGATGGGGCAACTTAAATTTTGTATTTTCTACTATTTATGTGCTTGCCTTTACTATCTATAGAACACTTTTAACACAGGATTTTTTATGTAGTTCACTGGGGCTTTTCAGTGAAAGGATAAATAATAAATCTATTATGTACAATAACTATAACAATCCCAATATCCTGTATTATTTGAATGGTAGGCCTTCAGCACTACTGTTTAGCTTGAACTACAGACATTCTCTTGTAGCAATAGAATGGCATATCACAATGGGGAAAATGGACTCCTAGCATCAGTACTGGGTCCAGAATTTAGTCAAGGGATGCTCAGACTAGTTCCCTCTTATGCTTGCTGCCAGGAAAGAATAGGTTCCTGCCCTATGCACACTTTGGAGAAGGGAGGCCAGGCCATTTTGTGAGGCTGAGAGAAGCATGGCTTGGCTCTGCTCTCTCCTCTTCCACTCCATTCTACAGTTGCTCTGACAGCAGAAACTTCTCTGTTTTCGGGATTTTCAGTGCAGCATCTGCTGCTCTGAAGATAGCAGTGGCAGGATGGACCCATTTCTATAGAATGTTTGTGATCAATTATTATTTTGGCAAGGTGCCATCATTTTGGCTGACAAAGCAAGCATAGGTCTGGAAGTAGCAGCTGTCAATTGTTCATAATTCAGCTGAACCTGAATGGAATTTCACGGAACAAAGAGAAGGCACTTTTCTAGCCCAGGGCTTTCTCCAGGACAAATTTCTAAGAACTGCTACAAACATTGAAGGTGTGAGAGCTTTTCAAAAAAGGTCATAAGAACCTTAGACAACCTAAACATAAATGGTTGCCACCTGCTCCTCCAATAATGAATTATAATAAATCACAATATGTGCATCTAAAACAATGGTTTCCTCATTGCATTCTAATCTCCCTCTTACAGTGAAAAGCATGAAATCTCACATACATGGATGACATTATATCCTGTGTGACTACTTGGGCTTCATACATTAGTTTGACAAGATATCGTAGCCCCTCCTCCTCTCTGCCCCTCATTACGTTGGTCTCAGTCCACCACCTTGAATTTAGCAAAATCACAGTAAGACTGCCATAAGCCAGGCTGATATGTTTTGTCCCTTTGAATGATCTGATAAACTGAGGCTAAGATGCTCTGTCTGAGTCTACAAGGAAAGCAATTCCATTGTGGTTTTGCTAAAGTAGTCAGGAAGCATTCAGTTGGCAACAAATTGACATATTTCTATCAGTAGAAAACATTATATTGTTGTTATCTTTCTGAATTCTCAGGAGAAAACTTTGCCTCAGGGGAAAACATTTTCAGAACACCAGCTCAAATGTATCTGCTGCTGTACTGAGTGCAATTCCAAAAAACTTAAGGCATCAGAAGAAAAATCATGAAAAATATTTCCATAGAAATTAGAGCCTAACAAATACGTTGGGATTTCTTAGATTTTCTTCCTAAATAGTGGCACCAACCTGTGTGGTCTCCAGGAGAGAAAAGACAACATTGGTTTGTCAACTAGCACCTTTTGCTTATACGAAAAAATATGCAAATGTAGTGGAGGAAAGACTGATCTGTACAGTACGCCAGAGAGGTTTTTATTGTCAGGGAGCTTTTAAAGATCTAATAGGTATACCCAAACCAGCCTTTTTTTGAGCTAGGCATATAATGTAGTTAGATGAAAGAAATAGATCCAAAGCTATGCTTTAGCCCTGATCCTGCAATTTGTACCATTCAGAACAACTCGTGTGTCAGTGATCCCTGGAGTCAATGAGGACCATCTAGGTGCAAGCTTTGTGTTATGGGTGTCAACTTTTTAACAAAAGAAAATCACTCTCTAACGGAAGGAGAAGTTAATTGGCAATGCTATTTAAACTAAAATGCATCAAGACACCAGTCTGTGAATGCTCATTTGCAGTTTCACCATGTAACTGAAAAGGTGTCCAACCACATAGCAATCCACAGCTCAGTTAAAATGACTGTTTACAGGGTGTCAGCTCTGGTGAAAATTAAACAAAATACAGAAACAAAACAAAGAACCCTTTCTACTGGTTAACTTGCTTGCATGATTGCTAACTGGTGTCTGCTAGAAAGCTATGGAGAAGCCGGGATACATGTATTAAACCAATGGGGCCTTTTTCAATGATGGAATAGCTTGGGTTTTGTGTATGCATGTGTCTGTCTGTAATAGCATCATTTTTGTATAATCTACATAGCTGCAATGATTTCTATATAATTTTTATCACTGGTGCCATAACTTTAGAATCCTAAAAACATTAACAATCCTATTTTGTTATGATATTATAATAGTAAAACAATTTTAAAGTCTGTCTATAAAGACCCCATTAGAATGTGGCTATCATGTGAATTTATAACACATGATTTATAACATTATAAAATAATGGAAATGCATGTTTGTGAAGGCTCAGTTATGATGCCATTAAAATGCTTCTACCACAGACTCTGATGACATTGAAAAATATTATAGATCATTGAGGATATAGTTATTCCATCTAAGTAGGCTGTGTATATAATGAATTAAATATTATGTTTACTGGAGTATTTATAGCTTTTGGAATTGCATTTTACCAGTGGGCAGGTAATATCACTATGTTTTTTTTGGGCCTATTGCTAATATGTCAACTGGTGTCATAGTGCCTTCAGTAAATATTGGAGAAGGCAAGGCTGCAATAGCAGGCTAAATTTTTTTTTTTTTTTTTTTTTTTTTGCTTTTGTGAGTTAATCTTTAAAGAGGAATTATTAGCAAATAAATAATTTGACAGCACAATCTAATATTGTTTCTACAAAAAGATAAAGAAACATTTATTACAATGTATGTATTTGAGGCATGAGACTATTACGCGATACTCAGTTAAGTGTGTTCTCTTTTCTTAACTTTACAAGTAAGTTTTCTATTTACATAATTTCTGAGGAACAAATTCATACACACTTCTGCAGTGAACCAATATCACTGTAATGATGTAGCCAACCTTGACTACAGAATGAGCCACACCCGGGAGCGATTGGGGCGAATGCCCTATGAAGAGCAGCAGCAGAAGGCAATGCTCAGGGACTGGAGACTGCTATAACTGAGCAAGCTCTAGCAAAGAGCCCTGACAGCATTGAGAATTCTGTCACATAGGGCCTGAAAATGTCCTGCTAAAGCAGGAAAGGCCCAAGGCTGGAAGTCCTGGGAGAAGGAAGAGAAACTTGTTTCTGTGGCCTTTTGGCTGGATTTGAAAATTTTATTTTGAATGTTTGTTAATTTCACAGTGCACAACTCAAGAAGGGCTGAGAATGAACAAAAGCGTCTGAGTTCCTTGAACAGTCCAAGAGGGAGAACTGAGGCAGGCTGCTTGTAGCACAATTCAAGGCCATGTGGGGTCACACATGCGGTGGCCAGTCCACTCCAAGATCTGGCATAGTTGTCCAGATTTACAACAGTCATCTACCATTAAGGAGGGAAATAGCAGTAGTGCAGGAATTGGAGGAAGCTATTCATCTCCTGTCTGAACAGCTGCAATGGACATAGGCAGTTCTTCTGCAGGAACAGTGGCAGTTGCAGAAGGCACAATGGCCCAAACAAGGGAAGGCAGAGCCATCCTTACCCATGTGCAGAATATGCAACTGCATAGGGCACCCAAAAATCTGGGGTCTTAATGTTCACCCATCTGCTTCTTCCTATCCCTTTTCTGTGGTTCTGTTTCCTCTGGAGAGGATCTAGTTAACCCAAAAGTGAACAAGTCTGCCAGACCCATTAGGAGAACACTGAACATGTGAAAGAACCATTGAAGTACAGTAGTAATGAAGCCATTTAATAGGCATTTGACAGCCCCAGGTATATAATGTCAGTTTCTGACTTTACTGTGTTAGTTGATGGGATCTTAGTTTAAATTTTGCTTTAAAGATATTTCACTAGCATGTTGCTGAAGATTACAAAATCACATCTCTAAAATATCATCATTCCCTCCCACCCAGCCATAGGGGCACCAGTTTAACAGCACTGTGTAGAGCCCCATAAATCCTAAGGATGTTCCTGGGGGAAAGGTACAGACAGTGGAGCAACTGCCTCCTACATGAGAGGAATCTATATGTGTTATTCTGGTGCAGAAGAGCAGGGCACAAATAATTTGAGTGCCAGAGGCAAGGCCACCAACAGGGGAGAGGGGAAGCAAAAAGGGCAGCTGCCTCAGGGCCTGGCAATTGAAAAGGGCCTGGGGCTCCTGGCCACAACCCTTTAAATTGCCACTGGAGCCTCAAGTGGCATGGGCTGCGCAGTGCTGAAGGGATGACTGGGGGAGGCCACCGCCCAGCCCAGCTTCTTCTGCCCAAGGCTCTGCTCCTGAAGCTGCCCACTCCTCCCTCATTTGGGACAAGGAGATGAAAACTGAGGCCATAATAAAAGTAGATCTTCCCCTCGTGGCAGCACCTCCTGCCAAGATGTGCAATAGAGCTCTGGAAGGAGATGATATAGGCAGTCTAACTTCTCTGGTGCAAAAATATCTGTGGGAATTACTTTCTGTAGAAGAAGCCAGGTGCTTGCCCTGTTGAATGAGTTCAGCCATCTATCCTGGTTATAACTTACATGTCTTCGTTAATTTTAATATAAGGTTAATCTTTGTACCACACAATTAGCTAATGTCTTTGTCTCTACCAACAAAATATCTGAGCCTTCAACTAATATAAAAACAAAGACGGTGTTAAAGGATGCTTAAAGGTGCAAGTTCTGCCCTCTTGCATCCCTAAAGAATCCAGTGGGTTTGCACAAGTATAAATGAAAGCAGAATCTAATTCACTGTATTAAAAGCTAGCAAATAAACTATTGGTGTCAACATGTTGAAAGTTTTATCTGATATAAGCTTAATATGTTAGTAAGAGCACTTCTATCCTAATGTAAATTTTGTAAGACAGTCTAATTTTTACATACTGAACACAGGAAATTCAGATAGTTCCAAACAGCCAAAGAGACAAGAAAACAGTAGCAAAACTGAACTAATGTGGAAACAAGAACATTCTAGTAAAACCATGCAGTGAAGGTAAAAGAAACAAAAAATTTTATCGCTACAGAGTCACAATCTACTCATTTATGCCACAGTAAACCTAGAATAGCGTCACTCATCAGACAACATTTTTAATGTAGTTCTTCTAAATGTATACTGCTGTAATTGAAAGCAACATTTCAACCAGCAGTCCATCAAACTGTATTACAGAACCTGTAGTGTGCCGAGGAAATGTCCACATGGCCAGTTACTGTGTGGCGAACTAGTGTACTATAGATTTACACTCCAGCTGGCCATGCAAAGATTTTCCTGAAGACAATCCCTTAGACTGCACAGGAAAAGAAAAGACCAAAGGCGATCTCAACGGTGTTTATTTAACTACTTTTGTTGACTGACCATGAAAAAGAACATTAAAATCAATTGCTATTTTCATTAAATGCATTTTAGCCATCTAATATATTTAGTGATCTGCAGAGTCACATTTAATATAGAAAATACTTTTTTTTCTTAACATGCTTTAGTGTTGGCAAAACAGTAAGTAGACAGGCTACAAATGTAATTTGTGATACAGTAGAGATAAGAACATAGTTTTGACTCACCTAACCATCCCGATCCAGAATTGGGAATGCACATGTCTGTCTCAGCACTGGGCAACACAAATCCAACCACAAAAACCTCTATCCCATCCGCCATTAGTGCCATTCCAAGAACAAAGAAGAGGGCCCACTGAAAACGGCCATGTCCACACTCTTGTATAATCAGTTCATACTGTTGTGCTAGCTCCTCTTCATCAGCTTTCCTCTCTGTTTCCAGTTCATGACGATCCTTGTACTCATCATGGATGGGCTGCTCTAGGGCCACTATGCCATCCTTTCCCTGCCCCATGTTTGGGATTCCCTGATACTCTCCTTCATAAATCTCATCATCTTCATCATGCCCTTCAGTTGCTTCACTTGATCCTTCATCATCATTGGCTTCTCCATCATAATTTCTTCCTTGTGTGTAGTAGTCATCATCATCTTCCCCTTCCTTGAACTGATTGTAGGACCTCTGTGTATACCCATCCTGAGCTTTGTCTACAGTTTTATTCATCTTCTTTACAGTTTGTCTCTTCACCTCCTTGGCAATGTCCTTAGCCCCTTTCACTAATGAAGTCCTATCTCTGTATGTGTCTTCCATCGTATATTAATGTACAATGGTCCTATTGAAAATGGATCTATTGATTCTATCTGGAATAGCTATTCTGCCCTGGATGTCAATAGTGGAGATGAAAGAACATGTTCAGCTTCAGCAAGTTATCTGCAAAATATAAAAAGAGAATATCCTTGTTTATATTTGTTGTCTCCTAGATGCTCCTTCACACTAATACGGTACCATATTAATAATTATTTAGGAACTACCGCATAGTAGCTGCATTTCTACAACTAGGAAAGGACTCCAAAGATGGTGTACATACATTTTCTTTGTACATTGAGAAAAAGCACTTGAGAAAATCCCTATACCTCTACACATTCACACACTGAAATTTGTCTGCCCAGGTCTCTCCAACACTAATTTTCAGTCAAAGAAAAAATCTTCTCTATGCTAGTACTTAAAATAAACATTGCTTGTTTGCAATATATGAACAAAATGGTGGAGATGAACACAAAACCACAATGCCATTTAAAAAAAAGGCAATTTAGTACTTGGGAAAAGTGAACCAATGAACAGCTATGGACACAAAAGTCTATTTACAGCTGTGCAGGCTTCTCCATAGTAGCTCATCAATGTGCTTCAACTTTTATCCGGAGGAGCCACAATTAGCGATAAAAGGGTAATCAAGTTTTTATAAAGTTTCAAAGACTGATCTGAAGTACACTGAAATCGATAGAAAGACTCCCATTGACTGCAACAGATGGCGAATCATGCACTTAGTCCTTAGCGTCAGTTTTAAACTCTAATGATGTTGACACCTGAAGTAAGGATATGGACAGAGAACATCAGCTAATTGCACACTGACCATGAAACAGTGTGTGGTTAATGCCTTTAGTCTCCAGGGTTGTTATTTTCAAGAAGCAGCTAGGTGATTTAGTACTGCAAATCCCATGGAAAGTCAACTCATTTAGGCAATTTTGAAAATCCCACTGTATTACCCATCCTCTTAGATTTTAGCTCAAGCATTTTTAAAGTACTGCGTTGATTTTGAAGTGTGCCTCCCTCCAGTTAAAATGAGCACATACTATAAACTGAAAGGGGCTAAGGAAAGCTGTTTTGAAGAAGTTTTGGTTTGAGAAATATATAGTGACTGGAAAAGTACACAAACTTCAAGACTGGTATAAATTAAAAACTGAAACTGACATATGAAAAAGCCAGTGTTTAGTAGTCTTTTTAAAATCAAATTCCCTTCCTTATCTCTCATGCATTCAATTATTTTTTCTCCATTTTAATATTTTTCACTATTTTTGCTGTTTGCATGAACAAGTCATTCATGCAGTGGTTCTCATAACCTCAGCATGCAGTGCCTTCAGGTAGAAACAGTGCACAGGAATGTTTAAAACCAAGATTACTATTGTTTTTGTTGATAACAATTTGATTCATTAGCTAGCCTTTCAAAAACAAAGAGTATTTTACAATTAGGGAGGAATTTTCAAAAGTGCTTAGCATTGACTTAACTCTGCTCCTCCCACTCAGGTTAACGACAGGTTTGCAAATGAGTTTCATGGGTATAGATATGAGCCAATAATGATCACTTTTTAAAATCCATCTTTAAAAGGAGTGACTATATTCCCCTATGCTGAATACAGGACTCCTGGTAAAACAGCTCATATTCAAAGGAGTTCAATGCCAATCAATAAGAACTATGTAGTGCAAACATTCCAATTAATATCAAGTTGAGTGAGCGCAGCTGAAGTGTTTCATTTACAGCAGGATGCGGCATGTGAAGAGGGTGCTGTGCGCCTCTGCCTGGGGACCTGCAGGGTTCAGTTTCAAACAGGCTGGAAATAGCTTCCTCCCCACCACTCCAGAGCCTACCTGAGAGATGGAGAAGCTTCCCCGTGCCAGCTCCATGTGGGGCTTTGGCACATGGAAGGTTTGTCTCCTCCTAACCAGCACCCTAGACAAGAGAGCTTGAACTATCCCTGGATGCCAGCCCAGTAAGGGAAGGAAGGAGCCGGCCAGACAGGCTGTTAGTGAGCTAAATGATCTGGCCGGGGCTGGCTCTCCATACAGCACCAAAAGCAGAACACACCCTGAAGGGGAGGGGGAATATGGAGGAGCAGAGCGCTGGGAGGGAGGGCATAGCAGGGAGAGGACAGTAAGAGGGGAGCATGTAAAGAGCTGATGGGTGGGCAGCAGAGGAAGCATGTAATCAGCTACTGTCTGCTTGCACTCACCAGCCACTGCAGCCATCAGCCAGTGCTGGCTAGAAATGGTGGGGGGAGGAAACTGCTGTCCAAAAGTTGGCACGCAGTGATACTGCACTGAGAGACCAACAGGGAATTGTCTGGCCCCGGACTCAGCAGTTTTTGCCTGACCATCAGCCTTTCACAGTCACCCCCATTGTCAATCACTGCTCTTCCCACCCCACTGGTAGGTGGTTGACTGGCAAGCAAGGATCTGACTAGCATTAGGGCCCACCAGTACTGATGGAAGAGACAATTTGCACATAAAAAAAATATAGGAGCACCAGCAGAGAGGCTTAAATACAGGGCTGTCCCTTTAAAAACAGGATAATTGGTCATCCTATTTTTAAAGTAATGTGTTGTCAGCAGCGGATATAGGGCAGGGCGAGCGGGGTAGCTGCCCCGGGCCCTGTGCTGCAATAGATGCCACGCGGGGCTCAAACGGCCGCTTGTGCCACTTGCTTCTGCGCGGCGGCCTGGCTGAACAGCACAGAACTCAGCAGAGTGCCACTGTGGGAGGCGAAGGCCATGACAGAGGCTCCAGGTCCTGCCCCCTGGCTGTGTACATCACTGCCCCGCCCCCCTTCGCCTCCCACCATGGCGCTCGGCTGAGTTCTGCGGCGCTCAGCCGGGCCACCGCGTGGGAGCAAGCAGCGCAAACAGCCGTTGGGCTCTGCGAGTGAGAGGCAAGAGGGGGAGGAGAAGAGAAAGAGAGAGTGAGGCAGGAGGGGGAAGAGAAAGAGAGAGTGAGGCAGGAGGGGGAAGAGAAAGAGAGAGTGAGGCAGGAGGAGGAAGAGACAAATACAAATGAAAATTTTTAATTATTAATGCAGAATTTTGCTTAAGAATGACTTACAATATAATTAAAATAAAAATTATCCAACTAAATTAAGTTTCTATCAAATTTACCCAATTCACATTTAATATGAAAATAGCCCTCAATTTGTGCATTTGACACCTTTTTTCTATTTTTTCTTCAAAGGGAGGCCCCCGCAAAATTGTGCTGCCCTGGGCCCCACAAAACTCTCATCCGCCCCTGTATATTGTACTATATATTTATCCTAAAAAGTGTAATTGAGACATCCAACTTTAGGTTGGCAGTGTTGTGGCATAGGCAGAATTACAAAATGCATTGTGAAAGCTCAGACACAGGGTAATTTTAATAAAAAAAAATCCACTGAAGTCATATAATGTATATGTAACCTTAAAAATCAGTACGCTTTAATGAAACTAAAATAAATGTTAGCACTTTCCTCATAAATATTACAAAGTCACCACAGTTCTCTGTTTTTCGTTTTATGCCCCGAATCTAGGTTTAGTCTTACACACTTTAAATGTTCGTAAAATCAGTCAAAGGTCACCACACTCTTCAAATAGTCTTTTCAAACCAAATCAGTCTCCAGCAGAAAAACTGAGCACATAAAAATGAGAATGTAATATTTATGATGGAAAACTATAGCCTAATTTTAGACTCTTGAGATTCCTCCTAAGTGGGTCTATTGGTCCAAAGCCACTGCTGTAATTAAAGTGCTTTAGCTTTGAAAGTATCCCTCAAAAGATACTATTGGCATAGGGGGAAAGTGGGGCATCTAATTCTCTACAATATATGCCTACGTATTGCAGGCCCTACCAGCTCTGACTGAACAGTGCCATGCTCAAGAACAATCATTGAGCTTCTCACTACTTTTCACAGGGCTTCTCTTTTGGAGTTAATGACTACAAAATGCAATTAGATCACTGTAAAACACTATAGAACAAAATGACATTAGATCATTATAGCTTCCTGCGGCTCCCCTTGGCTGCATACAGCAAACCAGAGCCAATAGGAGCTGCGAGGCTCCATGGCTGTGGCACCGGAAAGTAAACAAACCGGCATGGCCAGTTAACAGGCTTCTCAAAGTGTTCTCAAAGGCCTATATGATACACATGCAAATTGTTCTGCGTCTTCACTTTTCACTTACTTGAATTAAGCTTTATTTTTTCTCCCTATAAAGAAAACTAAGTCCACTTTAAAGAGTGGAGGTAGCATCAGAACCAAGGTATTTTAAAGTGCATAAATCCCCAAAGGCTGTCATGCAATGTTAAAGATTAACCCTGAATTTTCTTGGTTTTTAAATAGTCATTTTTCAGTAACTATATTTTGAGAGGATTTGTATCCTTAATTTCATTTGTACTCTCAGAAACCAAATGACATCTTAGTTAAGATTTTATCTGGAAATTTAGATGTACTATTCAGTATTTCTTTGTATCTTGCATAGATTTAAAGCCAACATGCTTTTGTAGGGCTTTGACATAGTTTCTTTTAGGGTATGAATTACTTTTGCAGGAAACTATAAAGATATCCTTGAGTGAAACACATTCTTGGATGATAGGTACACAGTAATATTATCCCTGCAAGATAGATTCCTATACTTTTAATTACATTGCACTGTTTAGCTACTAGTGAGCAGTTGAAAGACCTATATGAAAGTGCTGATGAGAAGGAATGACTGTTTGAGTGAAGGGGTTTAGTGTCAATTGAAATTTGCTTCTTTGCTTTTGATCATAACCGCTGTATTATCCAATAGGTCTGTTTATTGCCCGAATATGAAATAGTAAACTCCAGTGGAATTCTTTAAAATGATAGAATACACATAGTATTAAGTGTTGTAGCCATGTTTGTCTCAGGAAATTAGACACACAAATAGGTGAAGTGGTATCTTTCATGAATCTGAAGAAGAGCTCAGTGAAGCTTGAAATCTTGCCTCTTTCCCCAACAGAAGTTAGTCCAATAAAAGATATTACCTCATCCATCACGTTTTTCACATAGTATTAAAGCATTTATAAAATATTTTCCCAGGAGCAAAATGATTTCACCTCAGTAAACCCTCAAATTCTTCTTCGGTGCCCCACAAGTGAACTAATGTTCAACAAAGCCATCAAGAAGTATACATATCAGTACAGAGTAATTGTACATTATTGTTGTAACCTTTGTCCCTTTTTATGCCAATGAACCTTCCTCAGCTTCTTCAGAATTATGGTAGAAATGTAGACGTGTTAGTCTGGTACAGCTGAAACAAAAAACAGGACTGTGTAGCACTTTAAAGACTAACAAGATGGTTTAATAGCTTTCGTGGGCCAGACCCACTTCCTCAGATCAAATAGTGGAAGAAAATTGTTACAACCATATATACCAAAGGATACAATTAAAAGAATGAACACATATGAAAAGGACAAATCAAATTTCAGAACAGAAGGGGGATGCAGGGGGGGAAGAGGGGGAGGTAAATGTCTGTGAGCTAATGATATTAGAGGTGATAATTGGGGAAGCTATCTTTGTAATGGGTAAGATAATTAGCGTCTTTATTCAAATTTGAATGTAAAGTGTCGAAGCTCACAGACATTTACCTCCCCCGTTCCCGCCCCTCCATCCCCCTTCTGTTCTGAAATTTGATTTGTCCTTTTCATATGTGTTCATTCTTTTAATTGTATCCTTTGTATGGTTGTGACAATTTTCTTCCACTATTTGATCTGAGGAAGTGGGTCTGGCCCACAAAAGCTCATCACCTATTAAACCAGCTTGTTAGTCTTTAAAGTGCTACACAGTCCTGTTTTTTGTTTCTTCAGAATTAGTGATTTTTACTCGCACTTATGTCTACAATTAAAAATGACGTCATCTGCAAAATCTAATGGGGTTCCCTGAAGGGATGCACCTAGGAAGCTTCATAGGACACAGTTCCTACAAAGACTTATGGACTTAGCTTCACATGCTCTGAGTTGACCCCGTTGAAGTTAATAGGGCTACTCAGAGCATATGAAGTGAAGCACAGGCTTATAGTTTTATTGGTTTGGGGACTCCTGTTGTAAACTCTTCAA
Source organism: Pelodiscus sinensis (assembly GCF_049634645.1). Taxonomy (NCBI): domain Eukaryota; kingdom Metazoa; phylum Chordata; order Testudines; family Trionychidae; genus Pelodiscus; species Pelodiscus sinensis. Next base: position 85,000,419 of record NC_134716.1, on the reverse strand, counting down.
GGTAAGAGCCTCATCTTTTTACTTTTTCTGTAAATTACTTTTTACATATTGGAGTAGTGTTCAAACAGTATAAAAACCAATACAGATACACAGAGAATTCTTGGTCCTGCAGTCCCAGGGAATCAACTGGGCATTCGCAAGTGCAACAAAGGACTCCGGATTTAGTCCAAAACATTCTTGTCACACTGACTGCAGACAGAGAATCAGACATTTTTCATTGATTCAGTGGTGAGGTATTCCAGACAGACTTTTATGAAGGAAGCTTCTTTGATTTACAGTCAGACTAGACATAGTTTCCAAACTTGCATCTGCTACAATGAATTGACTGTAAAATGGATGACTTTTCTCTGTACAATTACATTTTTGTCAGACAATGCCAGATGCAAAGCTACAGGGATTTGAAACACTACTGAAAGTTGGTAAAGTGGAAATCACTTGGGGATGCACGGATTTGTTGTTAAGTATACATAAAATGAATATCTTACCTTTAAACACTTTACGTTCTCTCTCATTGCTACTTACACATTGGGCTAGCAAAATTTTCCATTTATTTCACCTCTTTCTTGTTACAAGTCCCACGGGGTAGCCATGTTAGCTTGCGTCTTCAAAAACAACAAGGAGTCCTATGGCACCTTAAAGACTAACAAACTTATTTTAAAACAAGTAGTCCTGTGGCACCTTCGAGACTAACAAAAATATATATCATCATGAGCTTTCGTGGGTACTTGTTTTTACCCAGTTTTGTCTGGAAGGTGCCACAGGAGTCCTTGTTTTTTCTTATTATAAAATAAAAAATGGTTAATTGTAAGTAGTGAATTTTAACCTGATAAAACTACTGTATTACAGGAACTGCAGGCATATCTCTGAATATTTCATTACAATTACAATTTTTTTCTAAGGAAGTTTTTCCCCTCCTTTATTCCTTTCTTTCCATTTTAAACTCATGTCTCTTCATAAACATATATTTTAACAGGCATTCTGATTTTGTGTTTATATCTATTTTTCCTCTTCCTTTATTTTTTTTTATTATTAATTACAAGCCATCCTCGCTATAAGTCCAAGATACATTCCAAAAAACTTGGATTTATAGCAAAACAACTTAAAGCAGGGAATTTTTTTCCCCATGGCTGACTTCCATTTAAGCAAATTGGGGAGACTGTTTTGCACGACTTATACAGGGGAATGGGAGGACTTACAACACATCAGTTCCTACAAACGTCAACGACTGCAGTGTGGAATGGATGTATACCGAAGCGACTTATAGTGGGGACGCCCTGTACATACAATAAAAGACAAGTCCTTTGTTTCTTCTGACTTTTTCTGTTCCTGCTGTTTATTGCTTATCTGAAGACATAATCCTCTGTCACACCAAAATCACTTCCAGTTATAATAACCAACTGTGATGTCATGGAGGATTTTAACTCCATGTGAGGAAGGAGCAATGAGAGCAGTATGTGAACTTTAAGAGAGGAGAGAAAAGATAACTTGGAAAAATAAAAGTGTCTCAAACAAAAGGAATGAGTAAGGAGAAATAGAAAAATATTATATACTGTGACATACTGAAATACAATGATTTTCAAAATTTTACCTAAGTTTTTAAACATTTTTATGAGTGACACAATTCACATGAGACAAAGATCTTTATCCAGAAAACCATGTGTTACTTCAAGCATTTGAGTAGTCCTTCTATTAGTCCCTCTATTATTAAAGTTACGCATGAGCTCATGTATGTTGCTGGAAGACAGTCTTGAGGCATCAGTAGTCCTTAGAACCATTGCATGCCACCTCCTCTGAGAGAAGGAGAAAAGAAGAACTGTGGAACAGTGTCTCCTCCATTGATAAACAAATACCACCGTTGTCTATATGTGTGTAGGGGATCCTTGTACAGCTGAGCTATGGAGGAAGGCTGAAACCTATGTCTACATCCACTAGAATGTTACCCTTCTCTGTATAGAAGAACTATGCTGGTATTAGTGTTAGAGGAGCCTCTACATTCACAGGGGCGGTATTTGCTTTATAGGGCAGGTAAATCCAATTAAAGGATAAATACATGAATTTAAGGAAGAGGTGTTTCTAAGTCACCAAGTTTCATGTACAAAAGTGAGATCTCAATAATATTCTACCTACCTGGAAATCAAAGAGAAACATTTCATGTGAAAGCCTAATTTACATTATTTGCCATGTACAGTAATGATTGCTGAGAAAATTATGGCTTTTTCTTTCAAAGAATCCACTGGAAATCAAAAGCAGAAAAGGATTTTAAATGAATACAGAAATCAGATTGAAAGATATTTAAAAAGACTTGTCAGGGTTTCATAACATCAGATTTAAATTTAGAACACACATCCTAAATTAAGAATTAATTTTCCTCATGTAAAAACGGATGAAAAAAATCAGTATTTTGGAGCTATATATTTTAATTGGGATATTTAAAAATATTTCAATAGTTAAAAATTCAAATGGTTTTGGAAGATGGATATTTTGCAACCCAGATTCCTTTTTCTTTTTAAAACAAAAAAAAGCAACCTCTACACTGAATTTTCTAAATGCCACATGCCACAGTTCACTTATTTTTTATTATTTGGTATCATTGCACATAACCGGATCTCTGTACTCTACACATAATTATGTCTTCATATAAATTCACATACTCTATTACTCTCCTCACAATTACATGCCATACCAAGATAATAGCTAATGAAATTACAATAATTCTATTAAAATAATAATCCAACATACATTATTTTTAAAAACAAGAAAATAATCATAATGAAGATCATATTGTAGCAACCTGGTATGCAAGAGCACTCTGGGAAAAGGGATGCCTGGGTAATATCTTGGCTTACTAGGCTTTGAGACATGGCTGTAATGAATAAATTAATCTATATTACACAGCTACAAGAAGGAGGACATCTGAGTGATTATTTTTGAAATCGTACAGGCATTTACATAAGGAAGAGGTGTTTCTAAGTTGTATAAAAACTACTCAGGGCTCCATTCTCATTTGCATTAAGTCCCTCTTTATATTGCTTTGGTAGGGTAAAAAGGCCCTATAATGAGTGTAAAAGGGAACTTCCACCTACTTTATGATCCCTTTACACTGCCACAGCAATGAGAATCAGGCCCTGAGAGTGTTTTTTTCCTGTTTAAGGACACACATATACACCTGGCAAGAGACAGAACCCAGTTCTCTGCTTGCACACTGTTTACAGTGTAAGTCCATTGACTTAAACCAATTCACTCCTTGGTGTACTTAAGAGGAGAATCAGGTTCAGTAATTTTTATCTGGAAACTGCACTTACTACAAACAAACAATTCAGTACTGCCACCTTATAACTTAGAAATAAAGCATACAAAAGAGATAGGAAATGCCAAAGTGAATCAATGTTCTAGAAAAGAATCTAGAAACCTTCTCTGGGCCTGCATCTTATGATAAACATTTAACAAGGGAAGTAGACATTGAAAATGCTACATGTGCAACTCTATGGAGTTGCTAGATTGGTCTCACTTCATATGTGTTATCAAAAATACAGCCAATTGCTTGACTGCACTTACAGTTCAGTATTAAAAATGTTCAAGAGACCAAATAATCAAGTTTAGCCAATTTACTGACTAAAGACAAAGCAATATAGTACAGAAAGGAACGGGTTACTATGTTACCAATGCATCTGGGAAGCAGTTTTTCACAGCATTCAGTTCCTCTTCTGTACTCCAAACTAGCACTATTCATCATATGGCTGTTTACTAGCTAAAAGCACTTTGCACATCATAGTAGCTTAGAAATGTATAATTTGAAAAGCAGAATTGCAGCAGAACTGGTGTGAGCCCCCACTCGCATTGTTTCCTGCTGTGCCGCTACCGCTCCTGTCCCCTGAGGAGACGGTGCTGGGAGGAATCGGCTTTTAAGCCAACTCCCCCAGCACCGTCTCGTGCTCCCTCTCTTGCTGCCTCTCTCTGATGGGCGGGGAGGAGGAAGCAACTAGTCGCATCACTAGTTGACTATTCGATAAGCTTATGCTTATCAGATAGTCAACTAGTTGCTGGCATCCCTACTGTAGACTGGGTAGGGAGAAAAAAAACAGTAGGGGCACACCTACACATCAGGGCAAAAGTCAAATTAAGCTGCACAACTTGAGCTATGTCAATTGCATAGCTGAAGTCAAAATAGCTTAATTTGACTTTTGGTGAGGTCTACACAGCAGGAAGTTGAAGGAAGAACACTCTTCCTTTGACTTCCCTTACTCCTTGTAAAATGAGGGTTACAGGACTTGGAGTAAGAAGTCCTCCAGCTCACCATTATTTTGAAATAATGGCTTGCAGTGTAGACATGCTCTTTGTTATTTTGCAATAACATTCGTTATTCTGAAATAATGCTGCTGTGTAGACATAGCCTAAGTGTTCTAATGCATTTGCAAATCCTAGATCTATTAATCAATGACCCAAACTTCCCCACCAGCATCAAGGAATATGGATTTAGGATTTGTCTTTGGGCCAATATCTACTATTAAGAAAGAGCACTGCGTTCTCCACTTATTTTAAAATATTTCTATAACAGGGACGGGGAACCTTTTTTGGGTCAGGGGCCACTGACCCACAGAAAAATCGGTTGGGGACTGCACTCAAGTGAGAAGGAAAATCTCACTGACATGACCCCCAGCTGAGAAGGAGAAAGACACTCCCCACATTTCTCTCCCACACCGGAGCCTACAGGCCCAGCCTAGTAGATTGTGTGTGCTACAGCCAGGGGCGGATATAGGGCAGGGCAAACAGGGCGGCTGCCCTGGGCCCCGCACTTAAAAAAGCCCTGCGCATGCGCCGCGGCGCCACCGCGCATGCGCATGGCATCACAGCGCATGCGCCATGGCAAAGGGGGGGCCCCGCGGAGTTATGCTGCCTGGGGCTCCGCAAAACAGTCATCTGCCCCTGGCTACAGCCCTGCAGGGAGCTAGAGTGCCAGATCGTGCTCCCCAATGCTTGAGATGTCCTGAACCTTAAGGGCCAGATACAGGCAAGCCACGGGCTGCATCCGGCCCCTGGGCCTGAGGGTTCCCATCCCAATCTATAGAATAGATATGAACTTGCTCTACTGCCAGCAACATAATTACTGTATAGCAGTGACACTTCAAACCTGACCAATTGCCTTAGATAACAAAATACCATGATTTCACTCTTCCCTAATTACACATACTGAGGTAACTATATTAAGGTTATAGTTGCTACACATTAAGAGTAATCATTGTATGAGGCACTGTGCAATAGACTTGCATTTTTCCTTTTTTCTGAAATCAAGACCATTTCTTGTCTGGCAAAGAAAAAACTCACAATAGAAATACGGCCTGTTCACAATGAAATGCATCTTTTGCAAAATAGATTCTAACAACACAGAGGGTAAAAAATACAAAAGAAATTACATTTAATGTCCAGAGTTATTTAAATCTCTGATACAAGTCACAATGAAGCCCAAACCCCATAATTTCCAAATTTGCCCCTATTGTAATTAAGTATTGGAGGTTTCATCCCAAATGATCCATCTAATTGCTTTTGTAGGGTTTACCCTCAGTGTTATTACAATCTAGTTTGATGAAGTTACCTTTTTTTACCTGGGTGTGTGTACATACAAGAGAAAAGTGCATGAATATTTGGTGCTCATTAACTGAGGTGACTTAGACCTCGGTGCTGATACTACAACAAGTTTCAGGAAAGCCTTTTGAAAGCTTCCCCTACAAAGTTCTGCCAATCTACCACAATTCTGAGGTAGACCACCCTTTCTCCTGCTGAATGCCTCCAGTGAGCATTTACAGGCACTTTACTGAGTAAAGAAGACTAAATTGCAGCAAATGGTGCAGTAGTTTAGTGATGTGGACAAACATCCCTCAAGGAATAATGAAAGCCTAAACTGGATGCAAAAAGCAAGTTAAAAAATACTGAACTAGTTTACTGTACCATTCAATTTGTTCCATAGCAATCAATCAATCAATGACATGAATGTAAACAGCATTGGCATTATTTTTCTAAATTGTTTTGCTTTAAACTAAAAATCTTTTTTCAAATGGTTATTGGTAAATGAAAACTCTGTTTCCTTCTGGAACAAGAGCTATGCTCCGGCCTTGTACTTTCCTGTCTTTGAAATTCATTGTGTCCATCAGAGGTCTCCAGATCCAGTGTGTATAGTCATTTTCAGCTGTCAGCATCAAAGTGAAAACAACTGAACTGTATTTAAATATGGAACAGAAAGGAACTAGCACAATGCGATGGGACAAGCTTAGTTCTAATCGCTTGAACTCTGTCAGTCAATAAAAAAAATCCTGTCAATGCTTTTTTAAGCACACACCAGCTTTTTGATATCTGCCATGATTCTGTTGTCTTCTGGAAAGATGAAGGGAAACAGCCTTCTGTGAGAGCCATACCTTGCTGCATTTGGGGCACGTGGTAGGAGTTGGTGTGAAGTCCTCAATGAGGAGAAAATAAAGTGAAGGAACTCCCTTTAGAAAGGAGGGGACATGATCCAAAAATAAGGAAGGAAAAGCTTGCATTAGATAACTGAAAAAACACTTGAAATGTTTTAACAAGACATTAAAACTGAATTCTAAGAGCAGTGGGCAAACTTGTGGGCGAAGTTTCAAAGAGTAAAATCCATCTAGTAAAACACTGGAAATTATATAGAACAGCACTTCTCAAAGTGGGGTCTGCTGATATCAAAAGGTCCAGCAAGGGAACTCCTGGGGGTCTGTAGTCCCCACTAATTAATGCCTCTCCTTCCTTCCCAGGGCTAAGGCAGGTTCCCTATATACTGTGGTTTTCTGCAGCTCCCAAATGCTATCTCTGTAGCTCCATTGAGTGGGGAACCACAACAAAGAGGAGATGCAGGAGTGATGGATGAGCACGCAAGGGAAACATGTGGAAGCTTTCTGGCCACTTATGCACCTATGGAGTCATAGGGACATGGCAGCTACTTCCTGGGAGCTGTGGTAAGTGCAGACAGGACCCTGCACTCCATCTCCTCCCACCTCCCAACCCCTTGCCCAACCTAGAGATCCTTCCTGCACCCAAAACCTCTCCCAGAGTGCACACCCCTGCAACTTCAAGCCTGAAGCCCCTTCATGCACCCCATACCCCTTCTCCCTGGCCCCACCCCAGAGCCCTCACCCCCAGCCAGAGCCCTCACCCCCTACTCATTACTTCCGGTTCCCAACCCAGTGAAACTAAGTGAGGGTGGGGGTGAATGGGTGACAGAAAAGGGAGCATGGAGTAAGAAAGAGCAGTGCTTTAGAGAATGGATGGGGCAAAAAGTCCCCAAAAAATGTAAATCAAAATGGGGTCCTGGCAGTTGACTCTAAGTGTGGCACTGTCTTGGAGGGTGGGGGCAGGGAGCGAGAGACATTAAATGCTCCCCCTTCCCAAACCCTGATTGACCTGGAGGCAACAGGAGGGAGCACGCAAAGTCTCCTCCCACCGCCAGGGGTAGATACCTAGAGGGAACCACCAGCTGTTCAGAACAGCTGTCAGTTCTCTCTGGGGGGAAGGTGGGTGTGACGGGGTGAACCCGTCCCCTCTCGCACGCTCGAGTAGCCCTGAAACCTTAGGTTCAGGGAGGGAGGCAGGCAGCCTCCCCCCTCCCCGGCGGTGCCGCGCATGCACCAGAATCCATGCCCCACGTTTAAAAGAAACGCCAGCTCAGCTGGCGAGGGGCAACAGGGCGAAAGTGGCCAGAGACACCGGACGGAGTGGAGAAGCGGCCAGAGACGCCGGCGGCAGAGAGGAAGCGGCCAGGGAGGCCGGAAGCAGGGCAGTGACCGGAGATGCTGGGGCAGAGGCGGCCAGAGAGCCCGAGGACCGACGGGGAGAGTCGGGAGAGGTGAGGGCAGGCGCCAGGGCTGCCCAGAACGTGGAGACCGAGGGAGCAGCCGCCCGTGGGGCCAGACAGATAGCCCGAGTCCCAGACTGCGAGCATTGCACCCGGCCTACACCTTCGCCCAACGAGGGACATGGCTGATGGCGGAGCGTGTGAGAGCCAGTGGGTGTAGCACCGTACAAGGGCACCCGCACAGGCGGCGTCCATAACACCCCCCCGAAAGGGGTGGGGAGTAACTCGTGGTTGAACCCCCCCCATGTGAACCAATTTTATAAGGCCATGGTGGGGTAACCCCCGAGACGAGGGCCAAGCCATGGATAAGGGATGGAAGGCCTCCCACAAACGGGCTGTGTCTGTTCTCCACCCGGAGAGAGACACACGGCTTGTGGGGTGGTAGGCGGGCCTATTTTCGGCTCACCTTCATAGGCATATACCTATCCCCTTAACTTTACAGGCCCAGAGCAAAGTCAGGGACCGGGACCTCCGTGCCGTTAACGTGAGGACCCACTCCCACATGATCTGGGGGAGGGGTTAGGGGTGGGTGCATGACAGTGGGGCAAAGACTTTGTGTACTTCCCCCACCCCCAGACCAATCAGGGTCTGTGGGTAGGGGAGCCCAGAAGTGTCCTGGCCACACCCCTTCTGCAGCAGCCCACGGCCACTTAAAACATTTCTCAAATGACCCCCCATCAAAAATTATTGCCCACCCCTGACTTAGATGCCACAGAACATGTCAGATCAGAGAGCTGAGATCAGTGAACATATGGTAAGGTGAGAAAGGGTCTTGAAGAGCAAGTTGTATGAGACTGTGGAATTGACTGTTTTTACTTTCTTGCATAAATGTAGCCATAAAGGCTTTCTATATTTCAGAAGAAATACAAGTGCTTAGCTCCTGCTGGAGTAATACCATCTGTAGAGAGAGCACTTGCTATCCTTTCTCTGGCAGCATACATCATCTTTGTGATTAGAGAATGACAACCCTAAGACTGTTCTCAGCCCTAAACTAATATAGTCTTCCAGCTCTTGCATGCTCTTTGCTGCTGGTTTTTGTCCTTATCTTCTTGGAGAATCAGCTACTTGCTGCCAATAAACCTTGATAAGAGAGCAGGAGTTTTGGCATAATGTTATATATAAATGCTGGCAGCAGCTATAGGACATTCAGTTATCTGAAAAATAGTTTTAGCTCCTTGGTACTTTTAACCCCTGCTTTCCAGGCTCTGGGTGTTCCCCCCCCCCCCCCCCCCATTATAACACTATTTACTTCATTGTTTGTGACATGCTATAAACAGGTTGAAAATAACAACCTCTTTACCCTTTCACTCTGTCCATTTTCAAACACTTCATTTTGCACTTTCAATGCAAAGGGATGCATAAGGGATGATGCTAGCTCTGAGAATCCAGCCTTGCTCCACACTAACCCTTTCTTCTTTGAATGCTGTCTTTTCTGGGCAACAAAATAATAGAGTTTTTACAAGGCTCTCAGGCTATGTTTAGGCTACAGAGTTTTTGCAGGATACTGCAGGTATCCTACCGCGTCCAAAGAACATGTTTGCTCTTCTGCTTTTTTTCACAGAAGAGCAAATGCACTCTTTTGGGGAGCCCTGTATATGTCGTTTCACTAGGCATAAGGGCTTCACAGAAAGAGAAGGCTTTTCCGCCATTTGGCCCCATCTAGACAGGGCCAAATGGCGGAAAAGCCTCTTTAAAAAAAAATTGGAAAAAGCTATGCAAAATGAAGAGTGCATTTTGTGTAGCTTTTTCCGCAAAACACTACAGTCTTGACCTAGCCTCAGTAATGCTACAGTTATCTATGTCTAAAATATTTTTTCCTCATTAGTATGCATCCCATGCAAATTGATCTTTCACAAGTAATAGATCAATAAAAAGATTGTTGCTAACATACAAAATCCTTCTGATGAGACACTGTCTCACTGGTGGGAGGGGATGAGGTACTGAATGGGACCACCAAGTCTATCCCTTTGGAGAGCAGAAGTCACACAGTGTGTCATAGGAATAAAGTAGCACTATGTGCATCAATGAGCACTATGTGCAACAAGAGAGATGAAATAAATGCTTCAGGTAACGAGTAAAGCAGCTCCTGTGCTTTGAAGGGGAAGCTGTCAGTACAGGAAAGAAAAGAGTGGCAGTACGGTTGCCACTTTTGGTTGGATGTCTTTCTTCCTGGTGTTTTCTAGGACACTCCTGGAGGCTTGGCAACCCTAAGCACCAGAGCTTGGTGGCATAAGCCAGTCCATGTATAGCTTGTTATTTAACAATATGAGAAAGCAGTTAGTAGAACTCTGCAGGCAGTAGTTTACTTAGAGCATGTTCAAATAGTTTAAAAAAACACCTCTCTAAACTGCTGACCTAAGAAATGGAGATGAAAATTTGAGACTTCCTAATGACTTAAAATCAGCATTTAGGCAGGTACCATTTCAAGTCAGTGCATGTTAACAAACTCCTTCAAATAGGAGCTAGTTTGCCTGTCCTATTTAGTTGCAGCTGAAATCAGATTTTTGAGTCTGTAACAACTAGTATTGCTAGAATAATCTTCCTGAATGAGAACAGAGCTTAAGCCCTCCTCTTCCAATTAGCTTCACACCGTATCCTATCATAAGGGCCGGAAGATTCATTTCTGCCTATGTTTATTGCTGCCAGACATGCAAGTTGATTCCACCGCCTTCCCCTTCACACGTGAATTTCCTGCAATGGTCATATGAGAAGAAGTCACATGCATTTAACTCTGCACAGTTCAGCGAAAGGCAAGCAGCATATCAGAAGGGAGAAAGTGTTATTTACAACTGATTATTCGGAAGGGATTAAAGAATCAACAGCTTCCTACACAGCTGAGTATGCTTAGGGTTGAGCTCACTGAGGAATGAAAGTATCTCAGATTCAGAATATTGAGAGAAATTGGCTGAAATATTCTGTCAAAGGTAGAGATAAAAATACCCAATTTCAAACAGCTGCAGAATAGAAATGCTATTAATCTGAGCTTCAGATGCCAATTTAGTGTAGGGTTATTCACAAACTGCCCAGGGATTACACGATCATCATACACATATTACAAATACAGAGACTCAGAAACGCTGAGGCCACTATTTTCAGTTTGGGTGCCTTATGAGACTAGTTTTCAGAAATGCTGAGTGGGAGCACCCCCAGCACCACATGAAGTCACCAGGGAGCTATGGATGCTCAGCCTCTCTGAAAATCAGATTAATCATTTAAGTGCTTAAACACACATTTCAGAGACCTACTATAAGCATTCAACTTTGAAAATTTTGGCTTGTGTGATTTGTCTGGGAGTTTTCTGGTGTATTGGACTGGGCCTATACTGAGAGTTAGGAGGCCTAAATCCCAATCCTGGATCTGACCCTGATCAACAGAAGTATCTCTATCTGTGCCTCTGTTCTCCCATGGCAAACTAGGGATAATCATATTTACCTAAAACAGTTACCACTAGAAAACACTGTGATTTCTCAGACCGCACTGGTGATAAATGTTGTCTTTTTAATGGATACCACTCTATCCTTTAAAAAAAAAAAATTCTAGCATAAAAGTGAAATGCATCTAGGCCAGAGACAGAGAACTGGGGAATCCTGCATTCAGAGCACTATACTTAATCCTTTAAATGAGAGGTTCTCAACCTTTTTCCTTCCGAGCCTCCTCACCTCACAACAAAAAATGCCATAGTCCATCTGTGCCACAACAACTGTATTCCTGCATATAACTTCTAGGGACAGCATTTGGAGGTAGCAAGCAAGGCACTTGGCAGAGGCCTTGTGAAGCTAAATTACTCAGACTTTGGCTTCACAAGGTGGCAGAACTTGGACACCTGAGTTTCAGCGCCAGGTGGTGTGGCTTAGGTTTTCTGCCCTGGGATCCAGAAAATCTAATGCCAGCCCTGTGTAGTGGACCCCCTGAAGCCTGCTCATGGGCCCCTTGCAAACTCCACGCCCCTGACTGAGAACAAATCGTTTATATCATTCTACTTCAGGGGCATACTTCTTTGACCCCTTCAAGCAAACAGTTAATGAAAATGTATTGTACAGGTTACTTCAGTTTTACAAATGCAAAAAGAAAAACCAGCAGATTTTATCAAAGAAAAAAATCAGATAACAGAGATTAATCCACTCCATATCTCTCTTCATAATATTATTGGGGTGTGTGTGAAAGATAAGAAATCAACATTACCTAGATTTTTTGTTTTGCTTTCTTAATTGTTTCAGACACAATAAAAATATATCTAATTTCCAGGATGTCATTTTGTGAGTAATTAATTGTTATGAAAGAAAAAAGGAAGCATGAAAAAAGAAGTGTGACTACTACTCTCTCACAGGGTAACTGGGTCATGGATAATGGAGGAGGAAAGGTGGAGCTTCAGTGGAATTGGAGGGGAGAGATAGCAGGAGGGGAAAATAGAAAGGACGGGTAGCAGACTTGAGTTCTGATCAGGAAAATTGGTCATTTCCAGATCTAAGTAGAGGAAAATAGTCTTTTTCCTCACATAAAGTCTGTATAAAAATGAAGGTGTCAAAAAAGCCAGATTGGTACAGAAGCTAAATCCATATCAGGTATTTCTCACATACCTGCCAACTAACTTTGGGAGTATGTTACTTATTCTGTTCTCCAACAGCAGAGGCATCAAAAGTTCAGGGTCTCCTCTGATTTTGACACATAAAGATTCAACTTTTGTAAACTTGATCACTATTTTAGTTCTTCCAAAACACACAAAACAATGGCAAATAGCTTGTGTCACATAGCATTTAGAGTGTATAGACAACATAAAACAAATACTTTGTGCTTTTATAAAACCTATTGTCCAAGAATCTCCAAACACATTATGAAAATTAATCCTCATATTATCCCTGTGAGGTAATTATGTTTTCTCTCACTTTGAAGATGAGGCTAAATTGCATTCACCTGACAGCAACCCCATCCAATTTGGAGATCATTCTCCCCCTACTTGTACCTCTGTATATTTGCTACCTGTGAAAGTAAACAAAACAAAAACCCAGCACACCAGCATGTCCGTTTACCCATTAATAATAGTCAAATGTTATCATTGTCACATGTCTGTGGTTCATTAGAAATCATGAGACAATAAATGAATTGATAACAGGTGTTCTTGCATTCAAAAGTTATGTTGATTGTAAGAGGTCAAGATACAGAGATTCAATAATAAGAGAAGGAAGCTGTACATTTGATTAGAGGATGGATTAGAAGGATCATGACAATATTATCCTCAATATTTTCTCAACACCTACATGTGAAAAGTGTGCAAAATATATATGGTTATCCTTTTCCCAAAAATGATGCTTCTGCATGTTTAATGATAATGCAGTTTGAAGGCTCTGTATAATTGTATTGAAATTTAAATATACAAGTCATTTTTTCCTTATGAAATGATTGTGGTAATATACCTAATAATTAGCAACCTACTTCAAGAGAATTTTCATGCCATTTAAAAAAAAACCATGAAGCATAATGTTGTCTTAAAGACTGGAGCAAATTTTTCATGTTTACAGCAGATACATCTGAAATGGACAGAAGGGGGACTATTTTATTTTAACAGTAACCTAAGAAACTAAATTCTCATTAAACATCCACGTAACTAGTACAAACAAGACAGCTTCATTCCTGTTGTGAATAAATTAAATTGGATTCTTATCCACCTCAGTTGTCGTCTTCTTCTTTCTTAATTGTGAAACATAGGGTGCTTTATAAATGATTCAGTTTGAAATCTTGTATTAACTATATGCCAGATGATATCTTTTCCATT